>NC_069661.1:200249772-200552803 GCF_027244095.1 Hemicordylus capensis
TTGGTGCTTTTTAATTTGTTCCTAAATAATCTAGAAGAAGGGGTAAGCAGTGAGGTGGCGAGATTTGCGGATGATACCAAACTCTTTCAGGTAGTGAAATCCAAAATTGGTTGTGAAGAGCTCCAAAAGGATCTCTCCAAACTGGGTGAGTGGGTGACAAAATAGCAAATGTGTTAAACATTGGCACATTGGAACAGAAAACCCAAACATTTCCCAGTTTGCTTTAAAGTATTGTTTCATATTGTGTCACATGGAGGAACCCTTTGTGTTCTTTGTATTCAGAATATGTTCAAACTTCTGTCTTTATAACCAGGAGTTAAGATTATGGTGTTGTAGGCAGCCTGCATTCACATGTAATGCAAAACCACAGTTAAACAGGGCAGAAGTTGGAACTCTGTTATGTCAGAATGCGTGCAACCATGGTTTGACAGCAAAAGAGAGCTGTGGTTTGCCTCTCCAAACTCCAGTTTAAACTTTCAATTTGTAGTGAGTTTCTCCACCAAAATCAAACTTGAGGTTAAGGTCTGAATGTGCCCATAACCACAGTTTTGTTCACTTTCTGGAGACGTAATCAAAGAAATGGAGATGCAGATCCATCCTGGATCACACCCACTCCATGCCTGTAGCACTTTTTTCTGGCCGCTTCTCTAAGCATTCGACCCACCCTCCCTGTCTCCAATCCAACAAAGCCATTGCCCAGCAACAGGGATGCCACAAAGTCCCATTCCAAGCTTATCAGCCTGTCAAATGGCAAAGTCACACAGTGGCAAGCTCTCTGTCCCTTGCTCCCTCTCCTGACAATCAGGAGAGAAAGGGGATAGGATGGCTATATGAGCACTCTATGCTTTGCTCTCTCAAAATGAAGCGACAAAGATATATGTTCACAAGCACATGCACTCAAGGTTACGTCATAAGCAAAGCAACCCCATTAGAGTGCTGGGATGGCTACATAGGGCAGGGAGGTGATATCCAGGGTAGGGTTTTAAAAGCAGCCTCAACCAGGAATTCTTGAAAGGCTAAGGTCTATCTTTTGTACAGTGATGTTGGGGAAGGGGGGCAGCCCCTTCCCCTTGGGGGAACATGTCCCTAGGCTTACTCGTGAACATTTCCTCATATCTAATGAAGATGGATGCTATTCCTGAGTGGACTGCTCACTCATGAGAGTGTAAGTCCATGGGGATACCCCATTACAATTCATGAGAACCATATGTGGGGACAGGGGTGTTGGGCAGAATCACTAATAATATGTGACAACATCCCCTTCTCCCATGGACTGCTCACTCACAAGAATGTCAGGCCATGGGGCTGGATGGCAGATGCCACCTAGCTAGGTTGCTCTATACAAGAAAGCCACAGGAGCAGGTACCCCAGCAACAACTGTCCCTGTCTTGGCTATTGCCATGACGTAGCTGTCAAAATATGCCTCTGCTAGCCCATACCCCCATTTGAACTTATATATCTTTATTTTTGCCCGGAAAAGCAACCCCGCTGTCCTGGGGTTGCTGGAAATCAGGGCTCCCGCAATTCCCTGTGGTGGCAGATCTGCATATGGCACAATGCTGCTCCAAACTCAGGAAATTTGAATGAGAGAAAAGTTCCACCCCCAGTGCCAGTGTTTCCCCATTCTGCCCACCTGGCTACGCCTGGACACATGGAGCATCAAAAAAAGCCTTCCCTGGAGAGGAGGAGGTCACTGTGCAAAAGTTCTATCATCAACCAGAGAGAACTGTGGCCCCATGCAAGAAGGGCTCCCTTTTTGGGGTTAGCTCAACTCATGAGCACACAGTCCAATGGAAGACTGAATGTTTTTGCGAGCCTAAGGTCCTCCCCAATAGACTGGCCCTCTCATGAGGATGGCAGTGACAATCCACGTGTATAGTCCTCCAGGCACTGATGTTGATGTTGTACAGTAAAGTGCTATCCACTAGTCACTGCTGTCATTTAAAGAGGAGGAGTGGACTCCTGCAATACAGTGAGCCCACAAATGAGGATGTGAGGGCATTCCCAATTCCCACTCTGTCCCTTGCTCCCTCCACCTGGCAGGTGGTAGGGTGAGGGCATGGGATGGCAAGATGGGCACTGAGTGCTTTGCCCCCCAAGAAGGGAGCAACAGTCATGTATGTTCACAAGTACAGCACTTCAAGTGGCAACATAAGCAGGACACCCCATCACGGCACCATGAGGGGAGAAAATGGCGGCAGGGGGTGGGATTGCTGGGGTCAGGTCTAAAAGGCAGATTCAAGCAAGGAAGCTAGAGCAGCCAAGTTCTGGTTTATTCAGAGAACGTTTGGGGAAGGGGGTCACAGCCCCTTCCCCGGGTGGGGATATTTGCTCCCCAGTCTTGCTCAGGAGAAGAACCACAGAAGAACTGTGAGGACTAAGTGCAAATGCACGGTATGGCATCCCCGTTGTATGGGAAATGGCAATCACCATGCTGGAGACCTAGTCTGTTATCTCATGGATCATTCTCTTACAGGAGCAAGGGAAGATGCTCTATGCAGGAAAGCCGTGGAGACAGGAACTTGGGTGAGTGCTGCCTGGTCTTGGTGACTGCCGCCAAGCTGCTGTCAAACCCTGCCCCCTGCCAGCCTGCATTCCCATTTGGGGATGTGCACCCCTTCCCACGGCCCAAGGATGACATCAATTTCCCAGGACAGCAGGAAACTGGGGCTCTCCTCTCCCGGGAATCCTCACACCAGGAGATCTGCATATGGCACCACGCCAGACTCAGCCTAGGAACTTTGAATGAGTTCAAAGGTCCTTGCCTGAACTCTGTGTCTACACCACCCATGCAAGAGGATATGTCCTGGCAAAGTGCCCCCTCATGGCAGGGATAGCGAGCATGATGGGGCATCCCCTCTCCGGCCAGGAAGAAAATATTGGTTTTTGCCAGGGGGTGATCCTGTTCGGGTTTAAGAGGCTTCCACAAGCAGGGATTCTGGAGCTGCCAAGTTCTATCTTTCTCACTGAAAGGTTGGGAAACAGGGGGCCCAGCCCCTTCCCATTTGGGGGGTCCATGCCCCCCCCATGGCTTGCTCATGATCAAAGCCAGTCACCTGGGTCAGTATCGGGTAAACTGAAATCTTTCTTCAAAGATACAACCTCCCAACCCAGGGCGTACTGGCCAGACATGAGAAGGAAAGGCCATGGGGACAACCCCACACAATGCATGAGAAGGACCATCAGAGGGGAGGGGAGAGAATTGTCTGGGCAAATCTGAAATGAATACAGACAGCAAAACATCCCTTTCTCCTTCCACTAACACCACCCTCATGAGAGTGTCAGGCCATGGGTGCTCTAAACAGAGCCAGGTTGCTGTGTGCAGGCAAGCCGCAGGGAGGAGTAACCCAGAGACTGCTTTCCTTGGCTTGGGGACTGCAGATAAGCTGCTACAATACTGTGCCACCCATGTCTACATGTGTACCATTGCCATAGCCCCGGAACGGCCACCCTGCTGTCCTAGGATGGCTGGGGAATGGGGGATCACCACTTCCATGATTCTCCGTGTCCACAGATCTGCAGCTGGGGCAACGATGGACCAGGATCCAGGATCATGATTGGGTTTAAAGGTCTGTTCCAGTGTCTCCCACTCCCCTCCATGCATGCATCCAGGCAATGACACAAACAGTATCTGTATGTCATTTGGATCAATGAAAGTTCAGTCCAAACTGTGAACCTGGTCCTTCAGGGGTTGCAGTCCCCCTGATAGACCAGGTTCGCAGTTTGCGGGGTGCTCATTGATCCAGCACTGTCACTAGAGGCTCAAGTGGCCTCTGAAGAACAGAGCGCCTTTCATCAGCTTCAGCTGGAAAGCCAACTGCAACCTTACCTGGACAGAGATAGCTTGGCCACAGTTACTCATGCTCTGGTAACCTCTCGCTTATATTGTTGCAGTGCATTGTAAGAAGGGCTGCCTTTGAAAACAGTCCGGAAACTGCACTGGTGCAAAATAGGGCTGCAAGACAAAGGACTGGACATTTTGATCATATCATGCCAGTGCTTTGTCAGCTGCACTGGCTCCCAGTCTATTTCTGGGCCCAATTCAAAGGGCTGGTTTTAACCTTTAAAGTCTCAGATGGCTTGGAACTGGGTTACCTGAGAGAGCACCTTGCCCCATATGTCCCTACCCAAACCTCTGCAATAATGATGGATGCCAAAGCCCACACTGAGTACACACATTCATGAGAGTATCAGTCCATGGGTACTCTAAATAGAGCCATGCTGTGCTGCTGTATGTTGAGAAGCAGTGGGCAGGGGAATCCCAGAGACTGCTTTCCTGATCCTAGGGACAGCAACCAATCTGTCATTGGAAACATGCCACCTACCTGGCCATCCACACCTGTGCACAAGCGCACCCTTGCCTACAGCCCTTGCAGTCAACTCCACTGCCCCAGTGTTGGGGGAGAAGAGGAAAGTGCCCTCTCGAGATTTGCTGTGCTCGCTTATCTTCATACAGCACAAAGATGGAGAAGACCCAGTAGCTTTGAATCTGTGTAAATGTACATCCTGTTGGCCTACTCCACGGCCATGCACATGGCCAAGGTATGGCACATGGAGTGTCAAAATCTCCTCTGGCATATGTGGAAGGCTTCAGAGGGATTCGAGGAGAGAGAATAGTGGAGAATCAGTTCTTCTTCTTCTTCTTTTTTTTACCACAGAGAGTTAGGGGCCCCACTAAAGCAGGGCCCCCTTCTGTTCATTGGTGGGTAAGTGGGCTGGCTACACTCATGAGCTTGCAGTCTATGGGTTGGGAATTACCCTTTTATGGGCATGGCACAGCACAGCCATATTTCCAGTAGACTGGCCCTCTCATGAGAGGGCTAACCCACCTGGCAGCAAGCTGCCAAAAAGTGGTTTTCAAATGGGTCTGCATGGACTGCTTTGCCAGGGTCACCCCTCATGACATCTTCCCTGGTTATGATGGGATAGACCCTCCTCCAAGTATCCTTTGAACTCCTCTAACTGAATATCCCATACTAGCAATTGTGGAATACCCCCTCCAGTAATGAAAGTGGAATTCCACCCCCCTCTGGCCCCGCAACCACTAAATAATAATACCAAACATTTAAAGGGCTTTAAATACCCTTTTCCTGCCAAGGGTGGCTGGAGCGCTACAAAAATGCCCAATCATGCATGGCATGCCCCCTTTGAGATTATGGCCAGTCACGGCCACCCCATTGGTGATCCTTTCCCCACAGTCTGGCTGTGGAGCTGGCTAGGATCAGCCTCAGAGGCTGAGTAGCAGTGAGGGGGTCCCTCTCTTGCAACTGGAGTATGGTGGGCTGTGGTTTGGTGAATGTCTGTGGGGTTTCAAACTGGGGTTTCAAATTGAAACCTGGGCCATGTTTATCTCCAATTAGCTGTTACATTTGTATTTGGCCTCTGGCTTCTGACTGCTACTTGGATTGACCTCCAGTGTGTTCCTGGCTCTCAGCTCCTGTATAGACCCTTTGGCTGTCTACCTGGTTTGACCCCGGGCTTTCTGGCTTTCTCAGTCCTGGCATTGAACTTGCCTCACTAGTGAGCACTGTCTATAGCCCAGCTGTTTGACACCCTTGAAGCCTGACACCTTAGAAAGCTGTTTGACTAAGCTTGAAAATTCTCAGATTTTATCCTTGAGGGAACCTTAAAATTCATTTCAAATTTCACTTTTTAAAAATATCAGTGCCAACTCTGGGGATGTACAGAAATTTCACTTGTCTTATAAAAACTAAATAGTGTCCCTTGAACATTCTCAAATGTTTCTCCTTAGAGAATGTTAATGGAGCTGCCCCAGGGGGATTGGGGCTTTGTGTGGGAAAATTAGCTCAGAGTGGAGCAATTCCACATCAGAATAATTTCTGTGCACAGCTTTGGTGGCAGGGAAGGGACTGAGAAAGAGATTGCTGAAGTTCATAAACAAATAAGGTTTTATTTGAGGCTAAGGGGGTTCACAAAAGCAATATTATTACTTAGGATACATTACAAGATTAACCGTTTAAGTGCTAAGAGGAAATTTAGCTTAGTGTCTGAATTAAAGTAGCTTCCAGGCTAACCAGAGAAAGGAGGCTCAGAGAAACAGGCTCTTGGATTTAAGAGAGAAGAAACAGGGATAGAGGGATCCCAGATTGGGGCACAGCAGTTATCATACAACCTTGTTGCTTCCTTTATTGGTTGTTGGATCCATGTAGCTCGGGAGCAACTGAAGGACCTCTTTCCTCGGGGATGGAAAGCAGCGAAGCATCAAGGGGGTTAGATGCCAGGGATAGATCGAAAGGGATCTATCCCTGCCATCTGGTCAGGATCTCTCCTTTCATGGTCCTAGGCATAGATGACCAAAGGGATCTATCCCTTCATGGTCCTCATGAAGTCAGCTCCAGGTGGTAGCGAGGAGGGCTGTGTGGATTGATCCAGCAAGAGAGGGACTGGAAGCAAGGGTGGCCTATGGAGCAAAACACGGCCAGGTGGTAGGTTGAGTGTCAGGTGCAGCATCCAATTAACAGGTGACTTTTAAGTATGGAAACCAACTGAGGGACATTGGAGGCCAAGAGGAGCACACTAGCTCAGGGAGCCAGGGGCAATTAAATTCCAAATCATGTCCTGAGGTAACATTCCTGTTGCCTTTCTTTTGTGCATAGGGCAGTTCCAGGGAATCTCAAAAGATCCCATTGTTTGTGTTTGCTGTGCTGCATTACAACACAATGCTTGAATGGATCAAATGCACCCTTAATGGAAATAGAGTGACTGGACATGCAAACATGGTATCTCTTTAGGTCGGAAGCACCTAGTAAACTAATCAGTCTTTTAATGGCCACAACTCTTGAGTTTCTATTGTCCTTTAGCTTTCTTCTGATTGGGAGAGAATTTGCATTGCAGCGTCTTATCTGACTCCCCTGCTGAGGTAATTGTTTTTTAGATCATTTGAGGTATCTATGGAGGGGAGGTAGACCAAACGAGGGGCAATTATGCAGAGACCTTGAATGAAGAGTTAACCTTTGAGAGTTAACTTTAGGAGTCTACTTAGGTATCCCAGCATGGGGAAGTAATGAGGCTAGTTCCTTTTCAATTTGGCGTTGGCAGCTGTTAAATCTAGGGGTAACTGTCTGACTGCCTACTAAGTGACTGATCTCCAATATGCTGACAAACAGAGGGATCACGATCCTGTGAGGCTCCTGAGAATGTCAAAAGTGAGACCCATATGCCTGCAGTCTCAGACATAAGCAGAGAAGCTTCTGGGAGCCTGTAGAAGAGCAGTGCTAACAATCAGAAACCTGGCATGCCTGGCATGTCCTTTTAATGTCAATGTAATTTCCTTGAATAAATTTATTCAAGATGTCAGCCCCTAAAATTTGCTTCAAATTTCATTTGCTCTGAATTATATATCAATGCCAATCCTACAAAAACAGAGAGGGGCAAGGGGGGAGGGAGGACGAGGGAGGGAAGGGGGAAGGTCTGCATCCACGAAAACAGAATTACAATGGAAGAAATCTTGTGGTTGCTATTTTTAATTCATTGCTGCCTATTCTGAGGATGTGGTATAGTTATAATAACCTAAACACTGATAGCTAGAAATGACAGGACATAAAGAATATCTTGGTATGTAGCCAATGGAAACAGCAGATATTGTGAGGAGATTGGATTTGGTATCAATGGCAAATCAGTGATTTATGTGGTCCATCATTTTGCTCTAAGACTGAGCTTAAGATCCTGTCATTCTGACTTGCAAGATATGAGCACAATGTCATGTTTTATAGAGTTTATCTAGCTGAAAACGAAAGACGTGCCTACCCTGGATAGAAAGATGGTATGTAAAAAGGCAAGCATATCGATATTAGTATTCTTGAAGTTTCAGATTTTCACTTTCTAAATTCTCCAGTAGTCACTGTACTTACTTATTCTCTTGTGCGCTAATCATGGTTTATAGATCTATGCTATTGACCTTCAAGGGAAGACAAAATCAGATGATTCTTCAAAGCTGAGGTCACTTTTGAAAGTTTTATAATACTTGGTTAAATTCTTGTTATTCTTTTTTGGTTTATTATGCATATACTGTCATCAATATGAAAGGTTTGTACTGTCAAAAGGTTTGTACTGTGAAAGATTTGTACTGATGTCACATCAGTACAACAGGTCTGTGCCTGGAGGAGTTTACAATCTAAAATTTGACACAGAAAAAAAAACTTAAGGAGCAACATGAATATTGGGAGGCAGGGAGAGGAAAGACACTTTTGGGAGGACATGGGTTATTAGAGCTGGCCAGGGGAAGTTCATTAAAAAGAGAGGGAATACACCAACTGACCATGGGGTGGGGGATTTAACAAAGGTGGCGATGGTAGCAGCAGCAGTGATATAGTTTGTGGGTAGTGGCAGCTAGGGGTGTGTATGGAACTGGCTGGTTAGGTTTGAGTCCAGAACGGACCCAAACAGGACTGGGCCAGTTCAGACTGGCACCCCCTTGAACCGCCCCCCCGGTTCAGTCCGGTATGTCCGGACATTTTTTTAAAAGCATTTTTTTAAACTTACCCCCTTCGGGGGAGTTGTTGGAGGTGGTGAGGGGGGTGTCCGTTGAGCTTCCCCCTCCCCCCGCCGGCCTCAATGCAGCCTCAGCTGGCTCATTCAGTTGGCTCTTTAGCCCATTTGGCCCTTCCCCCTTCAGTGTGGTGGCTGTTTTGGAGGCCACTGCACCTGTGCAATTGACCTCTGCGTGGCCTAGGTCACACAGAGGCCAATTATGCAGGTGCGGTGGCCTCCCAAATGGCCATGGCGCTGGAGCAGGAAGGGCCAAATGGGCTGAAGGACCAGCTGAATGGGCTGGTTCAGGCTGCATTGAGGCCAACAGGGGGAGGGGGAACCTCCGCGAACTCCTCCGCTGCCTCAAGGAACTCCCCCGAAGGAAGTAAAGGTACAAAAGGGCATGAAGGGAGGCCAGTGAGGACAGGGGGAATCTCCGGGGACACCCTGCCCGCCCGCCACCTCCAACAACTCCCCTGTATAGATAGATAGATAGATAGATAGATAGATAGATAGATAGTCCACAACCCCACCCCCAAACAGTAGAGGGGTGTTCAGTCTGGGTTGGACAGAACTGGGTCAGACAGAACAATTGATCCTGAATGGTCAAACCGAACCGATTCGACGTCAAAGGCGTTCAACGTCAAACCTGTTTGCACATCCCTAGTGGCAGCAGTGCTAGAAGTGCTTAGTGTCTTATAGCAACTATCTCCCAGCTAAATTTTTCTTCCCAGAAAGGTAGGGGTGTGTGTGTGTGTGTGTGTGTGTGTGTGTGTGTGTGTGTGTGTGTGTGTCTGTGAGAGAGAGAGAGAGAGAGACCACACCCCACCTGATCTGAGAGAGACCACACCCCACCAAAATCTGAAACATTTTCATGGGTCCTCCCACAAAAGGTGATGGGGGTTTCCAACTCTGGTTAAATGTGCAAAAAATGCTTAAAATTCAGTGGAATGCTGAGGTCAAGTAACTCTAACCAAGGCCTAGTTGTGACAAAGGTTTGATGGAAAGGATGAAATCCCACCCCTTCAGTGAAATGCTGTTCGGGGCAACTCAAAAACATCTGATAGTTCCATTCCATAGTGCATTTGAACCATTTTAAGGAGGTGCTATAATCCTTTTTACTGTGAAAGCAGATCACATCAACTAATGGAGTCAAGAGAGACAAAATGAGGGACTGTTGCTCATTCGTGGAGTTCCTGCTTTGCTCGCAGAAAAACTGAATATATGACATTAATGGAGTGGCAAAATATTTCAGGATGCCCTCTTATTGCCTTGTATACATTGAAGCAATTCACATGTGAAGGCAAAATCAGACTAAGGAAGCCTAGCCCGGTTTTGTCTGTGCATGTGTTCTGCTGGGATCGTGCTCAATCCCAGCGTTGCCTCAGCGGCAAACCCACCTCCAGAGCCATCCTCTTAAACGAGATTAGGAGACTGAGCGCTCTCCTAACCCCATTTTACTGATTGTCTGCCAGCCCCAGCTGCCTTCAGGGAGGGGAAGGGGACCCTCGTAATGCACCGCACACTCGTGCGCTGTATTATGGGAGTTCTGGGGGCAGGGAGACGTGGGGCAATACATCCCGGGACCCCGACCCTCTGATCTACTGGCAGCTGTTGGCAATCATCTGGGTGGCCGATCCAGCTGCCCAGCACCAAGAAGGGGATCCTCTGTGGGGAAGATAAGCTTTCTGAGACTTCCTCCCCTCACCCCTTCAAACCCTTCTCGCGGATCGTGAGAAAGAGCTCATTGAGTCAAAGCGATTTTCTTTTCTTTCTGCAAATCTTAGGGTGGCTCAAGCAAATTAAATGGATAAGCTGCAGGGTTCTTTGCTTACTTACTTTGAAGTGGGGAGGCCGGACTCAAGGACTATCAGTGGTTTTCCATGGGTAGCCACTCGTGTGACATAATGCTTAGCTGGACATAATTTGTTACTTTTGCAAAACCGATTATTTGGCACCCAGTCCACTGGAACTATAGAGTTTGATGACTACATGATATAAATTGCTTCTGCCTGACTGACAGGTTCCCACTGCAGTCTTTTCCTCCTTAACTGAAGTATTTGTAGTTTGATCACATTAATGCTTAGAAGAGAGGCGCAATGTTGTGAGGATTCTTATAGTAATGATACTACGTAAAACGACTGTGCAGACCATGGTTAACTATCCGTCACAATATTCTTGAGAAGAAGTTTGTACAATTATGTATGCAGGCTTTGTGTTCTGGCCCATTTACTATACTCCTCTCATGTTGCTAGTTACAGTAGGCTGCTTTTCACCAGAACTCTTTTTAACGTGCATTATACACAGCATTTCTCTCACAAAAGCATTAACACTGAAAATGGAAAAAAGCCAGATGATCCAAAGATCATATGATTTTAAAGCCTTTTTTGTAATTGTATATAGCTTTTTCTTCAGAAAAGAGAAGAAAGAGTAATTCAAAGTTATCTTTTATGAAGAACCCCACCATTTTATTATTTTCATGAAAAACTACACATCTCATTTGCACAATGCCTCTTCAGTATAGAGAACTTCCTTTTCATAGGTAGACATTGTCATTTTATTGGGTCTCGTGAAATTTAGTGGCCTGGCTCTAAATGTCTGGGGTTTTTTTTTAGCTTGAATTTAAAGTAGAAGCAGATACTATGTACAACACCGGAGACCACTGAACACAATATGCCACTGGCTGACACAATGTGCAGCCATTCAGAGCCCTGAACCAATGTATAATGTACAGAGCCCTGGCACTGTTAAAAATGGGTGGTAGTACAAGCAGTGCTTCTGCAGTCCCCACCCCCCGCCCACCCTTGTTGCTTGCTCTACCACCCATTCTTAACAGTGTCAGGGCTTCCTTAGGAGTTGTGAACAAAGCGAACCAGAATGCAGTGTTACAGAGCCATAATGCTGTGTATCATGTCAGTCACTGAAAACATAGCCACTTCTATCTGCTATAAGAATGTTTAGAAACACACACCATCATTATAACATATCATAATCACTTGAGCTTTGCCACCTCCACAGTGCGTCAATAATGTGGGCCTTCAAATATTTCCATATTCAATCTACCCCCCTCCTCGAGGTCTACCTTTTTGTTCACTCGGGGCTTTCAAATTTTGATTTTTAAATTTGATTCTGAGAACTAATTTTACAAAGTTTTAAAATGGTTGTATATTGCATTCTCTCTCTCTCTCTCTCTCTCTCCCCCCTGTGTTGTGATTTCATGTGTGTTTTTACTTGAAGTTTTAGTGCTGTGTTGTCAGCCACCCAGAGAACAATTTGTTATGGGGTGGTTAACAAATAAAGTTATTATTATTTTATTTTAATTAATTAATTAATTAATTAATCAATCAATTAACTTTATTTACACACAGTCTACCAGATGTTATTAACTGGATTTTGTACTTTAATGACTGGGCCCTTTCCAAGGGCCTAGGATAACTAAAGAAAAATTAAAGATACAGTCATAGTATCCATGCTGTCCCAAGTAGTGTGACCTTCTATAGTTGATGTGTTGTAATTTTATTGATGCCCAAGGTGTTGATATGGTGTTCAAGTTCTTTTGATACTGCACCAAGGGCACCAACAACTACTGGCACTACTATTGTTTTCTTTTTCCCAGAGCCGCTCAATTTCAATCTGAAGGTTCTTGTATTTAGTTATTTTCTCCTATACTTTTTTGTTGACTCATCTATACCCTGGGATTGCAGTATCAATTATCAGAACGCGATTCTTCTCGATGACTGTCAGATCATGCGTATTGTGTGCTAAATGCCTATAAGTTAGTATTCGAAAATCCCAAAGGATTTTTGCCTCTTCATTTTCTGTGACCTTCTCAGTTGGATGATTCCACCAGTTATTGCTTGCTGGCAATTTGTAATTCTTGCAAAGGTTCCAGTGGATCATTGCAGCAACTTTGTTGTGTCTTTCCTTATAACCAGTCTACATGATTTTCTAACAACAGCATACAAGGTGCTCAACTGTTGTTGTTGTTGTTGTTCCCTAGAGAGTGGAGAATTTAAAAGGGCAGCCTTGTTGCCTGAAGTCCAGCACTCCTCCTCCCCTGCCAAGTCCTCTCTCAAGTCTTGCTTAGATGTTGCTGATGTACAAACACTGGAAAGCACAGAGCTGTTGACATGTGAGGGATCAGCTCTTCAGGAGGCTCAAGCCTGGGTACCATTTCTAGGGGCTCCTGCTTTAGGGTTTCTTCAGACTCTAACCCAGTGGCAAGGCCTGGGACTGGGCCCGGTGCTGGTTCTGCCCCTTCAGAATCAGACTCAGGGGCCATGAGACATGTAACATAATGTAGGTCAGCTCTGTAGAACAATGGTGCCACATAGGACCTTGGAGGCAGCGGTACTGCTCTATTAATGGCTACAGCAGTTTCAGCACTGGTGTTGTAGTGGGGATCCAGTGCCAGTGCAACATGAGTTGCCTCCTCACTTATCAGTGCTGGTATCTGCCCTCCACTCTAGGTAATAATTATATATATATAATAGTAGTGCCTACTAAGAAAGTAAGTAGTCTTCCTATCATTTCCCCCATAGAGCTCTATGAGGAAAACACCAGGAAGGCTAACACATCCCTGTGCTTCGTGCATGCCTTCCAAGGTGTTGCTGGGGATCAACAGGGCTCTGTTTCTCTTAAAGCTCACCCCCCTGGTGCTGGGAAAACAGCAATATAATGAGGCCATTCACAAAACTGAAAACTGTGTTTTACCCGGGTTTGGGAGCTGTGTGTGCTCTCGGTTTTTGTTTGTGTGGAAGCAAGTTAGGAGGAAAACCTGTGTAGCTTTTCCTCTTACCTTCCTTCCACACAACTGAAAACTGGGAGTGTACACTGCTCCTAAACCTGGGTAGAACACAGTTTTTGATTGTGTGAATGAACTATGTATGTGGGAGTGCCTCTCACACTGAAGAAGTTTCCCCCATCCCACAAGTGACTCCTGCATGAACATTAGTGCAGATCAATAAATAAAGACTATGCAATAAAGATTTTGTAAAATCTCACATATTATGCTTGTTTGACATTAGACTCAATTGGGATTGGGAAGAGGGTTTCTGTCTTGCACACACACTGCAAGCAGTCATGGTCACAAACACAGACAGAGAAGTTGATCGCATGACCAGGTGGGGCAGCGGTTGGACAGGGGGGAAGACCATGCTCCCAGATGATCCAAACTGTCCGCTGCAGTGCGTCCCAGCCTCGGGATATCCCAAAGTGCACCATGTGGCATGCAGAATGCATTAGGGGACTACCCCAGGAGCAGGGGCTTATCTAGGGTAGGGCGGGTAGGGCAGGCAGGGCACGTGCCCCGGGCACCACTTGAAGGGGGGCGCCATTTTGTAAAATCAAAAAATTAAAGAACAAATGGCTGCCAAAAACAAAATGGCCACCGTGCATGCTCAAATGGCCTCTGTGAGGCCCTAGGTGATGCCAGGCCTTGCAGAGGCCATTTGAGCATGCGCGGTGGCCATTTTGTTTTGAGCAGCCATTTTTAATAGCACTTAGCAATAGCAATAGCACTTACATTTATATACCGCTCTATAGCCAGAGCTCTCTAAGCGGTTTACAATGATTTTTAGCATATTGCCCCCAACATTCTGGGTACTCATTTTACCGACCTCGGAAGGATGGAAGGCTGAGTCAACCTTGAGCCCCTGGTCAGGATCGAACTTGTAACCTTCTGGTTACAGGGCGGCAGTTTTACCACTGCGCCACCAGGGGCTCTTTTTCTTTAAAAAATATTATTTTTTTAAATGGCCACTGCACATGCTCAAATTGTCCCTGCGAGGCCCTAGTGGCCAGCAGGGGATGGGGGGACCTTTGCAGAACCCCGACACAGCCTTTAGGAAGCCCCCCAAGGGGCTACAGAAGGGGCTACAGGTGTGTGTGTGTGTGTGTGTGTGTGTGTGTGTGTGTGTGTGTGTGTAAGACACAGTACACATATTCAGATTGGCACTATGTACAGAGAATCAGGGCTTGTGAATACTAAGCTGAAGCTTAAGAGCTAGGATTGTATTCATTTGCTCTTACTTTGCTTCTTGTGATAAGTGAGTTAAATGTGATGTCTTGCTAATATGGCTATTAATGGTGAGTTTGTCTTTGAATCAGTGTGAAATCCTGAGTATGAAGGTCCACTGGGAGTTTCTTGTTCTGTTGCTCTCATTTTAACTGTCTTTCTGAAATGCTAGGATATATTCCAAGCAGTGACACAGTTTACTCTGCATATCCTTTCATTATTTTCAGAGTATCTGGGAAAAGTCAAATTCTCCATTTATTTTTAAAATTTATGTAATGGTGATGCTATGATGTATAGTAGAGAATTAGACAGGCACTTCTGTTTAGTTTTCCAAGTACACCTCCACATAGTATTTGGGTATTTCATGAGCCCCAGCATACTGAAATTTGTAGTTTTCCAGCATTTTTTGGTCTGGCTAAGTCCACTGCTAAATAGTTTTTGAAATATTAATAGATTAACGAGCCTGACTTGTATTTTTCAGTTGATATTATGGTAAAGTTATCTGAAAGATGGGTGTCAGATGTTTGGACAGGGGGCGCAATTTCAGTGCTTGCCCTAGGTGCTATTTTCCCTAGATATGCCTCTGCCCAGGAGCTGGGGGCTCTAGGAGCCCTTCTCTGTTCTGCTGGGGCTGAACGTAGTCCCAGAGAACACACAATCCCAGAGCTTAGGTTAAGGGCTCACTCAAGCCCTTAACCCTAGCTAAGAGCCAGGTTTCAAAGTGGGGTTAGGTGGCTCTGCCCCTCCAGGATCGAGCCTGATTCTGGTGGTTCTCACGTGCAACCTAACACAGGCTGGGCTTCCCTAATCTGGGTTAGGCTGTGCGTAAGAATAGCCTCAGAGAATGCTATACATCCACTTATCCATCCTTTCTTTACCTGTACAGTCTGGGGGTAGCCATCTTTGTTTAAGATATTCTGCCCAGAAGAGTCAAATCAAGCATTCAGCATGGGACTACTGCCTTTACTGAAAGTGAATGGACTTGCATAGAAGGTTTAAAACTGTATAACCTTATATATACATACGTTCCAAAAAAACAGGAAGGGCAAGTCCTACGATATTTTCTTGAATTTTTGGATGCATTTAAAGGGGCAAGGGGGGGGGGCATCACTGCTAGGCAAAAAAAAAAAAGTTTGCATATGAGAATTTTGTTCTAAATGGAAAACATTTTAAATATTTTAAGAAATAGAAGATAAAGCATCTATTCGTAATAGCCCTATTATAATACTTAACACAATACTACTTTCCAAATTTCAGACAACTTGGAAAAATTGTCCTAATTGTATTATTATTTATTAGGGGTATGCAAACTGATTCACTATAGTGAAGCGATTTGTGTGATTTGGTTAGCGGATGAAATTATGTCTCCTTGTTTTTCAATCACTGATTGGTCTCCTGGCACTGGTTTGCTATTTCCTTGCTTCTTTGTTGGCTGGTTGTATTTTATAACAAGCGTTGGCATGGGCAACTATGCCTCCATTGGCTGGAGGAAGAAAGCAAGAAGGGAGTTTCAGAATTTATATAAGGGGCTGCTTGGAGGCAGAGAGAGCCATTGCTTTTGTGCCTCAGGACAGGAAACTTGGATCAGAGACAGAGAGAGGGGTTGCAGCAGAAAAGAGAGGAGAGCAGAGAGACTGTGGTCTGGCCCTGCCTGCCCTGCCTGCTGCCTTCCTGGCCCAGCAGTGAGTAGAGAGAAAGAGTGCCTTTTCTGTCTCTATTTTTTTTAACATTTTAATTGCAGTGCCTCCCAACTGGTTATTTTTTTTTCTCTTTTAAAAAAAATTGTACCAGCAGTAGAGGTGTGAACATAACCAAAAACTATGTTCACCTCGAATCGAACTGGACCAGGTCCAGTTCAGTTTTGTGCACACTTGAACCAAGCCTGGTTCAGTTCAAACAAGCCTGGTTCGAGTGAGCTAAAAGATCTACTGGACAAGAGGAATCTGGTGAGGATCCACCTTTACCAGTGAAGGGAAAGGGGAGGAGTGGGCAGGGTCTCCAAGCATGTCCAGAGGCCATGTTATTGACATCCATGCATGCACAGAGGCATAAACTGGGCCCAAACCAACCCTGCCTGCTCTGGCGGGGGTGGAGGGAGCCACCCTTGGCACTTTCAAAGTAAGAAATTACTCACCTCCCACCCCAGTACTCACCTCCCACCTCAATACTCTCCTGCCACCCCAACTAGCTTTAGAGAAGCCACCTGCTCCCTCTTTTACTGGTAAAGGAGAATCCTTACTAGATTTCCACTAAGTTCTGAACCAGCTTGAACTGAACCAGGCCTGGTTCAGTTAGACCTGAACCCATCGAGTCAAGCTGGCTCAAACCGAACTGGGCCCAGTTCAGTTCAACCCAAACTCTTTGAGTCAAACCAGCTCAAACTCAAGTGTGGCTAGATTTAAACCACCTTGCACCCCAGTATGGTGGGGGTGAGCAGGTAAGGCACTCCTTATCTACAACTTAAAGATACCAATCCCTGCTCTTCAAACTGACTCAAGCGCTGTCATTTGAGCTGGTCTGGTGCTTGGAAAAGGAAGCACCGAACAGGCTCGTGCTCATCCCTACTATAGAGACACTTCTGTACCTAAAGAATACATTTAGAACATAAGAACAGCCCTGCTAGATCAGGCCCATGGCCCATCTAGTCCAGCATCCTGTTTCACACAGTGGCCCACCAGATGCCTCTGGGAAGCCCACAGGCAAGAGGTGAAGCCATGCCCTCCCTCCTGCTGTTACTCCCCTGCAACTGGTATTTAGAAGCATCTTGTCTCTGAGGCTGGAGGTGGCCTATAGGTTTCATAGGATGAACGCTGGATCATGTTTGTAGAGTGTTTCAAGTACAAGCCAGTTGTAGAAGAATGGGCTTCTGTCATAATTATCTCAGTAGTGGCTGGTACAGGCACCACCAGTGGTTTGCAAGAGGAACTTTTAAGACTAAATTAGTAGGTGCTTACCTCTGCTACTGCTGAACCTGAAAGCTGTTTGGAGCAGCAGTGTGCTACCCAGCAGCCACTGTGACAGGGTATCGGCTCTACCAATGAGCTGGTGGAAGCCATTTGCGAGGCCAGCAAATGGCCTCCATGCATGTGGAGTCAATACTGAATCATCCACCGGTCAATGCTCCACTGGTCAATGTTGAATCATCCCCTGACTATGAAAATTCGGTCTGAGTTACCCTCATCAGGTATATCAAAGCATTTCTAATGCTTTCCATAGTAGATTTGTGCTATGTTTTTGAGTGCCATTTCATCATCTTGCAAGCCACTTGAAGACAGCATCAATGTTCTTTTGTAAAGAACTTGTGTTCTGTGAGTGTTCTCAAGATGCTGCAGTAGGCCACTTGCAAATAAGCAAAGTACTGTCTAAAATTGTATTCTTGAGGGGAAAGAACATTTGTGTATATATCAATATCTGTGTAGGGGTGAGCACAAAACTGGAAACCCCAGTTTGATTTGAGTAGAACTAGACTCGAACTGAACCGGGTCCAGTCCAGTTCTGTGCACACTAGAGCTGGGCCCGGTCCACCTCTAGTCAGAACTGGTTCGGGCCCTGCTCGGGGGAGAAAAAATATTTTTAAGAACAAAAATGGTGGACTTATCACTATTACTGGGCTCCATGGGATGTGGTGGTGGCTGTGTGTGTGTGGGTGGGGGGGTGTCTCCTGATGTTCCCCCTCCCTCCTCCACCACCCAGTCATTTTAGGCTCATTTTGGACCATGTTGGAGGCTGCAGCACATTACCAATGGCCATCTGCATGGCCTGGGCCATCACCTGGCCATGCAGGTGGCCAATGGGCATGTGTGGTAACATCCCAAATGGCTGTAGCCATCACAGAAGCCCCAAATCGCCCATAATAGGCCTAAAACCACTGGGGGGTGGCAGGGGAAGGGGCATATCAGGAGACTCCATTACAGCCATGGCAGCACCCCCCGTCCCAAGCGCAGCAATGGTGTTAAGTCCACCATTTTTGTTCTTTATAAATAAAACCCCAAACTGACCCCAGACTAGACCGTTGGGTTTGGCTTAAGGACCAGTGTGCTTGGCAAGTCCTTGAGTCAGGGCAGTTCGATGTTGGACTGGCTCAAGGTCGAGCCTGTTCTTACATCCCTATATCTGTGTCTTAATATATAATATTGTGAGCCTGAGTACATTTGGTAAATGATGACTATTCATACAGTTTGTATTCTCAGCACTGTAATCTATCTACTCATACAAGTCAGAGTTGATGACTCATTGTTATGGGTTGATCTGCAAATATATCCTTCCTTAAAAATACATATTTTAAATAAATAGATAACATCAGATCACAGATTCACACATAAAAGATCACCTGTCTCAATGGGATTGGGGGAGAAGGGCTACCAACAAATTCTGTTCTAGCACATGTTCTCATTTTGTCTCTGAGATTTAGTAGTAGGGGATTTGGAGGGGATTGATTACTAGGCCATTTCTATGATTGTATTTATTAATTGTATTGCTTTAAACACTGACCCACATGTTGTGCAGGCTTATATCAGCATTTCCTATCATCCCACACTGCTATAGGAATCTAAGGAAGCATCAATGGTCTTCTACAAGAGCTCATGTGTGCAAATACTTCAAGTTACATACTAGCACACTTCAGGAGGGCAATTTACATTGTTTCCAATGTGTCAAGTCAATGTAAGTCAATGTAAGTCAATTTAAGTGAAGCTTCCAACATGCAGGCAAGCAACTTGAAGCATTTTCCCACAAGATGCGCTCTTATGTAAAACTGCCAGTGCTTCAATTTCTGCAGCAATGCAGGATGATTGGAAACACTGGTGAAAGCCTGCACAATGTGGGCCACTGTTTTTATTCTTGTATTTGATATCTCACCTTTCCAGGGAATGGGGAATGTTTCTCTTTGAAGGACTGAGTGATATGAATTTTATTGACATTACATGTCCACAAACCATTTTAATTTAAACCTGTGAATGACCTACTTCTCTATATAACTGGCTCTTTTTAGCTTTCCATTCTGCCTAATAAGAAGTTTAGCAAGCTCCAAAGGTTGTACATCCTTTCAGCAGCTTATAGAAACAAGCACGTTCAGTGCAGAAACAATAACCTTCCAAAGGTTTTCACTAGAAGAGATGTAATCATACGTAGCCTCGGGACAAATACCCAAGGAGTACACTCTTGAAAGACTCTGTGTAAAAAAGAAGAAAAGAAAAACCAGTAATGCCTGAATGATAACCATGGCTAGACTGAACACAGCAGCAACTAGACTAGTTATAAATCACCTAGACTGGTATGAACATTCTCTCCCAGACACAGATTTTATGAGAATTAGTTTTATTTTGCATGACATCTGCATCATTCATTTGGGAATCTCCAAGCATTAGAGTAATTCCAAGGAAGTTAGGTGCACATCAAGATTATGAGTGTTGCAAATATGTTGTAATGTGTATGCTTAAAGTACAGCTAACACTCTTATCTGAAAAATATTGGCCAGTGTTAATGCTTTGCACTTTTGATATTTTTGTGGCCTTCCATTTGGAGTATATATTATTTATATGTATTACATTATATTTATTATATTTGTACACACACACACACACACACACACACACACACACTTCCATCTCTGGGCAGTTTACAACAAATAAAAACAGAAAATAAAACCTCAAAACAAGCTTAGGTGGATAAATGTGTCTTTAGAGACTTTTTAAAAGTTGTCAGAGATGGGGAGGCTTTGATTTCAGCAGGGAGCGCATTCCAGAGTCTCGGTGTGGCAACAGAGAAGGCCCATCCCTGCGTAGCCACCAGATGAGACCATATTGAATTGGGGACCTTCTGCATGCAAAGCAGTTGCTCTGTTACTGAACTATGGTCCCTGTGTAGCCACCAGATGTGCTGGTGGCAACTGCAGACAGACCTCTGCATGTACAATGTACAAGACTATCAATACAAATCAAATCAATCTTTATTATGGTCACAGATCAGCATATACTATCAATACTATCTTTGTAATTTTAGCTGGGTTTCAATCTCACTCTCTATGCCAGTGTGGAGTAGAACAGAGTTTTTAAACCATTTCCCTCTGAGTACCACTTCTGTGAGTATCACTTTTGTGGGTTCCACTTTTGTGAGTACCACTGCCATCACAAACATCTTCTGTGCACAGAAGTGGGCAGCTTGCCTCATAATTGTCCCTACAGTGAAGGCAGCTTTCCCAGTTGCTACTGCTTCTGCCCCTCATCACTGGGTACCCCTCCTCATTCTCTGACCTGGGCCTCTTCTTCTGGTCCATTGCACAGCTGCCTCTTAGTCCTATTCACCTGTTAGGTTCAATGCATGTAAAATCTGTTTGTATGAGGCTAATTGTTTATTACTATCTTTGAGCAAGTACACAGATTTCAGCTCAGTCACAGATAAAAATAACCTTAAGGATGAATATTGATACAGGTATATATAAATACATATAGAAGCTATTACATAAAGGTAAAGTAAGATAAAATGAGATGAAACAACCTAAAACAACATGGGGCTGGAAAAATAGCCTTAAGAAATGTAGACTGGACCCTCTCGTGGATGTAAATCACTATACATATACAGTTCTCAGAGCCATAAAGAAGCTGTGAAGTTACCTTGGTTTGAAATACCTTAATGGCAGCAGGAACATATCTACCCCATCCCACCCCGCACCATAGAAAAATAATCTCAAAATTCCAGTAGTTGATCTCTGTGCATTTGTTACAACAGAATTAGTTCGTTCTTTCCAGCTACCTGTCACGTGAAAGATGACCCCCAAAAAAATATTTATATTGTGTTGTCTGCACTACACTATGCCATTTATGCATAGTGGGTTTCCTGGACAACATTATAACCTTAGTCTCCTGATAATAGATGGAAAGCAAGTTTTCATGACAGTAATCAGCCAGGACTCTCAACATTTTTTTCATCCCCACCAGAGACCATGACAGTAGCACAGTATCATCCACATAAAGGAGAATGGCTAGATGTCTGCTGTCCAATTTTGGCGGGTGAAATTAATTCCCCCCATAATTTATCACGAAGAACGTGATCAAAGGTGGCCTTGGTCAACAAAGGTGGCGTACACTGCATCCCTTGGCTTGTTCCTGTACTTATTTATTAGATGCCTCAAGACCAAACCCTGGTCTAAGGTGGATCATCCAGCTCTAAAGACTGCCTGCTCATCTGCCAGTACACTTTCTTGGTCAAAACAATCAAGGAGTTTCTGATAGAGGTGTCTAGCACAGACTTTAGCAATTAGAGAGAGGAGGCTAATCGGCCTATAATTAATTGGATCAGTTTCGTTTCCCTTCTTGAAAATTGGGATAATTATAGACAAGCCCAAATCATGAGGTATACAAGCAGAATAAATGTAAATAGTGATGCCAGTACTGGAGCCCACCACCCCAGATTAGATTCTATCAGTTTGATAGGGATAAAATCACCACCAGGTGCCTTCCCAGATCTTTGTTGCCCAAACAGTTCATCAGTCTCCTCAGGCCATTCTGGGGTGGAAAGGTCCTTCTTGTTATCTATCGTCTAGAAACAGTTTGGGACAGCCATAAAGTGGGCGTGAAAATAGGATTCGCATATTCCAGGTGGGATCAAGTGGTGATCTCTGCTTGATTTGGGGCTTACTCTCCCTCTAATGAACAAAATCTAGAGGAATCTTGTAGCCAAGTAGGGGTGTGCAATTCGGGATTTCGGGTTATTCGGCTCGGACCCGAACCGAATCACCCCTGTTCTGTTTTGTGCCCGAATCTGGGTCACCCGAATCACCCTTGATTCGGTTCGGATTCGGATTTAATCTGAATCCGAATCAGAATCGTTTCGGGGGGGTAAAAAGGGGCCCAGGGGCAAAATTTTGGGGTGAGGTGGTAGTGCCCAATGGGTAGAGTCTACCACCCCAATTTCAGGGGGATTGGGCAAAATCCTGATTTTTGGTGAATTTTTAAAGTTTTAGTGACTTTGGGGCAGTTTGGGGGCATAGCATGGGATCTGGGCAAAAGGAGTGGGGTGGGGTGGTAGTGCCTAATGGGTGCAGGCTACCACCCCAATTTCAGGGGGATTGGGAAAAGGGTTGATTTTGGGGGAATTTCTGAAATTTTCATGTCTTTGGGGCAGATTGGGGCAGATTGGGGCAGAAAGTGGGGCCTGGGGCAGAATAGTGGGGTGTAGTGGTAGTGCCTAATGGGTGGAGGCTATCACCCCAATTTCAGGGGGTTTGGACAAAGGGCTGATTTTTTGAGAATTTTTGAAGTTTTAGTGACTTTGGGGCAGTTTGGGGGCAGAAAGTGGATCTGCCCCAAAATAGTGGGGTGGGGTGGTAGTGCCTAATGGGTGGAAGCTACCACCCCAATTTCAGGGGGATTGGGCAGAGGGCTGATTTTTTGAGAATTTTTGAAGTTTGGGTGTCTTTGGGGCAGATTGGGGGCAGAAAGTGGATCTGCCCCAAAGGAGTGGGGTGGGCTGGTAGATAGTGTCTAATGGGTGGAGGCTACCACCCATCCCCAATTTCAGAGTGATTGGGCAGAGGGGTGAATTATGGTGAATTTATTTGTATGAGGTTTGTCTTCATAAGGTGAAGTGTGCTAAACTGATTACTTCCTCATATTATTCATAGTAAAGGAAAGTGTGAAAAAGTGAAAGTGGGGTCATGAGAGTTGTTTAATTGAAAAAAATCTCATTTGCTATGATAGAATGAGAATTCACACCTCAGAAAAAACTTCTGAGGTGTGAATTCTCATTCTATCATAGCAAATGAGATATTTTTCAATTAAACAACTCTCATGACCCCACTTTCACTTTTTCACACTTACTATGAATATGAGGAAGTAATCAATTTAGCACACTTCACCTTATGAAGACAAACCTCATACAAATAAATTCACCATAATTCACCCCCTGCCCAATCACTCTGAAATTGGGGATGGGTGGTAGCCTCCACCCATTAGGCACTATCTACCAGCCCACCCCACTCCTTTGGGGCAGATCCACTTTCTGCCCCCAATCTGCCCCAAAGACACCCAAACTTCAAAAATTCTCAAAAAATCAGCCCTCTGCCCAATCCCCCTGAAATTGGGGTGGTAGCCTCCACCCATTAGGCACTACCACCCCACCCCACTATTTTGGGGCAGATCCACTTTCTGCCCCCAAACTGCCCCAAAGTCACTAAAACTTCAAAAATTCTCAAAAAATCAGCCCTTTGTCCAAACCCCCTGAAATTGGGGTGGTAGCCTCCACCCATTAGGCACGATCACCCCACCCCACTATTCTGCCCCAGGCCCCACTTTCTGCCCCAATCTGCCCCAAAGACACGAAATTTTCAGAAATTTCCCAAAAATCAGCCCTTTTCCCAATCCCCCTGAAATTGGGGTGGTAGCCTGCACCCATTAGGCACTACCACCCCACCCCACTCCTTTTGCCCAGATCCCATGCTATGCCCCCGAACTGCCCCAAAGTCACTAAAACTTTAAAAAATCGCCAAAAATCAACTGTGAATCGAATCACCCGAATTTTTCGTGCCCGAAATTCGGGTGATTCGGCTCGTGCCCGAAAAATATCGGGGGACATCGGGGGTGATTCAGTTCGGCCCCGAATCACCCAAAATTGTTCATTTCGGGCACAGATCGTTCTGTGCCCGAAATTTTTTGCACATCCCTATAGCCTAGAGGCAGCTGCCAAGACTCTTTCATTGCCAATTTCTTCTTATGGCGAATCACATGAATGG
This sequence comes from Hemicordylus capensis, assembly GCF_027244095.1. Lineage (NCBI taxonomy): Eukaryota > Metazoa > Chordata > Lepidosauria > Squamata > Cordylidae > Hemicordylus > Hemicordylus capensis. The sequence continues at coordinate 200,274,006 of NC_069661.1, forward strand.
TCGAACCATGGCCTAGGTCTGTTATTATTAGATTGGGGACTTAGTGGTGAGAGGGCCCTGCAGTTGCAGGATCAGCATTTGGTAATGATCTAAAATCTCATCCATCCATTGACCATTAAAATATTAGATCTAAGGTGTAATTCCTCCAACTCAAGTAGATCACCCAGGGATTTGGCAGTCTCACTGGTCCATCTGATACGAGAATGAGAGGCAGTGTCAGCATCAACAGGGATAGGTTCCTTCAGAATATAAACACAACTATCTAGGGATACACACCTAGGTGGCCAGATTTGGCTTTAAAAAAGCCAAATTCTGGCTTTCGGCCCATTTGACCCATGAGTATACCCCTTAGGTTCTGGCAACTCTGATCCACACACAAAGTCAAGGGCATATGGTCATTTTCCACCCTAAAGTCAACTTTCAGCTGTAAAATGTGGTCTAGCAAATTTCTGGAAGCTACAAATACTGTGTGTATGCACATACAGATCTGTATGCATGTCCAGTAATTCACAGTACATAGGAAGTACAAATGCTTCATATGAACTGCATTCAAGGTGCCTTGTATTCAGGTTTAAGTTTAAAATGAACACATGTGCAGTCATTCATCCCAAAACATGCACATGCATACAGACATCTGCATCTACATACAAAGTAATGTCTGAATATCGCCACACCCCAGCATCATGCTGGGGGTGGTAGCTTTGTCTCCCTAGACACAGAAGGCAAAGCACACAGCTGCTCCTAATTGTCTCGACACACAGTAGGGGGCAGAATATGAGCCATTTGGACTTGTATTCCTACCAGTGCCTCAGTCTTTAGTGAGTGGCCTCCTTCCCTCCTGCCCTTGACACAGAATAGGCTCTCTTGGTCATCACTTTGGGGGGTTTGCCTACTGCATACTGTTTCCTTTTTAATGGCTGGTTAAGTCAGGTTCAGTGCAAGTAGGGAGTATGAGTAGGGTGGAGTAGAATTGATTGTTTGGTGAATGCCCTTCACTGGTTTGAGCAAAGTGTATGGGTGCTCACTCAGTCCTCAGACTCTTAATGTTCTGAGAGGTATGATTGGAATGGGTGTACCCCCTGCTTTAAGGGCTCTACCAGACTCAAAGACTGGAAGGGATGGGAGAATAAGGTCTCTTCACAGTGACCATAGGAGGTAGGTAAGGCTGAGAGATGAGCTTCATGGTCAAACAGTATTTGAACCCAGTGTTTTTGAAACAGTAATAGAAATACCATTGGTGGGAGTCCACAGTATGGTAGGTATACGTAGTTCCATCGTCATTGCCTCTCTGTAAATAATATTTTACAGTATGGAAGGCAACATTTTACAGGGGAAGGGAAATCAGTAATTTAGTAGCTGTTTCCATTCCAACTGCTTTGTCAGCTTTCAAGCCTCTGGGAGCAGCTCCAGCTACCCACAGAGCCTGGCCTTGCTCCTCTGTAATGCCAGGTCAGTTCAAAATAAGATTGAAATTGTCCATGATTTGATTGTGGATGAGGGAGCTGACCTGACATGTATAACTGAGACCTGATTGGAAGAGGCAAATTGTCCAGTATGTGCTCAGTTTCTCGCTCTGCTGTGGAGTAGGCATGCAGAAGTGGACAGTGGGGTGGAGTGGCTGTGGTCCATAAGAATACCATCTCCCTTTCTAGGGGCCCTGTGAGACATTTGACTTATACTGAGTGCATTTTTTTTGAGGCTGATAACTAGGAATAGATTGGGGATTCTGTTGGTGTACCATCCACCCTGCTGCCCAACTGACTCCCTAACTGAGCTGACGGAGCTGGTCTCAGAGTTGGTGTTGGAGTCACCCAGACTTTGGTTGCTGGGGGACGTCAACATCCACTTTGGGGCTGGCTTGTTTGGTGTGGCTCGGGAGTTCATAGTGGCCATGACAACTATGGGCCTATCCCAATTAGTTTCTGAACCAACTCATGTTGCCGGCCATGCACTTGATTTGGTCTTTTGTTCTGATCAGCGGGGTGTTTCGTGGGTGGGGGAACCGGTGGTTTCCCCATTGTCATAGATGGACCATCACCTGGTTAAGGTTGGTTTCACAGCCACAATCCACCCCTGCAGGGGTGGTGAACCTATTAGGATGGTCTGTCCAAAAGGGCTGCTGGACGCATCAGGATTCCAAAAAGCCTTGGAGGGTTTTAATGTTGGTGTGGCCAGTGATTCTGTCGATGCCCTGGTGGGAACCTGAAATAGAGAACTCAACAGGGCAATAGACATGATCTCTCCTAAGCGTCCCTTCCTAGCTGCTTCAGAAATGGCCCCTTGGTATACTTAGGAGTTGCGGGGGCTGAAGCAGTTGGATAGGCAACTAGAAGACTAGAATGCAAGTGGAGGAGAACACGGTTCAAATCTGACAGGATGCAGCATGGGACCAATTTGAAGGCTGATGGGGTAGCAGAGAGTGCAGTGGGGAAAAAATACTTTGGACTGTGTGCATTGCACCTGCAGGTTCGCGTTTACTGTAACAGAGCTATCCGGGTTGTGAGGAGTTTAACTTCTGCTCCTTCTGCTTCAGATCAGTTCCCGGGGTCATTCTGCTGTGATGCTTTTAATGGGTTCTTTGTGGATAAAATCTTCTGTATTCAGGTCGACTTGGACTCCACTATTTCTGCAAGGTCTATGAAGGAGGTGTTCAGAGATCCCGCTTGCAGTACTAGGTTGGATCAGTTTCAATCTGTGACTCCTGAGGATGTGGACAAGCTGCTTGGGGCAGTTCAATGTACCACTTGTTCTCTGGGTCCTTGTCTGACTTAGCTGCTTCTGTCTAGCAGGGAGATTGTTGGAGGTGGCCTAGTTAATATCATAAATGCATCACTGAGGGAGGGTACGGTGCCTCCTTGTCTGAAGGAGGCAGTGGTTTGACTGCTTCTTAAGAAGCCTTCTGGGAACCTTTAGCAATGGTTAATTACAGGCCAATCTTCAATCTCCCTTGGTTGGGTAATGTTGGGGACCCCCCCCCCAACATTCAACCCAGAGCTACCAACCCAGAATTATATGGAACCCAGGCCTGTGTCTGATTCCATTTTATTAAGGAATGAATTAATACCTGAACTCAAGGTGAACTGACACCCGGGTCTCATGACTGCCTCAGCTAACTGCTCTGTGAAGGAAGAGGCAATCAAGCATTGTATTGTGAAATGGGCACTCACAGAAACACAAGCGCTAGGCCTGAGCTATCAATATGCTAAAATGTAACTCACTATCAGATGATGTCTGTGGAAGAGGCCAGAAGCTGAGCTCCCTTTTCCTGTTGCAAGAAGTCTATGTTAATCCTTGTCAATGATGGCTCTGCTCTGCCCAAAGGGGATACTCAATTGCTGTCTATAGAAATTCCACTCTAGGTAAATGCACACAAAGAAAACACCTATAGATTTTAATTCTTTTTTTACTAACACCTTTTAACATCTTCTGGGAAATATGGGGACAAGAGAAGATGTCCATTTCCAGCTCAGAGATGCAGATTTGCTTTGGGCAGAATAGAACGTCCCCTCCCCAAAATAGCAGCTAACAGAAGATGGGATTGAGATCTACCTGGACTGAACTAATATCCTGAGTAATTAAAAGATAATATCCAGAAGGTAAGAGCAAATTGTCACCTTTTGGGGACGCAGGAAAGGTGAGGATATTTTGAATAGACTCTATGGAGATCAAAGGAAGTTACAACTATGAAGAATGAGTCTTACTGGACAGAGTCAGCAATCTTTTGCCTACAAGCAAGACTTGCTCATGAGCAATCCAAGGGTTTGCTGCCCAAGCCACGGGGCTAGAGGCAGGAACTCTTTCCAGGGAGAAGGGACTGTTTGTGACTTCTGCTGTGCAGTGAGAAGTCAAGACTCCCCAGCAATGGTACTCCCAAACAATCTTGCCTAACAAGCATACTTGCTCAAGAGCCATCCCAGAGTTTGCTGCTAAGCCGCAGGGCAACAAGCAGGAACTCTGTCCATGGACAGGAACTGTCTGTAACCTCTGCTGCGCAGTGAGAAGTCTAGACTTCCCCAGCCATGGTGCTCTCACTCTCTGCCTCACTTTCAGCAAACTGCCTGCTTGACCAGCCTGCTTGACCACCAGAAGCTTGACTATCACTCCCAAGCTGCTGTTCCCAGCTACAGCCATCTCTCCTTCAGCTGGATTCTCACTGCTCTCAAAGCCTATGACCCTGGTAATATGCTGCTCCTCAAGCCTTGGATCCCTCTTCCCTCCTCCCTACTAATTACTGCCACCCCCTTCCTAAGCCTTCTCTTCCTTCTTCCTTCTTTCTCTGTTTCTCTCTAAATGTTATATTAGGATTTGTTAGATTGTTAGATAGCTGTGATTACTGAGTGCACACACATACGTTAGTTAGGCACATTACACTACACTTTGAATCGGAAACAGGTTTTTATTTTATCCTGATGAGCAACTTTTTATAACAAAGTCCATTGGACTTTCTGAGTGTGTCTCTTTCTGTCTCTGTGCGCCCAGATCCTACATGGTCACCATCTCCAAGAACCAATTCAGTTTGTGTATGATGTGACTTTGCCCCTTTCCCTCTGAGCATATCGTATAAACAAATAAATAATAAATAAATATGCAGAGTGTGAAGCCAGGTGTAGTTCACAACAGTAAGGTGATTGAGAGGGTGGTGGCCAACCAGCTCCAGGCAGTTTTGGAGGAAACTGATTATCTAGACCCATTTCAAACTGGCTTTAGAGTTGGCTACGGGGTTGAGGCAGCCTTGTTTGGCCTGATGGATGACCTTTACCAGGGAATTGACAGAGGGAGTGTGACTCTGGTGGTTCTTTTGGATCTCTCGGTGGCATTCGATACCATCAACCATGGTGTCCTTCTGGATCACCTGGGGGATTTTGGGATAGGGAGCATTGCTTTGCAGTGGTTCTGCTCCTATCTCTTTTGTAGATTCCAGATAGTGGAGCTTGGTGACAGCTGCTCCTCAAAACAGGAGCTGTTATATGGAGTCCCTCAGGGCTCCATTCTGTGTCCAATGCTTTTTAGTATTTGCATGAAACTGCTGGGTGAGGTCATCAGGAAGTTTGGTGCTGGGTGTTTTCAGTATGCTGATAACACACAAATCTACTTCTTCTTTTCATCTTCATCATCAGGAAATGGCACTCATTCTCGAAATGCCTGCCTACAGGCAGTAATGGGCTGGATGAGGAATAACAATTTGAAGCTGAATCCAAGCCAGATGGAGGTGCTCATTGTAGGGTCTTAGAATCTGAGGGGTGAGATAGATCTTCTTGTGCTGGATGGGGTGACACTCCCCCAGAAGGAGCAGATGCACATCTTGGGGGTACTCCTGAACCCAGGCCTCACCCTGGTATCTCAGGTGGAGGCCATGGTCAGGAGTGCTTTCTATCAGCTCTGGCTGATTCAACAGCTGCACCCATTCCTTGAAGAGGATGACTTCAAAACAGTGGTGCATCAGCTGGTAACCTCCCAGCTTGACTATTGCAATGTGTTCTATGTGGGGCTGCCTTTGTACATAGTTTGGAAACTTCAGTTCGTTCAGAATGCGGCAGCCAGATTGGTCTCTGGGGCAATCTGGAGAGACCATATTATGCCTGTTCTGAAACAGCTACACTGGCTGCCAATATGTTTCTGTGCAAAATATAAAGTGCTGCTTATTAGGCTTAGGTGACATGTTATCATGGAGAGTGCCTGCTTCTACATGATCCCCACTGATTTTAAGGTCATCTGAGGAGGTCTGCCTCCAGTTTCCGCTGGTTCGTCTGGTGGTGGCTCAGAGGTGGGCCTTCTCTGAAGTTGCCCCGGGGCTGTGGAATGCACTCCCAGCAGATATCTGTAACCAGAATTTATTGCTGGCCTTCAGGGGAGCCCTGAAAACCTATTTGTTTGGCCTGGCCTTCCAGGGTTTTTAATTTGTTGTAAATCATTTTTAATTGCTGTAAATGTTCAGCCTGGTTCTCCAAGGTTTTTAACTGTCCGGATGTTTTAGTTGTTAATTAGTTTTATGCTGTTTTTATAGTTTTGTTTTTGTTAAATGATTTTAATTGTTTTATTTTGATGTAAACCATCCTGAGCCATTTTTGGAAGGGCGGTAAATTGAATAAACAAACAAACAAATAATAAGTGCAGTCTGCTTTTCTGTACTCTTGCTGCTGGCTGTTTGTTAGCCCCACCTCTACTGCAAGACTGGAATAAAAGTAACTAAAGCACCATTCAAAAGCTGGCCTGGATCAAGGAATGGATTAACCAAAAATACTACAAGATGTATGTACATCCTAATGCAAGGAAGTTTTGCCCTAGTTGCTGCAACAAGGAGAATACATTTCCTTTTCCTCTTACAAACAACAAGCAGCAGGAGATCAGCATAGCCCCCTTAACATGGCAGAGAGCAAGTCCATACTTGCTCCTCCACCACTCGCTATCACTTCTGGAAGCACGGCACTCCCCCCAGCTATCAGTGCACACCGAAAGTGCTCTCCCCAGCTGATGTGTGCTGGTGGCTGTGGGGAGTGCTGGTGGCGAATGGCAGAGGAGCAGGTATGGACCTGCTCTCTACCATGTTAATGAGGCTGTGTTAGCTCTCTGTTTTAAAGGGCTGGGTCACCATTCAGATGCCAGTGCTCATTTTGTGCACAGCCCTAGTCTATGAGCAGCCAATAAATGTGAACAAGAATGGGAAGTAGGATGTTTTAATGAATATATTCCTATGTCTGAAATGGCAACTTCGCAATAACAATAGAATTTCAAAAAAAAGAGAAAGAAAGAAAGAAAGAAAAAGAAAGAAAGAAAGAAAGGGGGAAATCAGTGCAGAACTCAAACCTTAGAAATAAGTGAATTATTGAACAGTGCATAAATTGCAAATTGGCATTCAGAAATTCATTTCGTTTCCAAGGTGCTGTTCCTTTCCTCTTATCAACACTGAATCTGTAAAGGCAGTTGTCAGTAGTAAAAACATCATCATGATTTATGGAGATTAAATATAATTTTACATAATTCTTTCTTTATGAGACTCTTCTCCTGATCCAAACTTGCTATCAGGCAGGTGTGTGCCTCCTTGATTATGATGAATAGTGAATGCCAAGTTACAAGTCTCAATTTTATTCTGAGATGTTAACTAGAATTAGCTGAGAAATGAAAGAATGATTACTCGAATAACAGGCTTTTTCTATGTATTCAAGAGATCCAATAATTGCATATAGTTTAATTTAGCTTGGGGGATTTTTTAAAAATAGCTGTAAAGTCTCCTCTACCTCCATCCCCAATCATTTTACTACAACAATGTATTGTGGATTGCTCTTCTCCCAATTATTCTTAATAATGTTGAGCCAGTATAGCCAAACTAAGATGAACTTGGGGAACAGCCCTTCCCGAAATTTGACTGTGCCTTTAATTGACTTGTTCTGTGGCCGTTCACAAAATCTGCAGCCATAGAAGTACTGAGTCTCAGCAGAATAGAAGATTCACCTGCATTCCTAGGCAATGCTAAGAAGACGTCCCTCCATTCTCACACTACAATCTTCACAGAATTGATTTTTTTTCCCCTGGCATGCACACATATACAAGTTTGTCTTCAATGTTTAATAGTACTGTATATGACTTCCTGATGCATCGGACTGTGGGCTCATAAAATAAATGGATATGTACATTAACTTAAATGGAAAGCAGTGTCACATTATAATTTGTTTTCTTGTAGTAAATAGTTACATGGTTTCTAAATGTGACACATTGTTTGATGTTTATTGTGAGTTGTTTGGGGAATGGTTCACCATAGAAAAGTGGCGTATAACTAAGCTAAACTAAGCTAAACTAAGCTAAACTTAACGAAACGAAATGAAATATTTGACGCTGTTTGTATTGCTGAGCAATGTGGTCACATAATTTGTATTTCACCAAACTAGTTGAAGCCATCTAATGGCGCAGTGGGGAAATGACTTGATTAGTAGGACAGAGGTTGCCAGTTTGAATCCCTGCTGGTATGTTTCCCAGACTATGGGAAACTCCTATATAGGGCAGCAGTGATATAGGAAGATGCTGAAAGGCATCATCTCATACTGTGTGGGAGATGGCAATGGTAAACCCCTCCTGTATTCTACCGAAGACAACCACAGGGCTCTGTGGGCACCAGGAGAACACTGACTCGATGGCACACTTTACCTTCAAACTAGTTGAACATGATAAACTCTATTCACTGTTTTTATTTGATATATTACAGTAGCCCTATTCAGACATTACATAACCCTGTTAAGGCATCACATGACCAAAGTGGTGTAGACTGGAGGGAAGACAGGATCCTACCTGCCTTTCTCCAGACAATCGGAGCCTCCTCTGGGCTCCACTGCTTGTGCACCTGCATGACCAGCGCAGTGGCAGACCTGTGAAGTGGTATTGTGAAGAGGAAGTCCTCTTATTTCCCACAGTGCACTGCATGAACAGCAAAGAGGCAGCCCATGGCAATGTAGCAGCACTCCTCTACCTGGCCTCACTTTCTCCAGCACTCTATGGCCACCACTCCTGGCAGCCATTTTTACCACTGCAGTGCTCCAGACAACAGCAAAGTGAGGTAGGACAGGCTCTGTTTCCTTCCTCGTTCACTTGTTACCTGGGTTCCCAATCCCGGTGGCCCAGGCATGAACTCTTGTGTCATGAGAGATTATGTTGTACGTGCACATAAATGTCTGTACACATGTTTTTATGTGATTGACTGTACATCTGTGTGATCATTTTAAAAGTGAATTTGGATACAGGCCCCAGAAATGCTGCCTTTCCTTTCCTTGCCCCCACACCAAGGACTCAAGACAAATCAAAACACAACACTGCTCTTGGGGGAAAGAGCAACAACTTTCTTCCAATTACCCAACAATGTCACACAGCCATTAATGCTCCACTTGCAACAGTGCAGGCCTGGACTTGGGCAGGAGGCAGACAATAGTGTCCTTCCCCCAATTCTCAAGGGCAGTCACATCCTGGCTCAGAGAACAAGGTCAGCCCTTCTCCTCCTGACCAACCTCAAGTTGTCAGGATTCTGTAGGCCTCAGCCCTTTCCCCAAGTCATCCAGCCTTTGAGTTATTTAAGTCCCTAAAGTAGGGAGGAGTCTAATCATAGCCAGCATGTTGCCAAGCCTTCAAGGTCCAATTGATCACTGTCTCCATTCATCCCTGCTAACTGAGCAAAGAGGCACCTTTTAAAAGTGGTGATTCTCTTCATTGATCAGGGGGAGAGCAACTGGCCCTATCCATCCCCAGCACAGCATCCCTCCAGTGGCTGTTGCTCATGTCTATCTTATGTTTCTTTTTTAGATTGTGAGCCCTTTGAGGACAGGGACCTATTTTATTTATATTTATTTATATTGATCTAAACCGCTTTGGGAACTTTTGTTGAAAAGCGGTATATAAATATGCATCGTATTTGTATCAAACCTGCCCAAGGGTGCTTACCAATAAATCAACTCTATCCTCAGTCCACTGAACCTGCCAGATATGACCTAATAGCCAATCTAACAAGTTACGGAATGGAGTAGATGAAATAATGACTCTTGCCAATCTGCTGGAAAGAAAAAAAATACAAACTTGGCTCCCAATAGAATGTCCATCAGTGCCCATTCTCTGACTCAATTGGGCAGGAAGGAAGTTGCACCAATGAAGACTGAGATGCTAGTGGGAAGGCACAATGTAACAAGCCTCAGTTCCTGCTGACATGCCACTCATTCACAGCTACCTAGTACCCTCTCCAGGTGGGGTTGGGCCAAGCTGTCAGGCCCCAGCACAAGGCTGAGGGATCCAACCTTCTGTCCTAGCTTACCAGCTGGTGCACAAATGGATCAGGCAAGGCCTAGTTGCATCAACAACACTGTAGAATCCAAGGGAAAGAGTTGTGGTTTGCAAAGACAAGGCAGTGGAGTGGAATCAGGAATATTAATAGTTTAATGAAATAGATATAATGTACAGAGAGGCAAGTGCAGACTGCTCTTCAGAGCTCTTGCTGCTGGCTGTTTGTTAGCCCTGCCTGCCTGCCTCTACCCCAGGACTGGAATACAAGTAACTAAGGCCCCATTTTAAAGTTGGCCTGGATCAAGGAATGGATTAACCAAAAATACCACAAACACACTCCCTAGATACCTGACTCATTGTGATCAGTGGTTTTAAAAAATGCCTGAAAACGGAGGATTTTTGTGTGGGCAGGGCGTTGTCTGTGGTGTGGGAAGGTAGTAAATATATTTGCAAAACATCCCCTTAATTCAGCTCAGCACTAGAAAAAAAGATTAGCCACTAAGAGCATTCTAAAACTCATTTGCTATTAGAAGAGAGAAGGGAGAAGAAAAAAGAGAAATCTTGTTGTCAACTTGCCTAATTACTACTAAAGTGGTAAAGAAGATAGGGGAACAGAAAGTTGAAATGATTTCTACCTCATTTTCCTAAGATTAACAATGTCATCTTAGTGTAAGAAAAACAATTCAGTAGGAGACAACCCCTGAATGCTCCTGAATACCTAAAAAGACAGAAAATCAATACAGGCCATAACTATTGGCACAGCTATGTAATGGAGTGTAAAACTTCAGTGTAACAACAAATTAAAACACCATTAATGTCCAGGCTAATGAAGGAACATAAAATGAATTTTTAAAGTATACATCATCTTCTCTTCTCCTGTTTTCTCAGTGGTATTCTATATTAAATACAAAAACTCCCCACATTCTCTGAGTAATTTTAATGAGAAGTTAAGACTTATTAATGATCTGCCAAAACCCTAGACCTCCTTAATATTGTCAGCTCTGTGCAATATTTTAAATGAATAACAAGCTTTGCAGAAATAATTTAAGAATCAAAATGAAGAATGCCACTGGCAGGTTAATTGGGTTCACACCTTGGAATGTTTCTTCCAAATTGGTTCTCCACCCATTTTCCCCTGCCACTGATGCAGGGCCAGATTCTGAAAAGAGGTGTAAAGCATTCTCAGCACTGACTGTGGGGCGGGGCGGGGCGGGGGGGGGAGGGTGCTGTGCCAAGTGGTACTTCAGAAAGGTGGGGTCAGTAGTTTATAAAGAGAGAACAGAATGAGATTTTTTGTAAAAAGGAATTTTTTTTGGTACGTGAAGAAAACTGGCCTGACTTCTTCTTCCGAACATTGTCTGTGAAATTAATGTGCCTTGTTTCATTCAGTATGCACATGTGTGGGAGCACTTTTCTCATTTATTACTGTCATTTATTTATTTTTTGCTCACCTATAAATTGAGCTTCTGACTGTGTTGGAATTATTTGTTCTGGCAATGCTGCATAGATATTTTCCTTATTCTCCTCAGGCACTGAGGGTTTTTATGTAATCATGAGTCTATTTTGATGGATGTTGCCCCACTATGTTAGCAAAACTAATGACCCCCGAAGTCGGAGATTAGTGACAACATTCTCAGTCTGCACAGCTTGTCTTCAGGCTTCATACTAAAGCACGTTATGAGATGTATGGCAGGTAAAGAAACATGGGAATACTTGATTTGCCTCATATCATGTGTAATTTATGTATGGCATTTATAGCGGATCCTTCCTTGAAGCAGCTCACCACCACATCCCCCCTCCCATTTTATCTGCACAACAACCCTGCAAAGTACGTTATACTAAGAGTAGTGATTGGTTCAAGGCCATCCACTGAGCTTCCTGTCAGAGTGAATAATTGAACATGACTCAACCCAGTTCTAGTCTGACAGTCTAAGCCAGAGTGGCTCAACTTCGGCCCTCCTGCAGATGCTGGCCTACAACTCCCATAATCCTTGGCTATTGGCCATTATGAGAGTTGTAGTCCCAAAACACCTGGGGGGCCTAAATTGAGCAGGCCTGATCTAAGCCCTACACTACTCTCTCATTTAACATTGTGGATAACAAATTGACACTAAGGCAACAATGTTGAGGGGGCAAAGCCCTTCCAAGGATGTTCTCAATTATGTTGAGAAATGAGCTATAGCTGTGTCCAGGTCCTGTGCTGCTGGTGTGCTCAGACTCACATTTGCTCAGAGATACCATCCCTTGGTAACTTGTTGACACTTGCTGCACTGGGGCACGTCAGAAGTTCCAGAGATGGAGAACCCTGCCCAAGCTGAGCTGATGGGTGGTCAGCAAAGGAGGGAGGCTGAGGAGAGACAGGGAGTATAGAGGCTATTGCAGAACCAGGAGGTAGTGGTGCATGGAACTTTTAGGAGCTTAAGAAATGGCAGGGAATCTGCAGAACTATTTAGGGAGAGGGTGAAGTGGATAGATATAGTGCTGCTGATACCCTGTGCAATTGGGGAGAGGACAGGTTAGATTGATGATCCATTCATAGGAGAAGGAGATAAAGCTTTTAATGCCCTTCCCTATACACTGAAGTTCAAGGGAGCAGGAAATAGAAGTGATTCCCAGGACATTCTGACAAGATTTTACTACAGGAATAAATGGTTAGAACAAGGAGTCATTGGGTCATTTATCATCTAATGTTTCCAATGCTTTGCTTTTGATATAATGCTTTCTGCAGCATCAAATACAACCTCTTGGGCTCACAGATTTGGCCAGGAGAAATCTGAGAGATCCTCCTCAAACATCACAAGAGAAACAGTAAGTCAGAAGTAGGAGTTAGTAGTTTTTCTGAAAATGCCACATCTTTTTATTATGTTTTTTAAAAATTTCTATACCGCCCCAAACTTGTGTCTCTGGACTAGGAACCTTTGAAAATCCCAGTCAGCCCACTGTAGATGAACCAGGTATGGTTAATCAAATGTTGTCACTGTTTGTTGTCTCATTCGTCTGGCATCCTTAAATGTTCATTTCATAAAAAAGCAACATAATGAATAAACCTCCATCTGAAATTGTCATTCTCCTTTAGTGTTGCTTTAATTTGACACATTGTTCATGCATTTAACTCTTTTATTTCTACTGAGAGAGGATGTAAAGAGACAGACATGCTAACACTTCTTGTTCAGGAGAACATTTCCAGAGGAGGGATATACTTCATTCCTTTCTCAGGGAGCCTCTGTCAGTCAATAAGAACATAAATGCTTCCTCTCTAGAAAGTACACTAGAAGAGAATGCTATGAATGGGCATGATCTTACTCAATCACTGAATTAAGGTGTAAACTGGAGGTACCTTCAGCTCAATTTTCCTTGAATGTACATCTGAAATCAGGAAACTGGAGTTGAAGGTGAGAAGGGACCCACCAGTTTCCCTCCCCGAACTCCACTCTAAACCTTCTGTTCAGAGTGGGGTTTGAGTGCCTCCAACTCAGGTTCTGTGGTGCCAAAATTACATCCGAACCCTGGCACTGCAGTTTCGGCCCCAAAGAGCTGAGTGAGGGAGGAAGGTCTTCCTTCACTCTGGCCCAATTGGTGGTGCCAATTGTCAAGATGGAAGTCCACACAGACAGTCCCCATGCCTCTCTGCAGTCTTGCTGACTGCAGAGAGGCAGCATTCCTGCACATCCAAAGAGGAGGGGGAAGCGGGAAGAAGGGGTGGGTGCAGAACTTTGGGCCCATTGAACCCATGGTTCCACATTACGTCTGCAGGGGGCCATTATAATCAACCTGATGAAGAATGTACTCTTATACACAAGAAGTGTGTGGACCAAACTCTTGAATCACCATTACAGAATTACCTATCCTTTGTACTGAAATTCATGTATTACAGGTACTTCAACAGAAAGCAACAAAGGATGCAATCCAGTTCCATTAAAATCAGTACACACACTCATACACACTATCAAAACTTCTCTTTAGTAATGCCAGGTTTGCTTTGAAGATAGCAACTGGCTGGAAATGGAACAGAAATAGATACACTAGGGATCAGCTTTTGATTATAATGATGAAATACAGTGCTACGAGGAGACAGTAAAGTAACTCAAAGCTAAAGTATACTGAAATCAATAAATGTCCAATTTACTTCACTAGGTTTATACAAAGCTAATTTCACACTAATTTCCTTTAGGAAGACAGCAACTCTGCACATAATTGGTGCATCCCTCCCTCCTTTAAATCAATGCCCAAATACCCATGGGGTCTATATGGAATGGTAAGATGCTGGGAGTGTGCCAGTTAGCCCCAGCCCTAGCACATGCTTCTCTAGTCACCTCCTTCTCTCCCCGGGTCCAGCATTTGTGTACAGAAGCAAACATAAAACTCTGGAAGACTTCCTGCCTACATTCTGGAGCCCTGACTGTTCAGTGTTCCAGAATTCAGGGGCAAAGCCTCCTTGGGTTTAATGCTTGCCTATGTAGCCAAGTGCTGAACTTGGAGGGAGCAGGACAGGGGTGGGGCTAGCTGGTGCCTTTGCATTCCTCCTCTTCTGGGTACACTGTAGCCATTTTCTTAATGCCTGAAGGACAGGTCTATCAATGGCTATGAGTCTGGTGGCTGTGGGCCACCTCCAGCCTTAGAGGCATAATGCCTCTCAATGCCAGTTGCAGGGGGAGCAATAGCAGGAGAGAGAGTGCATGCCCTCAGCTCTTGCCTGTGAGCTTCCCAGAGGCATCTGGTGAGCCACTGTGGATTAGATGGGCCTTGGGCCTGATCCTAAAGGCTGTGTTCTTAATTTCTTAAGAGGTCATTTATTGTGCTCCATAACCACAGTAGAGGGCCCTTATAACCACATTCCTATTGGCAAATGGAATCCTTTCCTAGCCCACAGCATAGAAGGGGAGCCTAGCCTGTATACAAACACTGCATCCAGTATGAGTTGCAGCTTGTAAATTACTTCTTGCATCCTGTGCTACTGAATTTTGTGCACTTGTTCAAAATTAAATTTAAAATTACAACAATTAAACCTAAGTGCCCGCAGAGTTGGAGGAGAATCAGTGTTGGATAGATGTAAAGCCTGTGCTCTTGGGCATGCATACAAACCATATGACAGCATTTTGTATATGAAGGGGAAAGCCGTGGAAGTCTTAGGGGAAATGTTGCTTAAGGAGTCTAATGGGAGACATTTTATAGCTCACAAATCCTTTCTGTCCTCTTTTACAAGCCTCCACATTTGTGGCTTGCCACCTGTCAGGCTGTGACGACTGTCAAATTCCATACCTGTGAACTTTCTTGTCTCTAGACAATTATATGCTAATTTTGACCTACAGTTAAGAATACCAACAAAGTTCCTTCCAATTAAAAATGTCCCCCTTTGCCTTGTATTTCCTGAGCAAATGCACATTTCACCTTAGTCACATCAAAACTGCAGTGTGTCAAGAGATTGCCTTTTATACCATTTAACAATGATTTCTCCAACAGCTTCTTGTCTCTAGAGACCAACATGTAATTTTTATTTTATCTTTGAATGCAGAATCTTGCTGCTTAGGCTTTGGAATAAATTCAGAATTCATAATGGCAAACTAAGGATATTCTAAAATCCTCTTCAGTCAACATAGTCTGAACCCTAAAACATGGAGTGTCACTTGCTGCATATTTTTAAAAAAACGATTAACATATACATATGAGTATCCCAAAGATGTTTGTTCCAAAAGGGAAAACCATTGTTCAGACCTGCTGGCTCAGACCAGCAGAAAGTATGCCGGCATGAACCACAGGTTCCGGCAAGTGCACACACCTGCTATGAGCTGCAAATTGCAAGTATGTATGTATGTGAGCTGCAAATTGCATGAGTGCTACCTGGGGTGAGAGACCAGGTGGGTCCTGGGGGTTCCTTCTACTGTTGCCTGCCTGCTCCTGCTTCCCCTGTGGGGCTGCTGCCTCTAGGTAACATCTGTGGGGAGTGTGTGCAGAACTGGGACCAGCCCCTAAGTGACTCCGGTGTTCCTCGGGTCATCCGCTCAGCCTTGGGTTTTATAGGAAGGCTGCTTGTGGCAGCGGGTCCGACACCAAAGGGGTGACACCAAAGGGGGGTCACCCTTTTGGGGGAGCCACTTTGGGGGAGGGGGAGGGCGAGGGCTCAGGGCTTCTGTTTAATAAGTTTTTAGCTGTTTGGGAATTAACTTGAAGTTGCTGCAACGTGTTTGGGTTCGTCTGGAAATGGGGAGACAGGGGGTGCCTTCGTTGACTATGGAGCAGCTATCCTGGTGGTGGTGGGTAATAGAAGAAGAAATGTTGGCAGGTCAGCAGGCCATTCCAGGGAAAGGGTAGTCAGAAATTTATTAGCTATCTCACCTTCCAGCTGTCCTGCCTGGAAGCTGAGACCTCGGGGAGCACTGCCATCAACCCACATAGCTTTACTTTGCTCCTCTGCAATGCCAGGTCAGTCCAAAATAAGCCTGAACTCATCCATGATTTGATTATGGATGAAGGGTCCGGCCTGGAATGTATTACCGAGACTTGGTTGGGGAAGGCTAGTGATCCAGTCTGGTCCCAACTTCTCCCTCCAGGATATTCTGTAGAGGAGCAGGTGAGGGGACGTGGGTGGAGACGTGGAGTGGCTGTGGTCTATAAGGATAACATCTCCCTCACCAGGGTCCCTGTTAGGGTATCAGATCATACTGAATGTATGTACTTAAGTTTGGGTACAAGGGATAGGTTGGGACCTCTGTTGGTGTACCGATCACCCCGCTGCCCAATGGAATCCCTTACTGAGCTCACAGACTTGGTCGAGGAACTCGCGTTGGAGTCTCCCAGACTTTTGGTGCTGGGAGACTTCAGTGTTCATTTCAGTACCAATTTGTCCAGGAGACTGTTGCTCTTTGAGATCTGAGCTTAAGTATGGTATCCCTCAAGGCTCCATAGTTTATCCAATGCTTTTTAACATCTACATGAAACCGCTGGGAGAGATCATCAGGGGATTTGGAGCTGGATATTACCAGTACGCTGATGGCACCCAAATCTACTTCTCCATGTCAACTTCTTCAGGAGCTGGCATATCCTCCCTAAATGCCTGCCTGGAAGCAGTAATGGGCTGGATGAGAGAGAATAAACTGAAACTGAATCCAGATAAGACGGAGGTACTTATTGTGTGGGGTCAGAACTCCAGAGAAGATCTTGATCTACCTGTTCTAGATGGGGTCACATTTCCCCAAAAGGAACAGGTTCGCAGTCTGGGAGTACTCCTGGATCCACACCTCTCCATGGTTTCTCAGGTTGAGGAGGTGGCCAGGGGTGCTTTCTATCAGCTTCGGCTGATAAGCCAGCTGCTTCTGTTTCTCGAGATCAATGACCTCAAAACAGTGGTACATTTGTTGGTAATCTCAAGACTTGACTTCTGTAATGTGCTCTATGTGGGGCTGCCTTTGTATATAGTCTGGAAACTTTAGTGGGTTCAGAATGCAGCAGCCAGGTTGGTCTCTGGGTCATCTCGGAGAGACCACATTACTCCTTTGCTAATGGAGCTTCACTGGCTGCCAGTTGTTTACCAGGAAAAATACAAAGTGCTAGTTATAACTTATAAAGCCCTAAATGGCTTAGGCCCTGGGTATTTAAGGGAGCATCTTCTTCACTATGAGCCACACTGCCCATTGAGGTCATCTGAGGAGGTCCGTCTCCAGTTACTGCCAATTCGCCTGGTGGCTACACAGAGACAGGCCTTCTTGGTTACTGCCCTGAGATTGTGGAATGTGTTCCCTGTTGAGAGACGATCCTCCCCATCTCTGGCAATTTTTAAAAAACATCTGAAAACCCATCTTTTCACCCTAGCTTTCCTAGCTTTTAAAAATGGTCTGTTTTAATTTTATGGTTGATTTTAAATTGTACAATTATTTTAAATTTTATATATGTTTTAATTGTTTTATGTTAACCACCCAGAGAGGAAGGTTTGGGCAGTATAGAAGTTTGATAAATATACATACATACATACATTTAATGTTACCTGAAGCCACTCATGTCAGGTTTTCAAGCAGCAATTCCCTTCACCACCTGACATCTGCTGCCCGGCTTCAAATCTTACTTACAGATGGGTGGTAGGAGGGAACTGGGGCTCGGGAACCCAACGTTGGTGAGTTCACACATCATGAAATGTGCACAACATGCAGTTCGTGCCAGGAGCATACACTCGCCAGAGCTGCTGGTTCATGCCAGCATACTTGCAATTGGTCATATGAACCCACCCTGTTATTAAAGTGGTTCATTATTTCAAATTGCTAAATTGAATCAATAAAAAATGGAATTAAATTTAACATCAGGGACCCAGCTCCTGTCTGCCTGCTGTACTTTGGGATTCTTCTCATTGATGATGCAGAAGAGCTGGAGACCAAATCCTAGGGATGTTTACTCAGAAACAACAAGAAGTGCATGCAATGGGTCAGGAAGTGTGCATAGATAGAACTGCAAGCTTTGTCTGCCTTTAGTTTTGGCAGTGTGCTATAGAAAGCTCGGTCAATGGGAGCTCTGCTGTCACAATCATGATCTTCCAAATCAAAGGCTGTGTAGAACTCCCCTGAGATACCATGCCAATCTGATCAAGCATATTTTCACTTATTTCAAAATTCCGTGGAACTTTTGCCCAAGAAAAAACCTCTACATTTGATATTTCACTTTAGGTTAAACTTTAGACTGAGGCAATTCTACAGCTGCCTTAGCCAGTATTGTTGCATGCAGTTATGTACACTGGTGGCTACACACGAAGTGAAAATGAGATGATAGAGTCCTGAGGCAGATACAGCTGTACTATTTCAATGTGCGGATGATGGATCCGTTTTGAATATATCCCAGTGTCAATAACAGATTCCTTGCAAGTAAAAACCACATGAGCCCCTGGTGGCGCACTGGTAAAACTGCCACCCTGTAACCAGAAGGTTACAAGTTCGATCCTGACCAAGGGGCTCAAGGTTGACTCAGCCTTCCATCCTTCCGAGGTTGGTAAAATGAGTACCCAGAATGTTGGGGGGCAATATGCTAAATCATTGTAAACCACTTAGAGAGCTTCCAGCTATAGAGCGGTATATAAATGTAAGTGCTATTGCTATTGCTACTGCTATACTGCAAATAGAGGACTAGCCTCAGCCAAGTGTCCCTAATGTGCCAGTTTTCTACTTGTAAGAAATTATTACACACAGAGGAGTGTGTGTTTCCACAGGAGTGTTTCCAGAGAGGAAAACTGTGGCTGACATTCTGACTACAATGTATTGAAGGCCATTCCATCGGGTGATATAATGCACAGGCTAACAGAGCCAGAATGCTCTGTGTCGGGGCTGTAGTGGAGCCGGAGCCTGGAGGACAGTTCCAATGCTTCCAGGTCCACTGCAGCCCTGACACATAGGAACATAGGAAGCTGCCATATACTGAGTCATACCATTGGTCCATCTAGCTCAGTATTGTCTACACAGACTGGCAGCAGCTTCTCCAAGGTTGCAGGCAGGAATCTCTCTCAGGCCTATCATGGAGTGTTCCAGCTTCATTAGCCTGAACATCATGTCAGTCATTGAAATTAAAAGGACAGGCTAGGCTTGCCCAGCTTGTCCTTTTAATTTCAATGGGATTTCCTCAAGTAAATGTTGTCAGGATGTCAGCCTGTGTTCCTTTACTTGCATTCTGAACTGGTGCTGTACAATTTTACTCTGGTGCATGTATAGACCCAGCCCAAATGACCTTCATTCCACAATTTTTGTTGTAAAGGAGCTGCTGCTGCTGCACATCTCTGTCCATGATGCCTGGGTAATGTGAAAAAAGCATGGGAAACGTCCGCATAGGAAAAGTCAGCATGGGGAAAGACCACTGCAAATATTCCCCACAGCAGCATTCCCCCCGCCCCCTGCCCTGAGTCAAGCTCTTCCAGCCAAGTATCTCTGGCTACAACAAATGTCTTGCAAATCTAAATATATGTAAAGGCTATATTTGGGTAGTACATGCCTGAGTTAGCTGCACATTTGATATTTCCACCAGCTATGTTCTCTGACTTCAAAGTATCTTGTGAAGCATGCTTTTAAGATTATCCTTCCAAGTACAATTTCGTGACTGATACTTGAAAACATTCAAAGTTTGTCAAATGTGAATTCTGTAATGTTGCTGGATTTCAAATGTGTGCCAAATATTGTTTTAGCCTAAGTGTTCTTCATTCAGATAAGGTTGGGTCACCTTCCTCTGTGATTGATTGGAGGGGAGGGGAGGGGAGGGGATCTGGTCTTGTGCTAGCAGGCAGGCATTGTCCCCTTTGCAGGGTCCGCCCTCATTTGTACATGAATGGGAGACTACATGTGAGCACTGTAAGATATTGCCCTTAGGGGATGGGGCTGTTCTGGGAAGAGAATCTGCATGCTTGCATGCAGAAGGTTCCAAGTTCCCTCCTTGACATCTCCATCATAGGGCCATCTCCATCATCAGCTGCTGCCAGCCTGTGTAGACAGTACTGAGCTAGATGGACCAATGGTCTGAGATGGTATAAGGCAGCTTTCTATGTTTCTATGTTCCTATTGCCATTTTGCCTGGGAATTGCAAGGTCTGTTTGTCCAGAGCTCCGTCTCTACTTCTGACCAAAAGGTTCTATGGTAGGCTGTTAGAGTTCAAAGCTTCCATGAGTAGAAGAAAGCAGTCAGAGTGAACCAGGGTGTGGGGTGATTCCAGCTGCACTCTATCCCCAGTTATATCATCTCCCTCTCCTCTATGGTTATATTGATATCTGCCTCAGATATTAAAGATCTGTCTTGCTCCAGCTTTCCATTTTGAATTTTGCTCCAGCTTTTCATTTTGTCTCTGCTTATTTTTTATTTGTATTGTTGAAGTCTTTTAATCGTACCACACTTTGAGAGCCTGACATGATTGAAAGCATGCTAAAAATAACTCAAATACATGAATGCATTTATATATGCCAGTGTCCATCCATCCGTCCATCCAGGAGCACAGTGTTTATTGAGCTCATTGACAGCCTAAAATATAGTCCCGGGCATATAATCTGTGGGGTCTCAAACAGAGCCAACATTTTATAAAACATATTCAGTCCGTTTCTGGTAAGTATTATACATTTCAAATATCCAACAAGAAACAATTGGGATGGCCTTCTATTACTACATTGATATAAATTACACACAAATACATTGATGCTGAAAGCTTCCTCACTTCACTACTGTGTTTCAAGTCATATCTCTGTTACTCAGGTGGAATTCACATTTCTGATCTGAACCTTTTTCAATAATTGGTCCAATAAAGCTGGTGGGGGGGACCATGAATTAGCATTTCACCAAAACTTCAAGGGTGATTATTCTATTAACACAAAACCTGGTCCCTTTTTCTAATACAGAATTCTCCTCAACAGTCCAAGTGCAATGACAAAACATCCCATGGCTCTCTATTTATGCAATTCAAAATCCTTTAGGACTAATGTCAGAGGGCATTACTATTTGACTGATTCCACTAGAACAATACAACATCTTTGACAGCATGTAATGATTCAGATCACTTGGTAGACTCATATAAAATGGTCTTGTCAAGTGCACAAAAGCTCTATCTCTTGGTACACAAAGCTGTGTTTTCTCTTCTAAGATTAAAAAAAAAATACATTCATCTATAGTGTTTGTTTTCAGTGTTCCTAAAATAAAATAGACATGCAAAAACACAGTAAATATATTGTAATTAATTCACAGTTTCATCCTATATTTGTATTCATAAATGTTCCATAACGGAAACATGTAAATAATGCATCAGAGGGCATGTAAAGAAACCTGCACAAATAGCATATAATTTTGTTCAAAACCTTCATGAACTACTTTATTGAATCTGTGTGTTAAATAATTGAAAACAGAGCAAAAATAGCCATAATCATACATCTACAGATGCTATTATAATTATAGTCAATGAAGTATAAAGTTATTTTTAATAGCTCAAAGAAAATCATAGGCAGCTAATTATAAAAGCAGGCAATTTTCTTCATTAAACAGCCATAGCATTTCCAAAATAGATGGCAATTTTAAAATATAAAATTAAAAATTATTGCACCAAACAGCAAAGAGTCAGTATCTCCAAGACTTGCTATACTTGCAATGAAATAGTAAGGATAGTGGATGAACTGCAGCAATATCACTAAACACAAAACCATGTTAGCTGCATATAATGCCCTCATAATGCAATTAGCTGCATTGCCAGCTAATTGCAAGCATATATGCTTTCATAAGAGGCACAAGGTTAAAGGACAGGGGAAAGAAAGACATACCAACAGAATCAAAGATGTTTAATAGTCTCTTTCTATGTCATATCCTGGCCACGACATTTTTGGACTTACACACACATACAAAAGATTTATACAACTATGGAACTGTTCTGTAAGCACTAGGAGCTGCCACCACCCCTAATGAGAATGCTATCATCTTGAAGGCAATTGGCCAGATAGGCGCCCAGGCTTGTTTTGAGATACTACATTCATGGAGGTTTCTCCAGGACCTTGGACAGTTCCCTAATGGACAATACAACAACTGCAACATGGTTGAACACAGAAAAGCTTTTGGTTTGCCAGTGGCAATAGGTTAAACCTTGTTAAAATAACTACTTCCAAAATAGTTTAAAATAGCTATTATTAACTCATTATCAGATACAAAAACATAATTCTTAGTTCTAGGAATGAACATATTCACTTTTCACACATACATACTTGGGGCATGATCGTCACCAAATCCTCCCCCTCACATACCCAGCCAAATCTCTTCTCCTTCACACATGCAAAATGTCCTCCTTTCACATCAACTTTCATCACATTTTTACACTTCATGCAGAGTAAATGGCAAGAATCCAAAAAGTACTTTAAGCGTGCACAATAATAATTACAAATGTTTTTCTCATCGAAGAAGAGATTCCCTTTTGCCCTATCTTTAATTACTTTTGAAACAACCTGTATTTCAAAAGCAATTTCCCATCAGGCATGGAGGCCTGTTATTAGACACCTAGAAGCCTGTAGCCCTCTATTCTTCATTGTAAGGCCTGGGGGCCAGAGGCAGCCCCCCATCAACACAAAGTGTGGCTCCCTGATGAATCATTTATTGGGCCTCTGTGAAGCTTTGGCCATAGCTGAATATACTGCACAGTCCCCCTGGCACCATGCAGAGATGACCATTGCAACTTTGCAGTAATGCACTCTACGTAGTGCTGGAGGGCTTCTTTAAAGGAAATGGAGTCCTCTTGAGCCCCTGCACCATCTTGCAAGGCATAAAGAGAATGCTGGGAGGTGTAGTTCTTCCCAGTGCTTTCCCCACAGATCTCTTAAGAGAAGGCTTCATTTCTCTTAAAGGGCCCTCCGAGCACTGAGAAAAATCACACAATTGTGTGGAGGTCAGCACAGTGGGAATGTCTCGAAGATGTGTCAAAGTGGGCCCTGCTTGGAAAATAGTGAAATAGTAATATTTCACTGCTTTAGCCCCTTCAGGTTTGTGGATCTGTTTATGTGGCTTTCTGGATCCTGGCCAGTACTGCATACCGTTGGCAGCGGATTAGATTTTTAACTGTCAATTTCTAAAGGGCAGCCTGTATCAAGCAACTGTTGTTGCCGACATTGACAGAGAGTAACAAACAGTACAATCTATCCTCATGCTAGGACAAGCCTGGTTTCCCAGGCTTATGTTCTGAGAGAACCATCTCAGTGACCCAAACCTATTGTTCTTCTTAGATTACATTGTTCCCTTAGGCTACATTTCCAGTTAAATTTTCCTTGAAGAATACTGCTAAAGCGGTTATCTTGTCCTCAGCTAGAGCTAGTGAGAACTACAGCTCACTTGAAATCCATGCTGCAGAAGGAGGCTTCAGTTTCCAACCCCTGAAGACCTGCTTCTTGATATGGCTCTTCTGTAACCAAACAAGTGTAAGTGATTTTCTTTTGTTTCTTTGACTGAAATTTTATGCTCTTTGTGTATCCTAAATAATAAACCTAACCTCTTAATTAAGTCAACTGGTGTGTTCTGACGTTCTAGGAGACTTATCTCAGCCTACATTAATGTGTTTGTCGTTTCATTCAAGTAACCAAGAATGAATAGGGTCAAACTACACATTATGACAAGTTTGTGACTAGTGCTTGTGCGCATTTTTTAACATGCTAAATAGCATCTGTAAAGATCCTGTCCTGAATTTCCCTGGTATGGAAGGAAGGGTCCTGTTTAGCAGTCCCCATTGCTTCTGTTTCTGCCAGAGAAAAGAGCTCTTATTGGCATCACTGGCAGCATTGTCCCCAAATAAAACAGCAGCTATGAGTGGACGGGTCCAGTTCAGGACTATGGTGGGTCCCCACACCATCAACAACTGGATAGGGGGCCCTGGCTACAATTTATTTTATTTTATTTCATTCTATAAAACCTGCATCTCTGGGTGGTTTACAATTAAAATCATTTAAACATTAAAATCATTAACATGATTAATGATTGGTCTCGTGGTGAAGAAGATGCTTGTTTAAATACCCAGGGCCTAAGCTGTTTACATAATAACTAGCACCTTGCATTTTGCCCGGAAACTTACCAGCAGCCAGTGTAGATCTTTCAACACAGGAGTAATAAGATCTCTCTGAGAAGACCCAGAGACCAATCTGGCCACCACGTTCTGGACTAACTGTAGTTTCTGGACTATGTACAAAGGCAGACCCACATAGAGTGCATTCCAGTTGTCAGCCTGGAGGTTACCAGCATATGTATCACCATTCTGAGGTAGTTCATCTCAAGAAACAGACGCAGCTGGCATATTAGCTGAAGCTGATAAAAAACACCTCTGGCCATAGCCTCAACCTGGGACACCAGGGAGAGGTTCAGACCCAGAAGTACCCCTAGAGTGTGTACCTGTTCTTTCTGGGGAAGAATGTCCCCATCCAGAACAGGCAGATCAAAATCATCTCCCAAGTTCCATCTTATCTGGATTCAGCCTCAGTTTGTTATCCCTCAGACAGCCAATTACCGCCTCTAGGCAGGTATTTATTGAGGTTATGCCTTCTCCTGATGTTGTTGACATGGACAAATAGATTTGGGTGTTATCAGCATATTGAGAACACCCTGCATCAAATCTCTGGATGATCTCCCCCAGCGGTTTCATGTAGACGTTAAAAAACATCAGAGACAATATGGAGCCCTGAGGGACACCGTACAAAAGTTCAGATTTTGAAGAAGAACCACCTCCAAGAGACACTATCTGGAATCTGCCCATGAGGTAGGAGCAGAACCACTGCAAAACAGTGCCTCCCACCCACAATACCCTCAGACGTTCCAGAAGGATACTATGGTAAATAGTATCAAAGGCCATCAAGAGATCCAAAAAGACCAACAGAGTCACACTCCCTCAGTCAATTCCCAATTGGAGATCATCCATCAGGCCAACCAAGGCAGTCTCCACCCCACAGCCCACCTGAAAGGCAGTTTGAAATGGGTCTAGAGAATCAGTTTCCTCCAAGACCGCCTGGAGCTGGGAGGCCACCACCTTCTCAATCACCTTGCCCAGCCATGGAAGTTTGGAGACAGGCCTGTAGTTGCTTAACTCTGAGGGATCCAAGGCAGGCTTCTTCGTAAGTGATTATGATTGCCTCCTTATGACAAGGAGGCATCCTGCCCTCCCTTAGAGAAGGATTTATAATCTCTACCATGCACTCTACAACAGCCTCCCTGCCAGAAAATATAAGCCATTTCAGGCAAAGATCAAGAGGGCAGGTGGTAGGCCTCACCATTCCAAGCAACTTGTCCACGAACTGGAGTCACAAACTAAAACTGATCCAGGATCATCACATAAGAGGAGCTGCTGGACACCACAACATCAGACACTGTAACAATTGTGGAGTTTGAATATAAGTCATCCCAAATACAATAGATTTTGTCCCCCACCAAAAAAACCCCATTAAAAACATCACAGTGGGTAATTATTGGTTCCAACTGATTCAACTTGATTCAGTGATTCCACTGATT
The DNA here is from genome assembly GCF_027244095.1 of Hemicordylus capensis. NCBI lineage: Eukaryota > Metazoa > Chordata > Lepidosauria > Squamata > Cordylidae > Hemicordylus > Hemicordylus capensis. The sequence goes on from NC_069661.1 coordinate 200,299,715, forward strand.
CAAGGGAGAAGGGGCTTATACTAGCCCCTTCACATCCCTGAACAATTCCACTGGATGTGAACTTGCAGATGCAATATGGGTGGACAATAATCACTCCTTTATTGCCCTAGCATAGATCTTCAGATGTGCTCTGTTGGGGTTGGGTTGAGTCTTTCTCCACTTGCAGTCTAGTCATTTACCTTGCTGCTTAAGCCCTGTAGTTCTTCTGTATATCAAGGGGCCAATTTTTAAGTAGGCCAGAGAGGATGCTTAGGAGCAATCGTGTCCACTGCCCTGGTTAGTTGATAGTTCTAGTTCTTCACCAGTGTCAACAGGGTCACCACAGAGCCAACGCTAAATCCCTCTAAGGCTTCTTGGAATCCTATTGGATCCAATAACCTTCTCGGGTGGACCATCCTAATGGGTCCCTCACCCCTGCAAAGATGAGATGTGGTCGTGAGTCCAACCTTAACCATAAGGTGGTCTGTCCATGACAATGGGGAAATCACTGGAGTCCTCACCAATGGAACACCACCCTGTTCAGAGTGAAAGACCAGATCAAGTGTGTGACCAGCAATATGCATCGGTCCTGAGACCACTTGGGATAGGCCCATAGTTGTCATGGCCGCTATGTACTCCTGAGTTGCCCCACACAAATTGGTCAAAAAGTGAACATTGAAGTCCCCACCACCATAAGCCTGGGAGACTCCAATGCCAAACCCGAGACCAAGTCGGTCAGCTCATTTAGGGGCTCCACTTGGCAGCAGGGCAATCAGTACACCAACAGATGTCCCAGTCTATCCCTGGTCCACAAACTTAAGTACACACATTCAACATGGTCACACACTTTGAGAGGGATCCTGGCAAGGGAGATATTGTTCCTATAGACACTGACACTCACCTGCTCCTCACCTGCCCACGTTCCCTCACCTGCTCTTCAACAGAATACCCTGGAGGGAGAAGCTTTAATTTAGCATTAAAACACCACACTACAACCATGTAACTTTCTGTAACTGTAGTCTGACACTCAGACAATCCGTTCTGAAGGGGGTTTGGTGGTTAATGATTGGAAAGTGGAAGAATTATAACTCCATATCCCAGTTATATTTTTTTAACCAGCGCAACTACTGATAGTAAGAGTTGCTGTTTTCTCAATAGATGGCAAAAGTGGCATATATAACTCTTCTTAATAATAAAATAAACAACAACAGTCATAATAATGGCTGACATGATGCACAGAGTTCCAGCACCAGAGCACTCCACAGCAGGGCTACTGAAGGCTTGCCACAATGGGGATAACTGCATTAGTACGGCTTGCACAACCACTCCTTCTCAACTGTGTTGGAGCTGCCTTGTGAATCCTCAGAAGCCTTGCAGCAGAGGATTCCAGTGCCAGAACACTGCACATTATGTTGGGTGATGGTGATGGTGATGATGGTGATGATGGTGATGATGATGATGATGATGATGATGACGATGATGATGATGACAGTTGCAAACTAATCTTTTGCCGATGGGCCAGGTTTTCCGTTGCCTGAGGAGGGGGTGATTTTTGGCAATCTCCCCTTCACTTTGCAGTCACTCTCAAAACTATCTTCCTGAAGGTTGGGGGGCCTTCAAACGTCTTTCTTAGAGCTGTGGGTGGCATAGATCCCATTTTATTCCTTGTAAATATACTATGCATAGTATACTATGTAAATATACCACAGTAAGCTTCATAATAAGCTGGCTAAGAACCCTGGTGTCTATGGTCAAATCTCAATACTCTGTCCACCAAACCACACTGGCTCTTTTTCACCAACTGTGGCTTGCACATACAGTCAAATTTATATATGTGTGATTACCACAAGGTGACTTATACATGCAGTTCATCTACAAAAAATGTGATTTCCCTGCAGGACATGCATAATATTTGAAATGGTCTTAGGTTAGCAGTGATGGGATAAAGGGACAGATTCATGTGTGGATTAGTAACTGGTTGAAAGACAGGAAACAGAACGTAGGCATAAATGGAGAGTTCCCAAAATGCAGGGAAGTAGGAAGTTGGGTCCCCTAGAGTTCTGTAATGGGACCAGTGCTTTTTAATTTATTCATAAATGGGTATGCAGTTGGGGTAAGCAGTGAGGTGGTCAAATTTGCAGATGACACCAAATTATGTAGGGTAGTGAAATCTAAAACAGACTGTGAGGAGCTCCAAAAGGTGCTCTCCAAACTGGAGGAGTGGGTGATAAAATGGCAAATGCGGTCCAATGTTGGCAAGTGTAAAAGGATGTGTATTGGGGCAAAGAACCCCAACTTCACATATATGCTAATGGGATCTGAGTTGTTAGTGTTGGCTGATCAGGAAAGAGATTTTGAGGTCATGGTGGACAGCTCATTAAAAGTGTTGACTCAGTGTCCAGCAGCTGTGAAAAAGGCCAACTCCATGCTTGGAATCATTAGGAAGAGAATTGAAAATAAAACAACTAATATTATAATGCCCTTATACAAAACTTTGATGTGGCCACATTTGGAGTACTCAGTGAAGTTCTGTCACCATACCTTAAGGACATTGCAGAACTGGAAAAGGTGCAGAAGAGGGCAACCAAGATGATCAGGTGCCTAGAGCTCCTTTCTTATGAGGCAAGGCTACAAAACCTGGGGCTTTTTCGTTTAGAAAAAAAGATGTCTGAGGCAGGAGACATGATAGAGGTCTACAAAATGGTGCATGGTGTGGAGAAAGTTGACAGAGAGACATTTTTCTCCTTCTTGCATAACACTAGAACCAGGGGTCATCCCATGAAACTGATTGCGAAGAAGTTAAGGACTGACAAAAGGAAGTACTTTTTAACACAATGCATAATTAACTTCTGGAATTCTCTGCCACAAGATGTGGTGACAATCACTAACCTGGATGGCTTTAAGAGGGGTTAAGATAAAATCATGGAGGACAGGTCTATCACTGGCTACTAGTCTGAGGCCTGTAGGCCAACTCCAGCCTCAGAAGCAGGATGCCTCTAAATACCAGTTGCGGAGGAGTAACAACAATAGAGATGGCATGCCAGTTCTTGCCTGTGGACTTCCCAGGGGAATCTGGTGGGCCACTGTGTGAAACAGGATGCTGGACTAGATGGGCCTTGGGCCTGATCCAGCAGGGCTGTTCTTACATTATTATGTAAGTGAGAGCTTTTCTTTTCTTTCAGTTTAACAAAGTGTTTTGCTGAAAGGCAAAATCCCAATTCTTTTTATGAGCTACAAATAATATTTTGAACTCATTCAGTAATGATGCTTGTGATCTACCTCACATAACCCAGACCTACAACAAATTAGCCTGTATTCGAAAAACAAAAACCAAACAAACTATGACAGCCATATCAATGAGGTCTGTGTGGAGCTCCTATAATGCTGCTTTGAACTGATGTGCCTTTGTATTTGGTGAATTGTGATTACTGCTACTCATACATAACCCTTGTTACAAAACTCAAGGAAATATTCTATGTCAGTTCCCTGCACAACCATTTATAACAGCACAGACATCAAGAACAGAAAGAGAAATTAAATTGGTTGGATAAGCTTCTATGAATTATACATTTAGTTACTGTATGCCTTGTATGTCTAAGGTTTCACTTCCTGAAAGGTTTTAATTAGAGCTGGTCAAATAATTCAGGGAAGTTTAACTACCTAATAAATTTTAGCCTTTGTTTCTCCAAAGTGTTTTGTAAAAACCAATGCCGGTGTAATGATCACTTGAGCTTATATATTATTCATAAATAATTTTAACACTGTCTGTTTTTTATTGATTGCGTGTGTTCTGCTGAAAGAGTAAAAAAAATGTTTCACTCAATCACCAAATAGACATTTTTACTAGTTAATTCAAAGCAATATCACAAAGTGGCCCTTATGATTTTTTAAAAAAATCATAACAAATGGGCATACAATTCTTATTTAAGAGCACATATTCAGTTAATGGAAATCAGGTTGTGAACTCTACAGTACACAGGAGGACAAGAAACAGATCTGAATATATGCAACAAGATTTTCTCAGTGTGCCGTATATGGTAGTTTCTACCTTTAAAAGTGGACAAAGGAGCACTCAGTTTTATGGTCACTACATTTGACATACTGTTGGTTTTTGAGGCACCCCAGCATTCAATGAACTTCTCCAAATGGATACCACCATGCAGTACAAACTTGTTTGATGGAAACATCCTAAGTCAGCCACATGAAGGATGAAAAGGTAACAAACTGGTAGGCCTAAAATACAGACCTGTCTTCAGAATAGACACAAAATACAGGCCTACTATAACACTATGGTGGGATAATGCTCATTTATTTATTTATTTATTTATTTAACATATTTTTATACCGCCCAAAACTTACGCCTTTGGGTGGTTTACAACAAAAAGTGGGTATCAGTTCCATACAATTCATGTTAGGAACATAGAAACATAGGAAACCCATATACTGAGTCAGACCATTGGTCTATCTAGATCAGTATCGTCTTCACAGACTGGTAGCACTGACCTGTTTAGGGTCTTTACTGTGAAACTCTACTCCAGACCAATCACAAGGTTCAAAAGCCCTTGTGTGGTTTACAGTAACTGTGACATAAGGGCCCTGATGCAATTATGACTTATGTTCAATGGCTCTTAGGGCCTAGTCCTGGAATTAGTCAAACACATAGTCCAGATAAATAGGTGCTGTTCTAATACTGTATTACCCAAATCCAAGATGAGGTCCCCCTCCTCAATTCTTTCCTGTTAAATATGGGCAGCAGGGGTGTAACTATAATAGGACAAGGGGAGACAGTTGTCTGGGGGCCCACTGCCTTGGGGGGCTCCCTAGAGGCAAGTCACATGAATGACTCCCCCAGCCGCACACCCGCCCAGGCTTCCTTCAGTTGTATTCATCCTCCGAAATTGATGTAATTGTTAAGACCTGGAGCTACTAGAACAGCATGTCTTTCTCTAGTACCATTAAATGACCTGCATCATCCACAATTTTAAAAATAATTTAGGATGATGTTCTCTTGTGGCACATAGGGGAGATATATATATGCTTTTTGTTACCACTATTCAGCCTCATTTAAGAGTTCTTTACTTCATGAGCTGAGCTTCAGTGAGGGGGACCATTTTAAAATCTTGTCTCTGGCCCCACTCCAACCTTGCTACGCTCCTGATGGGCAGGGAGCAGTCGACTTGAATTCAGAGTCCTCTTTCTTTGGGGCAATCTCTATCTTTTAAAGCATTGTCTTAAATTCAGAATCACTTTCTAGTGGGGGAATCTGGTAATAAGCATTTGTCTTAAAAATTATCACTGACCCTGCATATCAGTCCCTAAAACTGAATTTTTCACTTCTCCACAGTTGTTCCCAAAATAAATGATAATTCCTGAAATTTCAGTATTTCATTAGACAAATTGTTTAGGGACTGTACTTTAGCTGCATACCACATACGTATTCATTAAAACAAATATGTCTGGAAAAAGAATATCAATGCAAAGCTCCTAAAAATGCATCAAATCACCATTTTTAAAAACAAATATAGAAACATTCACATTGTCTTAATATTTGTTGCACTGAAGATATTTGATAAAATGTAAACACTTTTGCCTCTTCTGCTAGACTTGTAGTGAAGGTCTTTTTTCCTTTGTAGAACACGAAGAACGTTTGGTTTCTGAGTCTGTAAGCTGCCTCATCAACAAACACCATCCCACTATCTCGTTGACTTACCATTCATCTACCAAGGGATTAATTTTCTTGACATAAAGTTTAGCCCTAGTGGGTAAATATTGGAATTCTGATCTACTCAGGAAAGAAGCAGGCAAAGTGACGTTGCAGTGAACAAAAAATAAATAAATCAATAAGTAGTGCTTTTAAAAGGCACCCTAATGAACCAAGTAGTTACAATGGCCTATAGCACAAGCAAGTATCATTTGGTGCTAACAGCATTAAAATCAGCCTAGAAGAAAATGAACCTAATTCCATTTGGAACAGGAATTAGTTCACCATTCTTAGCACGACTTCCATCCAGATAAAACATTGGTTAGAGAGAGAAAATATTTGGATGTGACATATATTCAATATTTTCCCAGAACTGAATGGAATTATCCCAAGAAGACTGATGCTGAGAGCTAGTCTTGTGGTAGTAAGCATGACTTGTCCCCTTAGCTAAGCAGGGTCCACTCTGCTTGCATATGAATGGGAGACTAGATGTGTGAGCACTGTAAGATATTCCCCTCAGTGGATGGAGCCACTCTGGGAAGAGCATCTAGGTTCCAAGTTCCCTCCCTCCAAGGTAGGGCTGAGAGAGACTGCTGTCTGCAACCTTAGAGAAGCCGCTGCCAGATTGTATAGACCATACTGAGGTAGATGGACCTATGGTCTGACTCAGTATATGGCAGCTTCCTATGTTCCTATGTTCTGCAAAACAAATGAGGCCATTGTGGACCTCTCGTTGCCCAATTCACACAACCTAATGAACACTGCATTGATTGGTTGGTTGGGAATGTTAGCTCAGCCCACATGTCCCTTCATTCCCATACTGCCTTAGCTCTTTTGTAGAGCCGTGACATTAATTCTGACTTATTAACCATGGCTCAGAGACTTTTGCAAAACCAAGGACTGTAGTTAACCATGACTTACAAACCAGAATGTAAAACCTCAGTTTATGTACCATTATATAAAACAACGGCACTGTTCATGTTGCAACATTTATTAGAATTTTTTAAAGTAAAATAAAACTGTTATTGGACTTTACCTAAGCACATATTGCATAACTTATGGTATAGCTTGTATCACTTTTTCCTGTTCTACCTTTTATTTTAGTATCACAGATACTGCAATATAATTTAAATATATTGGCCCAGTAATGTTTATGCTCTTGTCTTTCACTGAGTTCCAATGGCATAAAGTAAAAACAATGGATTTATTTGAGTTATGAGAATAACAAATATTCAACGTATCATGAACCTCACAATGACAGGAAGAAATAACTGGTCTCCTTATCTAGAATGTATTACTCATTGTTGCATTCATATCCACAGTGGAATCTCTATGTTAGAAATATCCAGAGATCCACCATAGCATAGTGAAACCTGAAATTCTGTTTAAAATGTATTTCTGCTTACCTTTCAACATCTCAACATATTATATAACTCTCAATAGGTAGAACATATCATAAATGCATTCCATCTTTCCCACAATGTCCTTAAAAAGGAAATTTTAAAAATGACGAAAGACTTTATTCTGGGAAGTGTAACCAGTGTTGGACTCCGATTAACTTGGTTGCATAGCTATTGTGTAAGTAGATGGATAACTGCTACTAGAAAGATCCATTATTACTTTCTTTGTTATAGGCTTGTTTGTTTGTGGGGAAGCATTAAATTGTAGAATCACTGAAGGCACCGCATGGTTCTCTGATAAGACACAAACATGACTGTTGTGGCCCAGAACTGGGGAGAGGATGTCAAAGATGGAGCATGAGGTTACAAAGATGTAGTCATTGAGAGCTACAGGCTGAGATATATAAAATAGAATTTAGAATGAAGATATACACAGAACATGCTAGAAGAGTTAGAAATAGCAATTGGTGATTCTTCTCAAGTTTGGAAAAGTCTCTGGGGGTATTCTCACGATCGAGAAAAATTGGGCTAGGAAAGCCTAGCTTGATTTTTCCCAATCGTGGGAACCACCGGGCTCGGCTACAAGCCCGGTGGTTCCTAGGCAGGTAACCTGCCTAAGTGCCCCTGCCCTTAGCCCAGGTTTGCGGAGCGAGCGCTCCACAAAACCAGGCTCCCTGATTGTGAGTAGCCGCAGCGCGGCTCCATGCCGTGGCTACTCATGAGTAGACCCCGGACCAGGAGGCGAAAAGCTGCCTCCCAGCTCCGGGGTTCTCCCCAGTATGCCCTGCACACTCGTGCAGGGCATACTGGGGCTTCCAGGGACCACGTGGCCCCCGCTCCCCCCAGCCCCCTCCGGCTCCATCATGGAGCTGGCAATTGTGTGGGCAGCCGATACAATAGTTTTGCAAAAAGCAGGTCTCACGGATCATGAGACCTGCCTCCTTGTTGACTATTTAGAACAAACAGAGGTCATTCACACCATCAGAAGGTTTGGGAGCTGTGTGTACTCCCAGTTTTTAGTTGCGGAAGAAAGGTAAGAGGAAAACCTGGGCAGAAGTGATTGTGTGGAAGCAAGGTAGGAGGAAAAGCTAACCAGGTTTTTGTTCTGTCTTGCTTCCACACAATCACTTCTACCCAGGTTTTCCTCCTACCTTGCTTCCACACAACTGGAAATTGGGAGCACACACAGCTCCCAAACCCAAGTAAAATAGATTTGTATGAATGACCTCGAAATCTTTATTATGGTCAACGACCAGCAAAACACAATAAGCATAACAAACAATTAACAAAGCAAAATTTTATTTTGCTTTGTTAATTGTTTGTTATGCTTATAGCAAGATAGCAAAACAGTAAACTACTGACTAGTAAGCTAAGACAATTTAACCAACTCTTGGTGAATTTTATAAACTATAAAACCAAATTTTGCTATGTTTAAATAAATTAAATCAAGCTGGTCAGACAGTAAATATTGAATGTAAAATGAGACATTTGAGTGGCCAGGAAATTTGACTAAAAGAGGGGTAATAAAATGAGCATGAATATCTTTATAAAAGAAGCAGTATAGAAGGACATGAGCCGTTGATTCAATGGCTCCTGTACCACATGGGCAGAGCCGGGCTACATATGGAATTTTCTTGAATTTTCCTTCTAATATTTCCGTAGGATGCATATTCAAAGCTCTTCTAAATGTAGACACCGTTATTTGATTTAAATATCTTGGAGACCTTGAAACAGAGGGTTGGTTACTCACAAATACATCTCCTTTAACACAAAATTGGTCTAATTGCCCTTCCATACCCATTCCATATCCATCTTGGCCTTCTTGAAACCCATCATCATAAGGGCTTCCTGAGAAAAACTGTAATAATGCAGTTTCTGGTGGAGGGATTTTTTCCATTTTGAATTAAAGTTGTCAACAAATGTCAGGGGGACTAGTTCAACTGGGAAAAAGAGTAGCCTTGCCAGTAAGTGAAGATAGTTGACCACAACCCTGTTTTCCCCTTGGTCACATCAGCTTCCCAGCAGAGAATCACATTTGGAACCCATCTAGCTACTTAGAAAATATTTCTTAGAAGTTTGGATTACACAGCCTCCAATGAGGTAAAAATGCTGTACAGCCCAATATGTTAACCATACAGTATCTTTGCACATGCTTTAGCTAAAAATAAAGCCACTCGCTGCCTCCTCCACGGAGTGGCTCGTTTGTCCCAGCCCCCTTTACCAGGAGCACGCGGGGCTGGGAGCGGTTCGTGATTGGCCCCGGTCACTTCTGTGGGCGGGGCCGGAAATTCCAAGCCGTCAGTGCACCTGTGCCAGCTCAGTCCTCCCCTCGTTATTGCCACTTGGGTAAATAAGGCACCTCTGGAATAATATAAGGATTGAATGCCTACACCGATTTCTGGGTGTTTTGCAAAACGTAATCCAGATGAGCACTACTGGAGGCTTGGAAAACAACAACCAGATATTTAAATTTTTTAACCTGTTTGATTTTGTGACTATTCAGATACCATGTGTGACCTTTGGGATGCTTAGAAAAAGTAAGGATCTTGTTCTTATCATAATTAATCTCTAAAGCTTCCTCATTACAGTACAGAGCAAGAGAGCATAATGCTCATTTTAAGCCAACTGTGTTGTCTGCATAAATATTTCAAGGTGTCTTCATCTTTTTGCTAGCTTCAGGGGATGGTAGGCAAGATTACTCAAATGGGATTCCAAAGAATTAATATAAAAATTGAATAGTGATGGTACTAACATACAACCTTGCCCAACACCTCTCCATACTGGAATTTCTTTGGTAAAGTGGCCTTGTATGCTGCAATGGCCTTTAAAATATAAATTTTTGTGCAATTCATCTATTAAAAGTAACAGACATATATCTATGGTGGGATTCTTAGGTTTTCATCACAATTTTACTCTGAAATTTGAGTCAAATGTGAACTTAAAATCATTGTACACCGCCTAGAGATTTACATATCAGGCGGTATAAATATATGATATAAATAAACACAGCGTACAATGCAGTACCAGGTTTGTCCATGTATTTTTCAACCAAATGCTGCAGAATAAGCGCTCAATTTGGAAAAGTATCAATTGACTATTTAGTGCAGGCCTGATCTAGATGCAGCCCAAATTAGCTCACATTAAATTCAGGCTCAGTCTGAGCCCCAGATCTTCTGGCACTAATGATGTCATAAGCAATTGATTGATTGATTGATTGATTGATTGATTAAGTGTGGTCAAGTCGGTGTTGACTCTTAGTGACTACATAGACAGATTCTCTCCAAGATGATGTGTCTTCAACTTGGCCTTTAAGGTCTCTCAGTGATGCATTAATTGTTGTTGTACTCGAGTCCATCCACCTTGCTGCTGGTCATCCTTTTCTTCTCTTTCCTTCAACTTTTCCCAACATTATGACTTCTCAAGAAAGCTGGGTTTTCTCATAATGTGCCCAAAGTATGATAGTTTGAGCCCAGTCATTTGTGCCTTGAGTGAAAATTCTGGATTGATTTGTTCTATGATCCTTTTGTTTGTTTGTTTTGGCTGTCCAGAAAGTCTTCTCTAGCACCAAAGTTCAAGCGCGTCAATACTTTTTCTATCTTGCTTCTTCAGAGTCCAGCTTTCGCATCAATATAGTGTCACAGGAAAAACTATTGTCCAAATGATTCTAATCTAGGTAAGGCTACCTTCACATAATCACAGTGATCCTGGTTAAAGATTCAGAGTCAACCAAGATAGCTGAGCACTGCAGAGCTGATTGTGAGAACCCAGAATTGCTGGGCAATCTTGATCAAACCACCATGGTTAACCTGCATTTAACCAGGATAAATAACCAGATCAGAACTCTGGGTTTTTACAGTCAGCTCTGTTGTGCTAAAATATCCTGGTTAGCTCTTTATCCAAGATTGCTGTGATGGTGTGAATGCAGCCCAAATAAACCACACTGGCACTTGAAGTACTGTGCCAAAAGATGGAAAAATTCCCCAAACAAAATACTCGTGTTGTATACATTTAACTGAGTTAAAACATCATGCACAAAAGATTAGGTATTAACAGCTGAACTGCACAGCTCACCATTGTTTTTGTGTGACTATGATAATGCAAACAGGATTTAGAGTAAATTATTTCCTTTACAGAAGTTTGTATCACTCTGGACCTCATGAATATTTTCAACTATGACTGTTGGATATGATTCCTGAAATGCATTATTGTCTGTCCTATTGGCTCATTACATTCAATATTCTTATTTGAACACAACTCACCTTGGCAACCCAGGCATAAATCTGAAAACAAAATCAGATCTGAATCAGGGCCATTTCATTTCCAGCTTTTCTATAGTTGCACAAGATATAATAGCTGCACTGGAAAAGTTACAGAGTAAAATGCCGAAGGCTTTAAAATGGCCCAGGGGGGAAGAACAGGGAAGGTATCTCATATATTTGGTTTTCCAATAAGAATGCTACACTAACAGTGTTGAAATGTGAATGCTATTATCTTAGGTGCCTAAAGATGGATGCAGGCTTTGCACCCTCTGAACCTCACCATACCTAATAACTGAATCCATCCCCATTCTGAAATAACAGTATTTTGCCTGCAGCAGTTTCCTGTTTATAACTCTGTAGCCCAGGTAGCAAAATAGCATTTTGCAATATTACTGGGTCAAACTCATTGAATGGTTCAGGATAAGCTGAAAGGTTTTGGTAGCATATTCAGTAGGGTTGCTTTCCCTACTGAAAAGAAGTCATGTCCTTTGAATTCCCCACCACCATCTCTGCCAAATAAAGTCCCGGAGGGGGAGATAATCAATATTCTGAATGTCCTGAAAGATTGCCATAGTTACTTAGGTATCAGTTAGGACATTACTGAATTATTTCCTGATTTATGTTTGGCTACAATTACAGTGTAATAGTGGAGGGCTATCGCTCAGTGGTAGAGCATATATTTTGCACACAGTGTTAATATCTGGCATCTCCAAGTAGGGCAGGGAAATAACCCTGTGTGAAGCCTCAGCGAGTTGCTACCCATCAATACTGACCTAGCTGGACTAATAGAAGCTATTCTCACAGTCACTGGAAAGCGGGCTAAGGGAGCCTAGCCCACTTTCCAGGGACTGTGGAAACCACTGGGCTCCCAAGGCGGCTAGCTCACCTAATTACCCCTCCCCTAAGATGAAGTTAATGGAGTGAGCACTCTGTTAACCTCATCTTTCTGCTCATGTGTTGCTGTGGCACACGGTGACACATGAGTCGACCCTGGACCGGGAGGCTGCAAGCAGCTTCCCAGGCTCGGGGGTCTCTCCAGGATGCTCCGTGCGCTCGCGCAGGTCATCCTGGAACTTCCAGGGGCCGTGTGGCCCCCAAACCCCCGGGCCCCCGCCAGCTCTGTGACAGGGCCAGCAGTCGTGTGGGCGGCTGATCCAGCTGCCCAGGGCTGCCTGTTGATCATCTAATCCTGCTCTCCCCACAGAACCCCCTCCGGCACTTCACACCAATCGTATGAAGCACCTCATAGTCTTACTCACTACATGGCACCTTCCTATATTCTTCACTTAAAAAGAAATGCATTTCCGTATAAGGACACATTGAGACAAAAGAGACAAAAATACTCTGTTCTGGACTCTGATGAAATTTATTCTCATTTTTTAAAACTTTATTTTTATTAGTTTTCTGTATACCAATGTGACTTCCAGTTCATCTTTCAACATAGTTATACTAAAACATCCATATTTGCTCTCATGTAAATATTTTCTTCATATTTATATATCTAGTTATTATGTCCTAGTTCTTATTTTCGTCACCATAGTAATCTTTTAATTTCATTACTATAACAAATTCCCCAACTGCTATTTTTACATTTCAACCCTATTAATAAATCCAAATTCACAAAATTTATTCTCGTTTCATCTCCATATCCTATTGCACTTTGCCCTCTATTGAACTTCCCTTCTCTACTTCCTTTGTTCCTATATGGGGCTCAGTACCATGACCTGATGCCGAAGCCTTGTTAGAATGGATACAATTAAGGCCTGAATGGGGGATCATCAGGTGAACTAGGAAGCAGGCGAAATCTACTAACCCTTCAGTTCAATCCAAAGGGCTACATTCAAGGGCATCAGCCACCTGAATGGGGATATCAACAAAATAATCTATGAGGCTATTCTCATGACCCGCCGAAACTGGGCTAAGGGAGCCTTGCCCGGGTTCAGCTGGTTGGGTGCTGCAATGGGAGCTGCGTGGCTCCTGGTGGGTAGCCTGCTTAAACGCCTCCCCAACCTTAAATGAGGTTAGTGGAGTGCGTGCGCCGCTAAACCCATTTATCTGATTGTGTGTCACTGCGGTGCAACTTCATGCCACAGCGACTCACAAGTAGCTCCCCGACCAGGAGGCTACAACAAGCCTCCCAGCATTGAGGGGCTCCCCAGAATGCCCTGTGCACTCACGCAGGGCATGATAGGACTTTCAAGGGTTAACCCATCACCTAACCCCGCTGATGCATGATGGGACTTTCAAGGGTTAACCCCATCACCTAACCCCGCTGCCCCAACCGGCTCCATGACAGAGCTGATAATCATATGGGCTCCCTGCTCATCTGTGGGGAGAGTGGGTCAAGCCCACTCTCCCCACAAAACTCTCTTAGACTCTCCACAATGCTCGTGTGGAGAGTCTTTATGGCTCTACATCCACAAAGAAGTCATGTCTTTTGGAACCCCAATGACAAGACTTCAGTTAATCTTTTCCAGTTGACACTTAATAGGGCCATTCACACAACTTATGAAGCAGGTGGGCAGGCAGGGTGGAAGGCTTCCCAAACCTTGCCTTCCCCCAGACAATCATTGTTTTGTTGGTGGGAGTGGTCTCTGTGCTCCCACATGATCAGCCCTGCTCTCTGAAGTGGGGAGCAGGGTGGATGGATGTGAGGCCGGGACTTGTCCCAGCCTCTCTAAATCGCACAATGCAGCACATGTGCTGTACTGTGGAATTCCCCCAAGAGATGGGCACTCTTGACACCTGTCTCTGTGTGTGGCCGGGCTGGAAGCAGCCCATGCTCACACATGAGCAAGTAGACAGGGGCACTAAGCAGCACTGCTGCACTGGGATTGATCCTGATCCCGATGGTTCTCACAGCTCGAGGTAGGCTGCATGTGAGAACAGCCTCACTGTATACTATAGAACTATAGTAACAATTTTCTAGATTTGTTTATTTATTATTATTATTATTATTATTATTATTATTATTATTATTATTATTAGCCACATCCACACTAATGGGACTGCATTCATGAACAAAAGTTTGAAATAATATTCTGGGCTTTTGTAAATTTTTAAGGAGATTTTTAAAAAACCCATTAGCACTAAAATGTCCTCAGAATGTTTTTTCCAAAAAGTGACATTCATTTCAAATTGCTTTCAGATCACATTGATTTTTCCCCAGCAAAATACTGGTTATTATAATACTACAATGTAATGCAACTGACAAGGTCACCCTTTAGATATATGCATATTTATGTGGTCGAACCAAAACAAGAAGAAACCTGATTTATGAAGGTAAACTGTGCATGCCACCATCATCAATGGAATCTATTTAAAAGTCAAGATCATCGGCTTTATGTAGATTTACAGCACACCCCACCCCACCATAAAAGTCCCCATCATAGCTCAGACACAATATGTTTAGAAATGTGTTGAATATCTGGTTAAAGATATACAACAGCAAAAATGTAAGTACCTGTTGTCATCAGGGGTTCCTTCTGGTCACCAAAAGATAGCCCAGACAAAAAGGATGTGCAGTACTGTTGGTTAAAGCATCTTGGGGAAATAGATTATGTAACTGTGGAGCAAATGAACCCTTTATCTACTATATATTAAAACTTAAAAGTATAACCACTGCTCCGTAGAGAGGAAACCAGGAGAAAGAGGAAGGGAGGTAAAGACAAAAGATACCTTCCTGTTCCAACTGGACTTCATTCATTTGAAGTCTATGGATATTTTGCAGGTAGGGTGAGGTATTTTCTCCTGTTTCGACTGCTTCATACCAGTGTTGACTACTACAGTATATTATATATATATATATAATAGTAACTTCAAGGTAACTATAGTAACTTCAGAGTAACTACACTCATTGTAATTAGACAATGAGGCTGTTCACACAATGGGAGGAAATCAGAAATAGCCCAATTTCCTCCCATCGTGAGAACCACCAGACTCGGCTGCGAGCCCGGTGGTTCTTAAGCAGGTCACCTGCTTAAGTAGCCCAGCAGTTAAACCGGGTTTGCCAACTGAGCGCTCAGCAAACCCAGTTTTTCTGTTCATGAGTTGCCACGGTGTGGCTACTCACGAGGAGACCCCTGACCGGGAGGCTGAAAAGCAGCCTCCTGGCTCGGGTGTCTCTCCAGCATGCCCTGCGCTCTCACGCAGGGCATGCTGGAACTTCCGGGGACTGTGCAGCCCCGAAACTCCCCAGCCCCTGCCAGCTCTGTGATGGAACTGGCAGTCATGTGGGTGGCAACTGCGGCTGCCCAGAGCAGACTGTCTACTCGTCTGTGGGGAGAGCAGGCTCGCACTGATTGTGGGAACTGCCTCAATGTTAAGCATAATCATATCCATGTTTTCCCAGTCAGAAGCAAATCTCAATGGTGCCTGTCACCTGACATCCTGGCTAACAAAGTGTGCATGCTTCAAAGGACTACAGGAATACACCAGGAGCCCCCACATAACTCCTTCAGATCTTCTGCTTGTGAACTGTTGCGCAAGAGCCCTTAAAGTTCAGAGAGCTTCCCATGCTCTGTAAACACTCTGTAAGAACCAGCCCTTACTGTACACTTGCTGGAAATATGTGTGTACTGCTTTTGTTACACGTTTTGTTCATGTACTGTCAAATTATATGAATGCATGCTGCTCTGAGGACACTTCTGTACGAAACTAAACTACTTATAGTTGATCATGCCTTTTGCAATGGGGATACTGGAGAAGGAGGTGATCTATTATATTATACAGTTTTGAATCCCCAAGGAATCCCTAAGATAGTCTGTATGTTTACACAATTCTTACTCAAAACATGATTATCTCCTAAGCTAAACCCTGATAGGAGAGAAAGAATAAGGCTATTCTCACAAGCAGCAGGAACTAGTCTAAGGGAGCCCAACCCAGTTCCTGCTGGTCATGTGCAGCAACAGGAGCTGTGCGGCTCCCAGCAGTGGCTCGGTGGCAAGCGCGCATACAGAGCCCACCACTTAAATTGGGTTTTGGCATGAGATCACCCCCAACCAGGTTGAAAGATCAGGAGGCGAGTCTCACAATCGGTGAGACTCACCCAGAGCGGGTCTGTGAGGAGAGCGGGCTTAGCCACAGACGACCAGAGGGGAAGCCCTGGGTGGCCGGATCAGCTGCCCACACAACTGCCGGCTCCGTCACAAAGCCGGCAGGGGCTTGGGAGTTCAGGGGCTGAATGGCCCCTGGAAGTTCCAGTATGGTCTGCGTGAGCATGCAGAGCATGCTGGAGAGACCCCTGAGCCGGGAGGCTGCTTTTAGCCTCCTAATTGGGGGGGGGGGTCTCCTCGTGAGTTGCCATGGTGCAGACAATGAGGGAGGCTCAGTCAGTTGTCGTGCACGTGGGACAGGGCCTTCTCTATTGCTGCCCCCAGACTCTGGAATGCTCTCCCAGTGGCTATTCACTCCTCGATCTCCATCACAGCTTTTAGAAAGAGTGTAAAATCTTGGCTTTTTGCCCAGGCATTTATTTGAATCTCTGCTGCTGCTCTTTGTACTCTGTATTGCTTTTATGCTTTTGTTTTAAATTTTAAATCATATTTGTTTAATATTTTTCACTTAATACTTAAATTGTGTCTTTCTTGCCATCATGTGCTTAAATTTTGCTGTAAACCACCTTGGGATTGTTTTAATGAAAGACGGTATATAAATTTAACAATAGATAGATAGATAGATAGATAGATAGATAGATAGATAGATAGATAGATAGATAGATAAACACATGATCTGGAAACCCCAGTTAGTGGAGCGATCACTCCGCTAACCTGCGCTAAGGGGAGGGCTTCATGAGCGGGTTACCCAGTTTGAGTCAACTGGGCTCGCCTGCCCAGTGATTCTCCCATTCTGCTAAAATCAGGCTAGGCTCCCCAAGCCCAATTTTAGCCGATCATGAGAATAGCCTCCTAGTGTTGCTGCAGCACAGCTCCACACCACAGCAACTCACAAGTAGCCTCCTGACCAGGAGGCTACAAAAAGCCTCCCAGCATCAGGAGGCTCCCCACAAGGCACTACACACTCATGCGGTATCTTATGGAACTTCCGGGGGCCAGGAGGCCCCTGAACCCTCCCTCCCCAACTGGCTCCATGACAGAGCCAGTAATCATCTGGGCGGCCAATCCAGCCACCCAGGGAGGGCTGCCTGATCATCTGCAGGGAGGGCAGGTCAAGCCCGCTCTCCCTGCAAATCCCCTGTAGGCTCTTCACACTTCTCGTGTGACAAGCCTCAATACATAACTCAGGCAAAAAGGATATATTTTGAATGTTAGCTCAACAGAAAGAGTCAAGAACAAACATCCCTGTGGTGGTGGTGGTGGGGAATTGTTAACCCTTCATTCAGTAACTGGTGGCACCTCCTTGAGCAGCAATAATTGCAACTAAATGTTTCCTGTAACTGGTGATCAGTTTCTCACATCAGCTTGGAGGAATCTTGGCCCATTCTTCCATACAAAACTGTTTCAGCTCAGCTCTGTGACATTTGAGGGCTTCCTTGCATGAACAGCTCGCTTTAGGTCTTGACACAACATTTTAATAGGTTTTAGACATCAATATTGTTGGGGATTCTCTCTGGTAAGAGAAACCCTTTTTCATTATAGCAGAGTGCACAGAGGCACAACACAGCAGAATTTAGTTAGGCATGCGTGTATGCTGAGAGTAAAGTAACTAGGAGCCAGTTCATAGTTTGGTCATAGGAACGGGCTCAGTGTCTAGCCCAAGGTCAGTCTGTGTCCAGTATGGTTTACTGCTTTGAACCATTCTCTTATGCATCAACACCTTATGGTTCAACTACATTCTTGCAGCATGTCTTACAATCTCTTTATTTCTGTAGTGAAGGTTAAAACATAAGAGAAAAACCAAGTCAATGCATCAACTGATCTGGTTACTCAGGCAATATCAGATATATGATAGAGTCACTGCGCTATTAACTCTTGCAGAAAATATTTCTATTTGACTTTGTGTGACTCCCCCCTGTGGCTATGCTCAATCCACTCTCTTTAAATTGCATTTCATTTTTCAATGAACAATGTCTGGCAGGGCCTAAAATGTCTGCTGCTCACTCCTAGGGGGGCAAAAATGATAACTTGGAATAAAATGAACTCATGTGGCTAGATAAAAAAAAGTCCTTACAGCAGATCAACACATGTATAAAAGCCATTTTGCTGAGCTTCGCAAATGGTCACTTCATTTCTGGTTTTGTTTATGCTTCATGCTATTTTCCTCCTTACATGTGAATGGGTTGCAGGTGCTGGCAACTGCTGAGGGCCTAGACCCTGCAGTAGGACCCACTGTTGATCCCTGAAGCCACCTCTGAGTTCAGAGCTATCATGTGATGGTGGTGCAGTGGGTTTCAGGGCCCACTCAGATTTGGGCCCACAGCTTACAACTTGCTGAGGGCTTTCCAAAACCTGGAACTGGCTCTGAATGCCTGTTATTAAGCATGTATGGAATAATGGGGTGTGTAATGTGTAGATAACGTTTCATTCTCTCAGGCTACCACAGGGGGCAGCAGAGTGTACCTACACACTCTTCACTTCTTTACTCAAAATCCAAAATGGAGAACTAAATACAGTCCCTCACCTATTATGGGTTTTCCAATCACGGATTTGAGTATCCACAAGTGGGATATTGTCACCACCCTCACCAACCGTGACCTGAGTATTCATTGTCTGGAGCCATTTTTTTGAATTTTTGGACAACTAGGGGAGAATTCCTGGGCTCATGGGGTCATCTTGGGGTCAGGGGTCATTTCCAGGGGTCAGGGGGGTCATTTCCGGGGGTCAGGGACGGTTTCTTTATTTTTTCCTTTATTTTCAGGTACTTTTCCAATTGCGATTCCCCAACCCCCCTGTTTCCCATGCAAGTCAATGTCTTGCCTACCGTGAATTCACCAACCACAAGGGTTTCCAGGAATGGAACCCTTGTGGTTGGTGAGGGACGAATGTACAAGGTCTATTGTTTGTTCTCAAGAACAAATGGTGTCTGACTGTTCCTGAAAGACGAGGACATAATAGGGTGTACTTACACAGGGTTGGATGACAAGTTCATCTGTCCTTCCTTCAGCACAGTCCATTTACTTTTTACAGAATAAATAACTGATTTCCACCATGTGGAGGAAAATTTTAAGGGCTTGATTATAGTTCTTGCTATTACTTTGGTTATAGTAGCAAGGATCATAGTCAAAACATTAAAATTTTGGTTTACTTTTTGGTTTGGGTTGATTTTACCTGAAGTAGTGAGTTTGGAAGAATCTTTAAAAACTGTTAAGATACATTTCATGCACATTAATATCATATACTTGCAATACAATTCATATAAAACAATGCATAGTTTAAGGGTCTTCTTTTTAAAGATGTTACCTGGGTGCAGAGGGAAACTTCCATGTTCAGAAGCTTTTGAGGCCTAATTTCCTACCATGCCACCTGAAAAGCTCCCATGCCACCAAAGCAATTCTTCAATCTTGCATGCCCCCACAGAATGGTATTTGAGATATCAAAAGAAGCTGCCATTAACAGACAACATTGTGGAAATCCTGGTGAATGAACAGACCTGTTTGGGCACCAGAAAAGACATTATCGCACCTCAGCTATTACTGTTCTGCAAGAATACTACTTCATATAGAACTCAGTTCTTCAAAATTCAGGTTGACCATTGAGGGGTCAGAATGAATTTCAGCACTTCAAATTCTACAGATATATGCATAGCAGGAACCGCACATATCAGTTGAGATAACCAATACCATTTACAAGTTGTTCTTTTTTCTGCCCTAGCAAGGAATTTATTATTATTTCCATTTACAGTCATAAACAAGCTTAGCCAAGATATATTTATTACATTTATAGTCTGCCTTATTTCCATCGTGAGACTCAAGGTGAGATACATTCCCAGGTGGTCCCCCATCCAGGCACTGACCAACCTAAGACCTCCTTAGCTTCAATGGGTGGCTGTATCATATGCTCTCCAACAATGCCCTGGACCCCTTCTTTAGCAAAAGTGCCTTGTCTACTAGAATATACCAAACCACGATGTAGCTGTACTTCATTCTCCTTGACGGTATCACACATACCCTAATCGCATGCCAGCAGTCATGTATAAAATAACAGTTGCTGTGTATGCACATGTATGTGTAAAACATAGGCTTCTTTAAAAGCCTAGTACAAAGTATGAGGCTTCTACACAGGGCATCTGTTTTGTTTTACACTACCTAACTTTACAAATAGCTGCAAGTTTCAAAAGGCGATGGATTCAGGTTTATTTGCCACCAATAAAATTGATATTTTTTTTTAAAAAAAAAATCAACATTCCGCTGAATTTTTATATTATAGAGCTAGACATTTCAGTGTAAGTTTCTTTTCCTTGAAAATGTCATAATATAACCTACAGCTGAACCTGTTAAAAAAATTCCAAGTCTTTGTTAAATGGGCTCAGTGCTGCTGTTCCATTTCAGTAGATTTGTATCTATATTCCATTAAAGAAATGTCATAATGACCATTCCAAAGTAATATGGTTGATTGCTCATTTGGATCAGCAAGAGGAATTTGTAGAAGAATAGATTCTAGCTTCTTTTGTAATAGTTAAGGAAGGAACTATCTCTTGGACCCCACTTGGATACAATTAAAGCAACTAGCAGATATGCAAATCACTTGTCACTCTGCTTTTTTTTTTAAAAAAAAAAAAATGTTACGTATAATATATACAGTTCTCACCCATAATCAACTGCATGTGCTTCTACATTAAGTAGCATCTGATACATCTTATGGGGAGTGGAGGTGTGGAGAGTGGAGTGGAGAATCCCTACAGAGGTTCTCCATTTGGGGTGGCCAAACTGTGCTCTGTGTCACTCTTAGTTTCATCATAAGTTGGCTCTCACTCAACCGCTACCTCCACATAAGTATTTGGGCAATGATGTATATATTTACTGGTGGGTGGGGATCTATCCTGTTCTTTCAGGCAACAACCTCTCAGAATGGTTAACAATTCAAAACACAGTGAGGCTGTTCTCACATGCAGGCAAAGCTGGATTAGGGAAACCCAGCCCAGTTTTGCCAGCATGTGAGAACTGCCAAGAGCCATGTGGCTCCCGGAGGTGGCATGGTGGCAAACACACAAGGGAGCCCCACCTGTCAGACCAGGTTAAGAGTGCAAACTCACCATTTGCCAGGGCTAACAGATATGTGTACGTGCTGCATGGCTCCCTGAAGCACCCACACACCAGCAGCCTCCCAGCTGTCATTGAAGGACTCCCCAAAATAAACCATGCACTCACGCGGGGCATTATGGGAGTTCCAGGGGCCTCCCAGCCCCCAAACCTCCCTGCTGCCAGCAACAGCCAGCAATCATCTGGATGGGTGATCCCAGAAACAAAGAAAGGATCATTTGTGGAGGAGGTAAATGTTTTGAGGCTTCCTCTTCAAGCTCTTCTCACAGATTGTGAGAAATGGCCCAGTAACTGACATCTTGACTAAGTAAAATGTTCTTACTTTGTGAGAATTCCTGCAGCTGCCAAGTTCCTGACTAATGCAACACCAGTACTCATGCGGGGGGAGGTCAATGACCTCCCCTTCCCCCAGACACCTTCTGTGTCACACAAAAATATGTTGCCTCCGGGTGGAGAGCTGGTGTTGTGGTAGTAAGCATGAATTGCCCTCTTTGCTAAAGCAGGGTTCACCTTGGTTTGCATTTGGGTAAATGACAACCTGTAAGCACTATAGGTGGATAGGGCCAGTTACTCTCCTCCTGCTAAATAAAGAGAATCACCACATTAAAAGGTGCCTCTTTGCCAGGTTAGCAGGGGTTGCTAGATCCTTTATTATTCATAGCTGATCAAACTGTTCCACATCCTCTTCCTACTTTATCATACACCAAAACTCTCCTTTCCACACTTTTCTCTATGGAATGTTTCTTAGCAAATCCTTGGTTTGGTTTCCATTCAGCTATTTTCTGTTTCAGCTGCAAGCTGTGCGAATGAGATGCATCCTTTAACAGAACAAAGGTCTTAATACAAAACTTATTCACTCCCTTGCCTCCTTTAAAAAACTTATTTTGCAGAGCTTTTACCACATGATCAATGAAATGGAAGAGGTGGTGTTCTTTGATAAGCAGTCAGCATCTTAACTATTTTGACCTGTTTTGATATCTGAAGAGAAAAAGAAAACTAATGCACTAGTATTCCATTCTACTGAGACAACACTTGCTTGCCATCAGCTGCAAAGCGCAGCACAGATGTTCCTGTGGTTTTCCTAAAATGCCAGATAATTAGCTCAGTTGAATGGTATAAGCCTCTTTTGTTCAGAATGAGGAGCCATAATTAGAAGGGATTCTGGTCATAGGCACCATGGCTTTGAACAGAGCACTCTGTAGCAATATTGGCTCAAATGTTGCCCCCCAATTGAGTGATTTTGACTACAGCATCAATTATAAGAAGCAAACTACGGTGATGTACTGTGTTAAAAGAGGCCATGCTTGTTGACAACATACTTTGGGCTTGGCTTACAATACTATGAGGCTGTACTCACGAGCAGCCAAGACCGGGCTTGGCTGCCTGTGGGAAAAGTCAGGAGGCACATGAGCTTCTTGCGGCACCTCATTGGCAAACCCAACTAAGAAGCCAGGCTCTTAGATGAGGTTAAGGGACTTGCCCATTTGTCTGTGCTGGCTGCTTTTAGCCAGTGCTGAAACACTGGCAGGCAGGCACGTGCCTATCACTGGGGGGATCCCCACAATGCACCACACACTCACGTGGTGCATTGTGGGATTTTTGGAAGCTGGGACAACGGGCCGCGGCCTTAGAGCAATCCTCCGTGCTCTGCGCTGCACAGAGCAGGGCTGATCATGTGGCAGTGTAGAACACACTCCCACCAGGCTTATAAGGATTGTCGGGGGGGGGGAAGAGGCAATATTTGGGATGCCTTCCCCTTGCCCACCTGCCCGCCAGGTGAATGGCCCCTCTGTATCATGTGAATGGCCCCTCTGTATCGTAAAGATTTCCTCCTGTGACAAAATAAATATGAGAGTCTGTCCAGTTGCTCACAGGGGGATGATTACAATCCGCTTGTGAAAGAAGGCTAGTAAGGTGGTGTCACCTTGAGTATTGGATTGTGGAGGGGCCCTAGGTCAAAATCCTTCAGTGGGCCTCCTGATGGTACATGTTCTTCCCATGACCCAGACATATTCCACCCACCCCCCAGCCAAGCTTACAAGATAATGATAATGTGCGGCCTGATTGGCAGTGAGTAGGCTCTTCCAACCCTCTTCCTTGGCTAGTGAGGGGATTCAACTGCAGCACCCTCAAATGGTGGGAGAAGCAGGAGGAGCTGCCCCTGCTGCCTCCATGTTCACAAATTTGCTGAGATGGAAGATGGAATGAAAGGAGCTGCCATCATGTCCCTCAGTGTCAACTCCTCCTCTCCTTTTCCCTTGTCCTTCCCCTTTACAAATTGGTTTTCTTCCCAATGGACCATTTACTTTTAGAAATAGCAGCCAGATCAGGCACATGGATCTGGACCATGTCAGGCAGGGGGTCTTAAAACCTGTTCTTTGCCATTGTCTTGAACGAGACTGGGCTCTCCATGTGAATTTATCAAAGGGAAAAAAGCTTCCATTGATGAAAATGGAATTTCAATGAAAATGCTTTTTTCTTAGGCAAATTGCAGCACAGATAGGTATGTTTGAAAGCTCCACAGGCCCAATCTGGGAAGGTTGCTGGTTCAGGTGCTAGTTTTGAAAGGAACAGCATGGATGATAGCATAATGTATAGGCTGATCCCGAGTATTTCCTTTTGCCTAAGAACAGAAGTGCCTTCATTGATCAGACCAAGGTCAACCTAGTCCAGCACAGTCCCCACTACCATCCATTCTACATAGTCTACTAGAAATTGGCTAGTAATCGATGAGTGTACAACAATCAACCTTCTGCCCACCCTGCTGTATCAGGCACAATGTCGATCACATTTGTTCTGCTCTTAGTATTTTCCTCTTTTATGCCTAAAAGAATACAGTTTGACAGTTCTACCAGACCAGATACCCCACACTGTCACCACTTTCTCTCTGTTCAGCTCTTACCCAATCCACCTTTTGCAGACAGATCTGGAAAGTCCCTCCCTCTCCTCTTAGTAAAAGAACAGTTGGCAAGAAACCTACAAGTCTAACCATGCACATCTGAGTGTGTTAAAGCAAAAGCAACAAGGCGCACATATTCATCAACCCCAGAAAGGCAATCCAATGAGGTTTTGGATTTGATTCATAGTGATATTTGTGGTCCCTTCCCACTAAAGACACCAGGAAATAATATCTATTTCCTGACTTTCGTAGATCATTTTTCTTACTATACTGAAAAATACTGAGAAAATTACTATACTGAGAAAAAATGAGGTGTTGCCAAAATGTAAAGAACATGTGACTAGAGTAAGCAATGTCTGAAAGAAAATTTAAGATTCCGTGCACTGATAATGGTGGGGAAGGATATTGAGCAATACTTACAAGAACAAAGAATAAAACATGAGAGAACAACACCTTATACTCCAGAGCAAAAATGGAATGGAAGTGGGGGTGGGGAACAGAACTTTGACTGAGAGGTCTGGAAGTAATGCTTTTTGACTCTGGTCTGCGAAACAAATACTGAGAGGATGCTGTAATGACTGCAACATATTTGCAGAATAGACTTCCAACTAAAACTAAAGAAGTAACACCCTTTGAACTGTGGGATGAGACAAAACCTAGCTAGAGTATTTGAATGCAAAACATATGCATATATTCCTAAAGAACTAAGAAGAACTTAGAACTTCACTGCAAAAGTGAAGAGGAATATTAATAGATTATGCACTGAATAGCAAAAGCTACAGAATACTTGATTCTGTCACAGAGATTGTTAAACTGTGCAGTGTTGCATATTTTGATGAGAGGCAAAAGTCAAATGCCAATGCATTTTCCAATGAGTGAAAAGAATGATCGGCAACCACAGCGACAAAACCACAGCATCAAAACGAACAAGTATTCATATGATATAATAAAGAGACTCTTTCAAGAAGGGGAGATTGAGACAGAACCAGAGAATTCCAATCAAGAAGGAGCGAATGAGATGGAAAAACAAGTGAGACACTCAAGCAGAATTAATAAAGGGATTCAACATAAACAATTGTCACTGGCAGTCAGAGAGGAGAAAATGACAGAACCTACAGACTGACACAAAATTGAAGGCATTTCCGATTCAGAGACAGATAAATTGCTGCAATTAGTGGGGGTGGAGTTTGCATCACACCATAAAACAAAACGTAGGACTTGGGATTCATGAAGAAGACAATGAGAAGGGGAATGCTTGTCTATATTTGAATGTAGCAATTTACTGGCTTGGGGGAGGAGTCTGGGTTAGTTTGTCTGTGTCTCACTTGCTGTCCTGAATTCAAACTGAGAGGTTCTCCTTTCTGCAGACTCTTAGAAAACTAGTGTTTTCTTAGCTTATGTTTTCATTAATAATACATATCAAACTTTTGTTTCTCAGCTAAAGTTGTTTCCTGTACAATTACTTATAGAGGATAAGTAATTACTCAACAAGAATATCTGTAGACGGTATCCCAGGAGTGCACCACATCAAAAGGGTAAACTACAATCAAGGGAATCGGGATGTGCACAAAACTGGAAAACCCAGTTTGGCTTGAATCGAAACAGACTTGAGCCAAACCAGGTCTGGTTCGGTTTTGTGTATGGGCGAGCTAGGCCAGTTTGGCTCCAGTCCAAACCAGTTAGGGCTTGGCTTGACGGGGGAGGGTTGTGTAATTTTTTTAAAAGTAGAACTTACCACCACCAAGGGGTTCAACAGGTCTGGGGAGTGCTGCTGTGGCTGCGGGATGTGTGTGTGTGTGTGTGTGTGTGTTGGGGTGTGTGTGTGTGTGTGTGTGTGTGTGTGTGTGTGAGAGAGAGAGAGAGAGAGAGAGAGAGAGAGAGAGAGAGAGAGAGAGAGAGAGAGAGACTGGTGCTTTCCTCCCCCTGCTAGCCTCCCCTTGGTCTCAGAAGTTTGACCCATTTCAGGGCCAGCTTGGCCTTTTGAGAGTGTGTGGTGGCCATTTTGGAGGCTGCCACGCAAGCGCACTGGCCATTTGCATGGCTGACCATTTTGGAGGTGCCATACACTCTCAAAGGGCTAAAACAGCCCTGAAATAGGCCACACTAGCCCTTTGTCTATCGGGGGATGCCATAGGGGAAGTGGAAGCCACTGGAGGACCCCCCCCCCCCGTGGCTGCAGCACACACACACACGGCCTGCCAAACCCCTTGATAGAGGCAAGTCCTACTTTTTTAAAACCATGAACCAGCTCCAAACTGGCCTGGGGGGTTTTGGCTCGCCCTTGAGCCGAACTGAGCCTGGTTTGGCTCACCCTCAAATGGGGCCAAGTTGAGCTTGAACTGGCTCGCACATCCCTACAAGGGAGACATCTTGCTCACCATGGCTGACATGATGCACAGCCCAATGGGGAAACCTGCAGAAACACAGCTTCCACAATCATTGCTTCAGGGCAACATTGGAGCTTTTTTCAAAGTCTGAAAGAGCCCTACAGAAGATTCTTATAGTGGCGGTAGACTGCTCAAGTCAACCAATGCTCATAACATGAGAAAACATATAGTCACAATTTCACATAAAATGCCCAGTATGGTAGCCTCCCAGGCTTTAAACTTCTCCTTGTAAAATTGTGGGAATTTGTATTTAGTTGTTAGCTTTATTGTGCATTCCTCATCAGAATTAGTTTTGAAGGAGAGGAAATGCTATAGCACTAACAGTGCCTGATCTGAAACTGGGAAAGAAGACTCAGCTTTATGACCTCTGACAATGAAATGGTTAAGCATGTTGCAAAATTTGCAATCTAGACCATCAGTAGCTTTGTGAAAGGAGTGCTTTCTAATACTATCTGATACCTGGACATTAATTTGAGTGTGTGCAGGCCTAAATTTGGACAATCCTCACTTTGATTTCCTTTGGTTCTTTTGTTCAATTTCAGAACTTGGATGGAAGAAAAATGATATGGTTGTCATCCATGGCCTTTCTAGCTTAATTAGTGTTTATAAATTCAACTGAAAGCAGATAACAGATCATGGACAAAGTTGAAGCTTCTGCTATACGGCATGAATTAAAGCCATTGTTCATTTCCTCCTATTTCACCTGTTAATGAAACTGGTAATAGTTTTGGACCCCATGCCATTTTGTCATGTAGTTTCAGCTTGTCCTTTCACAAAAGAAAATTAGAAAACTGCTGAGTATTCGATATTAACGGTTGCTAGAACAGTATAATAAAAGGCTCCTTTTCTAAAGCATTGCCAAGCTTTCATGTCATTATTCATGAATGAGTAATGAATTCAAAAGGAGAAGAGTGCTGATCTCCAAGGATGTGGAGCAGCAAGAAGGAAGGATGGAAAGAGAATTTCATGTAAAACACAAATGCCAGTTCTGTGCATATGGAACAATTTGAAAGTGAAGTGAAAATGAAGCCTACTTATGCAGAATGAAGGTGTCTTGCCAATCAGGGAAGAAGAATCATGACATCCACAAAACTGTAGAGGTAACTGGCAGACCTGAAAAAATTTCCACTAAAGCCTGGAGAATTTCTATAGAAACAGAAGAGTTCTCCCTCTCTTTCCTTCTCAGACAAACGTAACACCACAGGGCCTAGCCTAGCAAAAGGAAGGGATGCTGAAATCCCATGGTGGTCAATGGAACTAAAGCACTTAACTATGAGCATTATTTCCCATCAAAGAAACAATTTTAGAAGCAATTTTAGGCCTATGGATTTCAACAGGAGAATTAAGCACATGCTTTTGTACGACTGGAGCTCTGGTTGATTTCATTGGGGACTTGATCCTATGCTTGTTTACTCAGAATTTGCAGCGGTCAAATGCTGACTTCCAAGTAAGGAAGAAACATATACGGCAGTGATCAAAAAATTTTAAGCGGGGCCACTTGGGCAAAAGCCCTCAGTGTGAGAGCCATTTCCCACTGTGCTGACCTCTTTACAGTACTGTTCTTTTCTCATTGCTTGGAAGGCCTTTTAAGAGAGATGGAGCCCTCTCTTTAGAGCTCTAGGAGGAAAGCTCTGGGAAGGGCTACACTTCAGAGCACTCTGAGCATGCCTTCCAAGTTGGTACAGAAGCTCAAGAGGGCTACATGTCACTTAAAGAAGCCCCTTGTTGCTGGGCAAAGTGCGGCACTGCATGGTGGGTAATCTGTGCATTGTGCCAAGCATACTGTGCAGAGTATTCAGCTTTGGTTGAAGCTTCACACTGGTCAATTAGTCAGGGAGCCTCCCTTAGTGATGATGGAGGCTGCCAATGGCCACCAGGTCTTACAGTGAAGAACATATAAGACAATGGACCGAACCCTTCAATGCATTCCAGTTTGGCTAGATTGAGCCCATGCCTTTAAGTTCCATTGATCTGAATGAGGCTTAGGTGTGCCTGTCTGTTTCTAGATCAACGCTGTACAACTTTGTCCATTGTTGGACTATGACTCCCATCATACCCCACCACAGTGGCCAATAGACAGGGATGATGGGAGTTATGGGCCTGGCCAACATATGTCAAGGAGTCAAAGGTGTGCAGCCTTGCTCTAGACTGTCCAAAAACCACAGTACCATTGTAAATAATGTTTAATTTCAGTTTGGCTAGGAAATATTATAAAAGAGAGGCAAAAAGGAACCAAATAGGTACAGGAGACATTTAAGAATCTTTTCACCAAACAGCTCAAAACATACATAAACAGTAAGTGGATATTATTGTACTGTATGGATTTTACAATTTTAAATATTGTTCATTATCTCAAGGGCCCTATGGGCAGAGAAGCAACATATAAATATTATGAAAAATGCTTCCATATTCCCACAATGAAGCCACTTATTATAAACGTTCAGTAATTAAAGGATATACATTTTACACACATACACAGCTTGCAATCTATCTTTCATTGTTTCCCATTCCTTCCTTCAGCCTATATAACAAAACAGGCAACTAAAAGTTTGAAAGAACTCTGGAACTTCATGTCAGCCACTATGATACTCTCCATAACATATATTTATAGGTGTATAGCAAACAGGAAAACACCCAAGAGTGCTTTATTCAAAAAGCACTTTCAATAATGCATCCCAAGGGACAGATTTTCAAAATGGAACTTTAAGAGTTATGAGCATAAATAACATGCCCCCATTAGGGAGAGGAGGGGGAGGGAGCCTATATATTATGTCTTCAAAAGAATACCATTCCCAAAGAAAGTTCCAGACAGAAAATTTACTGCAAAAATTACATCTACAGGCTGCTTTCTCTAGTGAACAGATAAACAGAGAGCTGATTCTCACAACTGGAGAATGGGCTTGGACAGGGCGAGGGGAAGAAGCCGCAAAATGCTTATCTGCCCTGTCGATGATCCTGTCCAGGTTGCTGGGCAGCCAGATTGGCCGCCCAGACAATTGTCGGTTTCTGCTGGAAGCAGGAAGGGAGGGAGGTGGTTTGGGGGCCAGGAGGCCCTTGGAGCTTCCATAATGCACCGCGAGTGCACGGTGCATTATTGGGAGCCTCCCAATGCCGGTCAGCTACTTATGTGTAGGTGCCCCACAAAGCCGTACGACACTGACACGCAAGCATTTAGCCTGCTTTTGGGGCACCCTCAGGCTAAGCAGTGGGTTCCCTAAGCAGGCTTGCCACCGTGCTCCCACTGGGAGCCATATGGCTCCTGGCAACACCTGCCCTGAAAATCTCAGCCCTTGGCTTCCTTAGAGAGGTTTTCGGTGCGCATGTGAAAAGCTTCATTAAGCTCCATTAATTATATGTTACAAAGGTAAATATTTTCATTCAGGAAGAAATAGAATCATTACAGTTTTAAGATAGTTGAAGTAGCTTCAGGTGTACACTTCTCACATATACAGATGGGAAAAAATATTGATTTGCAGCATTATATCTCTGTAATGCTCCACCCCATGCCTTCTGTGGGTTCATAAGCAGCCCCGACACTGTTCAGAAGCCATGGCCACACAAACAGCACTACTGCAGTTACTCCAGTTTGCCACAAAGGCAAGAGGTCCACTGCACTGAGTGCTTATGCTACAGACATCTTTTAACAAAAACATATGCTATAATCATTTTATCAGTCTTTAAGGTGCTACAAAACTCTAACTCAGCTACTTCTCTGGGAGCTGAATATTCAGATACTATAATCTCATTCCAGCCCTCGGTCCACAAGGATACATGTGAAGTCTTGCGCAGAAATCCAGGCAGGGGAACAGGACCAGGGAACATAGGAAGCTGCCATATACCAAATCAGACCTTTGGTCCATCTAGCTCAGTCTTGTCTACACAGACTGGCAGCAGCTTCTCCAAAGTTGCAGGCAGGAGTCTCTCTCAGCCCTATCTTGGGGATGCTAGGGAGGGAATTTGGAGCCTAGATTGTTGTGAACGGTCATAACCCATCAGAACCAAAGGTACCAACTCAGAAATATAGGCCTGTGTCTGACTCAATTTTATATCAAGAAATGAAATGAAACCTGAACTCTGGCATACTGTTCCCTGCTCTGCGAAGAGAGGAGGAACCTGGCATTGTGTTGTTAAAATGGGATATGGGAACACAAAAGTCAGGTCTGAATGCTGAATGCTGTCATCCATATGTTAATACCACTGACTACCAAATGTCTGTAGAAGGAGCCAGGGGGCTGATTCCCCTCCCTCTTTTCTTGTTACAAGAATCAGTGTTAAATCCTTGTCAGTAATTAACTGTATTGTCTCTATGGAAGTTCAACATAGCCAAATGGATACAGAGATAATGCTTGTAGACTTTAATTCTCACCTCACTAATGCTAAAAGTCTCACACACATGTATGTTCCTCTAAATATTCTCTTGTTTTCAATTACAAGAAAAACACTAGGAAAAGGTACATATGTGATTGCTGTCTCACACAGAATATCCTGAATCCCCTTACTAATTCTTAACTTCTTAACACCTTCTGGGGGCCAGACTGCCAAGATGTAATTTGCAGCATCTTAGATGCAGATTTGCTGTGGGCAATGTCCCCCTCCCTCCCTTCCTGAAGCGCACAGAGTTTACAGATGATGAGATCCAGAGATATCGCTGGACTAGCTGATATGCTGAATAATTAAGATTTTGTTCAGAAGGTAGCAGCAAGTTATCACCTTTTGGACATCCAGGAAAAGAGGAGATCTTGAATAGATTCTATTCAAGGATCAAAGAGAAAATCACTATAAGAATGAGGCTTTTTGAGACAGAGAGTTAGCAATCTTTGCCTACAACAAGATCTGCTCACACGCTTTCCCAGAGTTTGCTGCCCAGCCGTGGGGCTAAGCAGGAACTCTGCCCATGCTCAGAGGCTGTGACTTCCACTGTGCAGTGAGAAGTCAAGGCTCCCCAGCCATGGAGCTCTCAGCTATGATCTGAAGCAACTGCACAACTCCTGTCTCCGCCAGTGCCTCACTCCTTCCACTGAAGTGATTCTTCTCTCTCCAGCCTCGGATCTGGGGTAAATATGCTGCTTGGATTCCCCTCCATCTTTTCCCTGCTCCCTTCTCCTCCCCCCTTCCCCCACTTCTCTGTGATCTCAGACCTTGGCAGAGTCTGGCATTAGCCAGCCCTGTGAATAGCGAGGAAGGTAACCAAACAACCTCTTTCTCCTCCCACCTTTTGGATTTTATTGCTGCCACTACATGGAAGTCTTTTTTCCTCCTTGGCTGCCACCACCGAACAGCCCACAGTCTCTCCCATTCTCTAACAATAACTCAGGTAGAGTAGGATGGCAAGTAAGCATGAAGTGGGAAACAAACTCAGAGACAAGAGACCTGAACAAACATTTGTCTTCGTTTATGAAAAAGGTAAACCAGGCAACTATTTTAAAACAGACAACACAACCACAACTGAACATAAAACAGAGGACTTTATTTCAATCATTCACAGACCTCTTTTCTGATAATAGGGGATCTGACTCCTGGACTGACAGTTTTCTTATCTGACAGTTTTGAGATCATCAATACCACCAGCATTCCATTAATATTTCTTACGTGGCCCACTTTTCAATTTTATTCCACTCTCTCATGATGATATGCTTCTCAAGATGCATTTCTAAGCATACTAACGGAAGCAATTCAAGCATTTTGGAGTCGAATTGCCATGGTCACTTTATTAATCCATCATCTATATCCTGTCCCCATAACATTCAGCATTTCTATTTATTTTCTTGCCACAATCTTGATGTCCAATATTTATTTTCTTGCCACAATCTTGATGTCCAATATTCTAGCCCTGCCCAATATAATGGCTACTGGGGTATCATTTTGAGGGCTACCACAGCGATCAAAGATACCTTTAAAATAAAACACCAATGTCTTCTTTCCAGGAGACACCAGTGAGATTGGAAGCTGACATTGAGCTATGCCTTATCTAGTAGTTTCCCAGATAATTTGGTGGAAAAGGCAGGGATGCCATCATGCTATAATATCGAGTAGACAGCTCCCAAATACGGTAAATAAGTGTTACCTTTCCTCTCATCTTCAAAGAAGACATAGCATGCCAGGAAGAACTGGCTGACAGCTGTAATCAATGGCAGGGAAAGTGGCATGCAATATTCCTTTGGGCAGCTGTAAATTGCATGCTACCTCGATCATAAAGAAGTTTCAAACATTTATAACAAGGGATACATAAAAATGAGATGTGAAACTGCAGAGATTTAGGGCCTACCTAAAGGTTTTATTTGTCACCTAACTTCTGTCACACACACTGGAAGAGATGACGATAACATGTATATTTAGAATACAGCATGTGAATTATTTCCTTGATCCAAGAAGTCCATGGCAGAAACTCATCTGCTGCTATTCACAGAACACTCTGCTGGAGGCTGAACTACAGGTGCTCTGTCGATTTCACTATATTAAACCAAGAAGCATTGCATTATTATTAATATCACCGAGCACCATGCATTTAAGCCCAAAATGAAATTAGAGTGGTTATGTATTGCAGATCACTGGAAGGCTGTCGTTTGGATGATGTACAGTTTAACACTAAGAGCTGCTGCTCCGATGAAGTATTATACCAAATGCCAGCACTTCAGTGATATATTTCATCACAGCATAAGAACCAACATGGAAATAGATCGTAAGAGCAATCCCTAAAGGAAATATATCCCGAAAGCAAGGGCAATCCACTTAAGGCTGGATGATAGGTTGGTGTGTGTGCATTTACAACTGGAACGTTTCCCTGTATTCCTGATAGGAACATTTGTTGTGTTAGTGGTGGTAGTGATTTTGTCTCAACCTCCTAACAAGAAACTTTAACACGCAATTGAACATCTGTTTTCCCCTCCTTTTTGCTTTAAATAAGAGAAGACAATAACTTGTCTTCCATAATTGTAAGGGTGGAAGAGATTGTGATTGCAGAACATATTCTAAGCACATTATGCATCCAGCAAACATCAGCATGGACATTTTACAAATTTCTAACGTACACTTGATGTTCACCTAAGAGACCACACTCTGCCATTCCTCAGCGTGATTTGCAGTGGTGCATTCTACGTCTTTAGGGTTATGTGCCTGCAAGTTAAGATAGAATGATCAAACCCAGGGCACAATTCAAATATCAGTGGGAAAGAGCAGCACTTCATTTGAATTGTGCCCTGCGTTGACATTTGGATTGCATACAAAAACCTTATTTTGGCTGGATGAACAACCTGAATGGCCTGGTTATTTGATCTGAGTTACAAGCATGATGGCTGTTTTGCTGGATCAAATCAAAAGTTCTGTGTAATCCAGCATATGGTTCCCACCTGTCCCATCTGGGGACAGCCATCTGCCTCTGGAAGTTCACAATAAGTGCCACTCTCTGTCTCTAGCATCTTTTGTCTAAGTTCAATTCAGTGATCATGCATAGTAGCTATTGGCAGATTTATTCTGCATGCATTATCTAACCGTTATTTCTGTACCTGCTTTCTCCTTGTTTCATCCTGTGATCTGGATTGTGCAGGTTAATCTGAGGATTGAGACCCAAAGAGGGTTGATGGTGAAGTGGCCTGGCCTTGGGGCAAGGGCTAGCCTAGGTGGCCTCCATCTCCTTTGCTCAGGTTTTTAATCTCTCTTGTATTGTGATGCAAAAGAAGGAACATGTGAGGATATAAAAGTCACAAACATCTCACCATGATTTACAGCTGATGTGGCAGCCAAACATTTAGTACACAATACAGGCATTCTTATTATTAAACTTAATGGCATCTGTAAGAGGAAGACAAGCTCACTGGCTTGAGACTGTAATGAGATAAGTTTGCAGTCTGATCTGGCTGCATGTAAATGATCTCATCTGAATAACATTTATGACTGCATTTTGATAATACTCTGAAAAGCTCTGCAGTTTATTTTAACTCTCCCCCCTCATGTCTCCGTTCATTTTCTCTCTCATCAAAAATAGGTTGCAGTTCACTCTGAACTGCCAGTATATGACTGCTCTTAAATTCTTACTTTGGTCACATAAGAAGAACTTCAGGTTCAAAACTTTGCAACATTGTTTGAGATGGTTTGTGACGTAATGAGAGTTGAATAAAATGCTTTTTGATTTCAACTGTAACCATGCATTCTAAACTATAATGAAATGCCAAGGCCTTATATTTTGATGAAAGCTATATTAAAAACTGTAATTACATTTTTAATCCACCAAGCTATTTACATGCTTTTTCTAAACAGCGAGACATTCCTATTCAAGCTTTGGTTTTGTGTTTTTCCTTAGGAAACCTCAACATTTGATCAAAAGACTCTGAAATTCCCAAACCACACAGTACAGGCCTGCTCTCTCTCTCTCTCATATTTTTATACCACCTGATATATACCTGCCCCACTTCTTTGGAATTCTCTTCCCCTTCAGATTCATCTAGCCCCCTCTTTATTGGTCTTTAAATCCTTACTGAAGACCTTTCTTTTCCGCCAGGGATTTGCCCTGTAGTCTACTGTATTTCCTTTCCATTATATATTTTAGTTTGCAATTTTTAATGTAATTTTGGATTGTGATTGTTAATGTTACCTTATTTACATGTTTTTGTTCACTGCTCGGAGTCTTTGGAGTGGGCGGTATAATAAATGCTTCTAATAAATAAATAAATATGTCTAGGCGGTGTCAATTTATGACCCGCAAAGCAGAAGGCAGCCCACCAGCCACATATTATGCTCATGAAAATTCAAAAACGTTGTCATTTTGCCTGCCTGAGGTTTCAGGCTGTGGGAAGGCCACAGTACATAGTTGAAGGTCGTTTCCCAATTGAACACTACAATATATAATGAGGTACTAGAGTTTATGGGTGGTGCTAGCAAATGTCTTCCTTATCCCCATCCCCTTAGCAGCAAATGAAGAGAGACAGATGAAGACTATTCACCCACAAACCCCTGACCAAGGCGTTCCAATGAGCTGCCTGGACCTGAATGGGTTGACAGCCCAACTCTTATGTACACCCTCAATTTCCAATGACAACAGCACTGATATTTGGCCAACAAAAACTTGGGGATTAGATCTTAACAACAGAATTGCATCTTTCCCCCCCAAGGGCATCCCCTTTTATTGAGGAGAAGGTGCTTCCACAGACATTTGGGATCTATTAAGTGAGGCACGATTCTGTTGGTTTAGCTGGGAACATTTGGTTCTTGGCCTTCCAGAATCTTCCAGAATCTGCCTCAATCAGCAGCCGTTCCACCTAGCTGTAGCTGAGGGAGTGGTACAAATATGACAGATATTTCAACAAAAGTGCCCAAAGTGGTTTACATAGAAAGATAGACAGATATAAATAAATAGATAAATAAATTAAATGGCTCCCTATCCACAAAGGGCTCACAATCTAAAAAAGAAACGTAAGATAGAAACCAGCAACAGCCACTGGAGGGATGCTGTGCTGGGGATGGATAGGGCCAGTTGCTCTCCCCCTGCTAAATAAAGAGATGAGGTGAGACAGCAGACTGCCTCCATTGGACCAGCTGGATTACAACCTTTGACTCCTCCACGCCTGGAGCTGTCTTTGTAGCCGTTCCTTGTTGCCTGAGAGGTAAAGCTGAGACAGCAAGCCTCCTCCCCGGATTCAGTATGGACTAATTGCTTTGATTCCTTCCCTCCCAGAATGCCTATTGTTTGCAGTCATTTTACCAGGCAGCAGCAGAGGGAGAGGTGAGAAAGCAAGGTCTTCTCCATCAGTTCAGTTGGCGGCAGCTGCCATTTGGCAGCTCCCCTCTCAGGGCTGTCTGCTGCAGTGACCATTTCACCCAGGTAATATTTATTTTATTTTATTATTTAAAATATTTCTATTCTGCCCAAAACTTGCATCTTGGTGCAGTTTACAATTAAATCATTTAAAAGATTAAAAACATTTAAAACCCAGTAGTTCAGTGCAGCTTAAAGTTTATTACGGTCTATAAAAATATTTAAAACTATAAATCTAATTAAAAACCTGAGTGAATAAATGTGTCTTCAGTGCCTTTTAAAAAGGTGCCAGAGATGGGGAGGCTCTTATCTCAACAGGGAGCGCATTCCAAAGTCCAGGGGCAGCAACGGAGAAGGCCAGTTCCCAAGTAGCCGCCAGACGAATTGGTGGCAGCTGTAGGCAAACCCCTCCAGATGATCTTAGCAGGTGGTGGGGCTCATGGTAAAGAAGACGTTCTCTTAAATACCCAGGGCCTAAGCTGTTTAGGGCTTTATAGGTAATGAACATCACCTTGTATTTTGCCTGGAAACGTATAGGCAGCCAGTGCAATTCCTTCAACACTTGGAGATGCCAGGGAGGGAACTTAGAACCTTCTGCATGCAAGCATGCAGGTGCTCTTTCCAGAGCAACCTCCTCCCCTAAGGTGAATATCTCATAGTGCTCTCACATGTAGTCTCCACTGTTCCCTCTAAGGCAAATCTAACAAAACCTTTGGGTTAGAAGAATCAATCAGGAAAATGGTGTAGAAGAAAGATAAAAATGCCCACACATTGAGAAAAGATGTCCTAATCCAATTTAGGGACACCCAATTGGTTTTTTTTAAAAAATGGGAAGAACTATTCACAAATCCCCCATGTCACATGTTGGTTTGGCCTTTATACAGGTAGGGAAAGCTAGAAATGCTGAGCTATCTTAAGGATGTGGCAATGGGGTGTGTACTGTATAAGCAGTGAAATATTTGTTTCCCTTTTTGTGTCTTTAAAGTACATGAAGAAATGCTATGAACTGTAAATTGGGAGCTCTGTGTCTCTCATTCATACACATTTACTAATATTCCATCTCCAGAGTTTTCTGGTTTCCTGAAAGTTTCCAGCTACATCTTAAAACTGAAAATAATAATAATACAAGCTATATATAATGTTTTACTCAAAAGAAAGCAAAAAACACTGTCAAAATAAGTGAAAGTAAATATAGTAGTTCATAAATATATTGGCTGATATAATGAGGAAAATTATTCACAATAATAACATAAGAAGAGCCCTGCTGGATCAGGCCCAAGGCCCATCTAGTCCAGCATCCTGTTTCACACAGTGGCCCACCAGATGCCACTGGAAGCCACAGGCAGGAGTTGAGGGCATGCTTTCTCTCCTGCTGTTACTCCCCTGCAACTGGTGCTCAGAGGCATTGCGCCTTTGAGGCTAGAGGTGGCTCACAGTCCTCTGACTAGTAGCCATTATTGTCCAATAGTCCTATTGATATTAAAAAGATAAATTAGCATTGTCTAACTTGTCCTTTTAATTTCAATGGGACTACTTTGAGTAATTTCCCTCATGTCAGCCACTGATTATTAAATTAAAATCAACAAGAGAAATAAAAAATAAACAAGGAAAATTATGCATCAATAAATAATTCAGAGTTTATAAGAAGGCTTTCAACTTCTCCTTCAAAGTAAATAAACAAATAATACTATATACCAGTAACAAATCAGAATAAATAATGTGTCACAGAAATGCAAAAAAGAAATATATGTTGATTTAGCTGTCTTAATGATGCTGAGAGATCACTTTTACTGATCTCACAAGAGAGCAAAAGAAGAGAGGACAAAAACTGCATACATAACTAGTGATATACATATAAATAAGATATACTGAATATCAGCAGAAAATAACAGATGGGGGAAATTCCAAATAAGTAAACTGATTTCTTTCTTTTAAAAAAGATACCACTGTTGATAGCATGATGCCTTTATGTGATTAAATAATTGCATAAATTTAAGGGTTATTTAGAATTCTTATGGTCCTGGAAGAAGATGTTTTCTCCAAGGAGTAATACTTTTGGAGGCTGATGTTTCTATGAAGCCTGGACAGCAGCTTGGGACAGTGGCTTGGCATTCATCTTCTAGGATGGTGAAATTCTGCCTTCTCTGGCTTTGTAAAATGCATTTCAGAATTTTTAATGTTTGAAAATTCAGGTATCCCACTGACAAGAGAAGTGGGTGGTCTCACATAAAGGTACATCCTTCTGAGATGGCAAGCTATCAGCAGGCTCTGAGACTGGGAGAAAAGTGCTCTACTAGCCTAGTTTAGGACAGTGGCTTGGCATTCATCTTCTAGGATGGTGAAATTCTGCCAAGAGCATCCAGCCACCTACAAGTTGTTCTAAAGGGGTTTGGTCCTGCTCTGCATGTGGATACCAGCTAAGGTTATACTGCATATTCAATTGGGCTTTGTTGGTGATCCAGGCTGTGGAATGCTCTTCCATGGGAAATAAGTTCTTTCCCCTCTCTCCCAGCCTTCTGGAGGCATTCATAGACTGCCCTCTTTACCCAGACCTTTGGTCACCTAGAGGGGATTGTCCTTGGCCTGGGCTGACATCCGGACTAAAGCTGTGGCTGTGCATGCAAAAAAAGAATGGGCACAGATATCTGTTTCTGAAGCGCAGGTGCTCACACCATCTCCCCTCCCCCTGGAATCACTGACCAGTGTGCAGTTATGTCCCTGAGGGTTGCACAGCCCTCAGGGACATAATTGTGTGTTGCTTAAGCACTTTTTTGGGGAAAGAGAGATTGTGCAACTCAGTGAACATCCATGTTTCAAAAGCATGGATTCTACTGCTGCACACATGCCATGCTTTCTTCGCTTGCACAGGTTCACCTTTAGTCAGGAAGGATGTCATTCCTGGTTTGGATAATCTAAGGAAATTATTAATAACTGCTGCATATGGTTTCTGCCTCTCTGTTTTGTTTTAGTGCAAAGACTTGTTTTTATTGTTTTTGATATGCTGTGCACTGCTTTGTGATCAAATGATGAGAAGCAACATCATCACAATGCTATTCTAGACTTTGGACTCCCATTCTGTGAATTATGTTCACAAAAGAAATCATACTTGCTTTGTACTCAGAGGCTGGCATGATGAGGAACTGCAGTTTGAAGCATGGTTCAAGCACTTTGAGGGAAATTCAAAAGGGAACTTTAAGAAAAAGGAGAGCAGGTACTTACCTACTCTCTGATGCCCCTTCTAGCTCCCTGCTAGGGTGTGACGCATCCCCAAAAGCCCCGCATGCTGTCAGCACGCACATGGCGCTCATGCATGTGCAGATGTAATGTGCATGCTGATGGCACGTGGGGCTTTGGGGGACATGTGCCACACCATCAAGAAGCTGGAAGGGGTGGCAGAAAGCAGGTAAGCACCTGCTCTCCTCTTTCTTAAAGTTCCCTTTTGAATTTCCCTCAAAGTGCTTGAACTGTGCTTCAAACCATGGTTCGGGCACATCCCTAGTTTCTACATTGCCCTTAGCTGAAATCTAATGGAATTCCTTTTTGAAGAAACTAAACAGTTCACACTACTTTCTTTTAATTTATTCATTGCTGTGATGTTTTTAAAACTTCCCAGATGTTGTTTTGATGTGTTGTGATGTTCAAAGAGCAGCATGGTTATTTATCTACCTTTATGCTTAGAGAATTTTCATCTTTACCTATCCGCAAGAGATGGGAATAGAACTAGTAAAAAGCAGGCAAGATTCACTGTGCAATCCAATGCTAATTCCATTGTAACGGAAAACTTTAATGGCATAGTCATCAAGAGTGCAGTAACAGAGCTGCTATATTGTTCCAATTACGCATTTGCCTTTGGTGTGGCAGTGACAAAGATAGGGTAGCCCAGAACTAATATCTGTAACTGACAGTTCTAGGATACAAGTCAGCAATAATCCCAAATAAACCAGGACATTTTGTGGAAGAATAGGCAATAAGGAAACATTTATAAAATGGTAATGATAGTTTTACACTTCACTTTTGTCTGGTGGGAGTTGCGTACAAGGGGGTACATCACATCCTGAACTTTATATTGGAAACGTTGCTATTGCAAAACTATTCCAGAAACTGGAATAGTCAACAACAAATTTTTGAAATTGTGAAATATGGAACACTTAAAAAGTAGAACAAACAGAGTCTCTACTGAACTGTTTCTCTCGTTCTGGCTGAATTTTCCTAAATATTTATAAGCAACAGCCTGGCCTACAAATTACTTTGTGTTGTGGGAATCATTTGGGTGATGAGGACAATGTAACACCTGCATCGAGCAACCGCTCTAGATTTCAGCACAAAGAAACATGTGCAGGTTCAACTTTTCCAAGTAGCCCTTTTTGTCATGGGGAAATGTCATATTCCTAGCATTCCAAGTACATAATTTGTTGCTGGAAAATGCTGTTTCTTCACTCTGCTAGGGGTTTTATGAATCCTGATTAAGCATTATGCTCAGAGATGCACCTAAGTAATTTTGGAGCTGGGACCTAAAGGCCTTTGGAGGCCCACCCTCCCCTGCAAATTAAGCATCATCGTGCTCAGCTGGGCAACCACACCATCTGGGACAGACGAAAGAGGATTTGGGGGGCCCCAGGGGCTGTGGAGGCCCTGGACCTTGGCCCGGAAGTCCAGGGGTGAGAGTGCCTCTGATTATGCTCTCTATTAGCGGCCAGCATAATCATGTGTGAAAGCAAATAGAAGTACATCTATTGTACTTGCCATGCTCTTGGGCTCTGGTGCATTGACACTTGTCTGGGAATGCAGTGTAGAGATCTGGGGGTATGGCCAACAAGCATGTCAAGGCAGTGATGTAGCTAGTCCCACACTCCTGTTTGACTCCCTCATACATTCACTCTCCACTGAGACCATGGTGCCTGAACAGGGTTATGAAAATGGAGTGATCCACAATTGTACAAGGGCCAAAGGCACTTACTGTAGCATGCCTAATGAAATGAATTGAAGTTGCATGAGAACACAACCATGCCTATGTACAACTTCCATTCATTCATGACTTA
Organism: Hemicordylus capensis; assembly: GCF_027244095.1. NCBI lineage: Eukaryota > Metazoa > Chordata > Lepidosauria > Squamata > Cordylidae > Hemicordylus > Hemicordylus capensis. The sequence goes on from NC_069661.1 coordinate 200,341,283, forward strand.
GTACAAAGGAATTTCACATTGGATTATGCACACTGTTATTTCAGGTACATTTTGCAATTCAGAATTTCTCTGTTATGCTATAAGTATCATCTCTGTTATGCTATAAGTATCATCAAATGCATCATTTGATGCCTGTAACTGAAGCCTTATCTTCATCTGACATAGAAGGTTTTCTGTAGCCCAATTCACATGTTGGGTTCAACACTCATTCAATGAGTGTTCAGTGTACACAGGCACAGATCTGTACACATGTCCAGTTATTCATATAACAGTTGAACATAGGTACAGCATTATACTTCCTATCTGTACCATGCATTTGAGGGTTTTGTACCTATGTGAACATGAACCTGTGCACAGTCATTCACATAAAAACCTGTATGAGTGTACTAAAATCTGTACACTTATGGAACATATTAGAACTTATAGAACACTTATAGAACATAATAGAACTTACAGAACACTTATAGATTTATATTCTTATAGAATTTAATCAGCCAAGTTTAAAGCTTAAAATTCTATAAGACTTACAGAATTTAATCAGCCAGGCTTAAAGCCCACTAAACCCAGTGCCAAAGCCCGGCCCTTAGCTGAGTTTAAGGGCAAAAATGCACCCTTAACCCAGCTCCTGGGATTGTGTGTCAGCGTGAGCAGCTTGGAGCTCTCTCTAACACAGAGATGGGTGCCTAGAATGTCTGCCCTTGGGGGAATCCCCCAGTGCACCGTGTTTGGTACACTGTGGGATTCTTGGAGGCTGGGAAAATGAATCCCAGCTTCTGTTTTTCCACACTGCTCCTGGCAGCGCTGGTCATGTGGACGTGTGGCTTGTGCACTGCAGGAGCTCAGAGTGGTCATCTTGGGAAAGGTAGGTTGAACCCTTCCTCCCCCCAACCACCCAAACACACAGCCCCAGTTTCTGAATAGTGCTTCTGGATATTGATAATCTAACATTTGGACAAATTTAAGTCCATGTTTAATTGACCCCAGAAATCAGTGGGACTTAAAGTACTTACCATTGTTATTCATTGTTGTTGTTGTTATTTCAATTTCTATACCGCCCTTCCAAAAATGGTTCAGGGCGGTTTACAAGAGAGATAACAAACAAATAAGATGGTTCCCTGTCCCCAAAGGGCTCACATTCTAAAAAGAAACATAAGACACACACCAGCAACAGTCACTGGAAGTACTGCGCTGGGGGTGGGTAGGGCCAGTTACTCTCCCCCTGCTAAATAAAGATAATCACCACGGTAAAAGGTGCCTCTTTGTCCAGTTAGCAGGGGATTGGTTGGATTGCATCTCTAATGCCTTCTAAAAGTTATTGAAAGTGGAAAGTTCTCTACTGTCTGACACTCAAATTCGTACAAATCCTAAATTTCACAATCAACACAATGGATGGTTCTGATTGCTTTCAATGCTGCTGCCTGGTGGCATTCTAGCAGCTTGTACAGTGAATTGAAAATGCAGTGAATGCACAGAGAGGTGAAAATCCAATCTTCTGAGTTGCAGCGAAAAACAACAGATGGCACAAAATCAGTGACCCAACATAGTAGTAACTGCCACCAAGGCAATTGTCACACTGTTTTTATTTTCCCTTTGCTAGGTACCCTGTTTCTATAGACCTGGCAAATCCCTTGCCTTTGTGGAAGTCATTTATTTAATTCTTGTTTTCCTTGAGCCAAGACGACAAAAATGTTTCTATAGAAAACAGATCTGTAAGTCTGTCAGCCTGATCTATTTTGCCACTCCAAGAAATTTGTCTAGTAGGAGAGCTGGTCTTGTGGAAGCAAGCATGAATTGTCTCCTTTGCTAACAAGGGTCTGTCTTGATTTGCATTTGGATGGGAGACTACATGCAAGCACTGTAAGATTAGGGGAAGGGGCCATAGCTTAGTGGTAGCACATCTGCTTGTATGCAGAAGGTCCCAGGTTCACTCCCAGGAAAGACTCCTGCCTAAAACCTTGAAGAGTCACTGCCAGTCAGTGTAGACAATACTTGATTTAGAAAAGAATATTCACCAATGCATTAATTATAATTTAAGAGAATATTTTGGAGAAATATTCCATCCATTCTATTAATGGGTGGCTTGCAGAAAAGGGATTGCTATGTGCTTTGGCTGTGCCGGGGGCGGGGGGCCATGCCAGCAGTTGCACCGGGCCGGTAAGAACTGTAAACTACTTATCTCATCGCTGCTCTGCACCCTCCTTCCCAGCTGCCCTTTTGATGCCAAAATAGTCTGCCCGAACCAGACTTGGTTTGGTTTGATCAAAGACTGAATCACCTCCGGTTCATTTTGCAATAGAGCTGCCAATCTGACACACTTTGAAGTACACCAAATAGTTCATGCACACCCTATTATGTACAGCTTACCCCTTATGCTCAGGAGCATAGCAAAGCATAGCTGGAGTGGGCCCTGGGACAAAATGTGAAGATGGGCCCCTGCCCGCTTACCTCCTTACCATTTTCTTTGGAGAGGCAGGAGAAGGAGAGCAAAGAACAAGCTGTTGATGATGTGGCCCAGATACATTTGTCTCCCTTTGTTCAGTTATAGCTACATCCTGGCTTATGCTTTATAGCACAAATTCCTGTATTGTTGTTCAGTGCCTAGAGTCTTTGGAGGAGGTGGCATATAAGAAAATTTCAATAACTAAATAAATAAATTGAATTGTGGCAATTTTATTTGGATAAATCCTACAGTACTGTGTAGCATTCCTATTGGAGGTACAAGGGGAAAAGTGCTGCAAAGACATATATTCAAAAGCCATTCATAGTCACTGGGAAGAAAGAAAATGATCTTTTCCTCCCACCCGAATGCTTCCTTGAAAAGTGAGGTTGTAGTTTTTATAGAACAGATTTAATTATATTACCAATATGCGATATCTCTGTTTCTGCAGTCTCGCACACAATCGGTTCAATTATATGCTATGAAAATTACTGATATGGTATTCAAGTGAGTGCAGATAGATATAAAGATTACTATTAAAATTTGAATGCTGAAAGAATGCATTTCAAAATGGGTCTCGTTATAGCTAAATCGTCTTAATTCAAGCAGTATACCACAGTGATGGCATTTTAAACCATCCAAAACTACAAGTTGCCTCCAATATGCTTACTGTAAAGCAAACACTGACTTTGCTAGCTTACATTTTTCTCCGGTGGCAGTGGCATGGATGGAGAAAAATGCATGTGGTATTTATATTGCCTGATATGACTGACTGACAAAGCCTCATTTTTTCATAGCAAAACTGATAATCATTCTTGGAGAGGTCAGATGTGATAATCACTGTGGAGGCAGTTCAGAGATTACATTAGGTGCTTTTAAAGCCCTGTTCAGACATTAAGCTGGTCCACATGATTGGATGCTTGGATTTGGGAGCTGTGTGCACTCACGTTTTGTGATTGTGTGCTTTTAAAAAAAGAAGGTAGGAAGGGGTGAAGCAGGGGCAGATCTTATCTATGGCCAAAGTGGTCAGCGTTCACCTTACATTTCTCATTCAGCCATATTGTCTCTGCCTCCTTTTATTTATTTATTTATTTATTAGAGACATTTAATATACGGCCCACTCCAAAGACTCCGGGTGGTGCACAACAACATGCAAACAGGCAACATGAAAAAATACATTCTAAATGAAAAACTAAAGTAACTACCAAAAAACAGAAAAATAAACTACAGGGCAAAAGCCTGGTGAAAAAGAAAAGTATTCAGTAGGTCCTACTGCCTCCTTCTGTTGTTCCCTGCTGCTCTTGCCTGCAGTTTGATGATGCTTTCAGGGTTGTGAGCTGGGCAACAGTGGCACCAACCTCAAAGAACAAATGAAAAGCACCAGATCTGTTAAAATATTAAAACTAATAAGACAGGAGCCAATAAGCATGCTCACTTTTGATTTGCAAAGTGGGCAGTCCTGATTGGTTTATAGGACTGCCCTATAAACCAGTCAGAGAGGGACTAGGCTGATTGCTAATGTTAAGTCTGATCTTTTGCTGGCTTCTTTGTGTTTGGCAGGGAGGAATGCAACATCTGCTATCTCTCCCTGGCTCTCTGATCTGATCTCTGCATGCAAAGCATTATGCCCCATTCCCAAAATGACATGCCATAAAACACTGGAAGGAACAGCAAACTATAAGACTGGACTAATTAGATTAGAAACTGACAAAAAAAAATTCAAGAAAGTTCTTTTGTGGCATATGCATGGATTTATGAATCCAATCTGCTTTTCAAATAATTGCAGAAGTGGGTGTGGTGTAGAGAAGGAATGGATTATGTTGGAAGGAAAATAATTTTTAAAATCCATTTGCTGTACAGAGAGTTAACTAGGTTTTTCTCTGGAATGTGGCCAGTATCTGTAACATTAATATGTCCACTGGCAGTTATGGTTCATTGGGCAAGGATTAAGAAAGTGATCTTTATAAAAATACATTTGTTGCTTGCTAGGATGGAAACCCAGGTTAAGAGGTGGGCTCCCATAGCAGGCAGAGAGTGGCACTCAGCTCTTCAACAGGCATGAAGTAGGGATCATCTTTGCTTCCCATGGTGTCCTCTAAGTTACAGGAAATAGTTCATAGGTGCAGCAAGCATTATTGAAAAACCTATGGTTTTTGTATCATTTATGGGTGCATTTTGAAATAGGCAGGCAGAGCTTCCCTTGTAACTTCAGAATGCATTTGTTCTCCACTTTTGTAGCTGGTCTCTGTTTTACTGTGGCTTATTTAGATGTATTTACTTTTACGTGTATAGCCTGTGCTTCCTCTAAAGAGCCCAGAGTGGTGCACATGGTTACATTTATCCTCCCAACAGTGCTATGAGGAAGATTATGCTGAGAGATAAAGCGACTGTCCCAGAGTCGCCCAGTGAGTTTCATGGCTGAATGGGGATTTGAACTTGGATTTCTCCAGTCTAGTCCAGCACACAAATCACTGTACCGCTCTCGCTCAGAGTTCTTTCTTCTTGCTGTTAGTTTTTATTAATAGTAGTATTTATTTTTGAAATATCAGGCAGACAGGGCTGCCCTGGTGACTTCAGAATGTACTCTCCACAGAAGCAGCCTTTTGTGGTTTGTCCATGCTTTACTTGTGGCTTGTACAGTTCCTTTTGTGTTGTGTGTGTGTGTGTGCTCACATGCTTGTGTTTGATCCTGCTGCATAAGATTCATATCTATACACTTTTAAAATCCTGTTAAGCACTATAAAGCAACTGATCTTTTCCCTATGTCTCTGCATCTCTGCTGATGAACATCTGATATTTGTGTGCTTGTGTGTGTGTTTGTATTTTGATCCCATTCATTAGCTGCACATCTACACTCTGCCAGTTACTGCTAAAGCACCCACCTAGTCCTGGCTCCACCTCCGCAGCTGCCCACAAATGGCTCCACCTCTCACTATGTGTAGCTCCACCCATCACCTGCCCTGCATAGTGCCCCTCCCCCTGCCCCATCCCAGGAATCACCAGCTGCCACTGGGATGAAGTGATTGTCTGTGAGGTGAGATTCATGCTGCACAGGAGTAGCAGAGTGTGCAAGCTGTTGAAGATTGTGCCCACCCAGAGCCTTACTCAGTTTGTGAGCTGCATAACTCACTCCCTCTCGAGAGCACAGTGTGGACATTGCTGGTCATCCTATTGGGGACAGGATAGGAATTCTTTGGCCCTCCATGGAATTGGCTTGTATCAGTGGAGTGGTGGTGGTTTGCCTATCTCACACAGTTTGTCATAGTTAGGCTTTTTGGTCACTACTGCAGATACAGTGTGGGTCTAATCAGCTTAATGGTGAGCATTCTAAGGCACTCATTGGGTGTGATGAGGAGTTCTGGTCATTCCTAGAGGATTCATGGTTCATGGAGCAATGGTTGTGTTGGGGGAGGAGCAATGGCTGTGTTGGGGGAGGATGAGTGATGCTTCTTTGGCCTTATTAGATCAGCTAAGAAAAAGAGAGAGCAGCCTCAGGCTGTGATGCTGTTCTGAGCCAGGATGTGTTTGACTCTATAACTGAATACAGTTGTGGCCCATTCTCTCCAAACATTGCCATACCAATGAAGACATACAAATATATCTTCATTGGTATGGGGACAATGTACCTTAATTAAATATGTACCATGTACTAGGGATGTGCATGAAGCATTTGGTGCACATCCGGGGGGTTAGAGAGTGGCTGCTTTCAGGTCTTGCCTGCCCCTCCATGCCCCCTCCTGCCAGCTGTGGCACTGTTGGGATTAAACACCGCGTGAGCAGCTGCAGGGCTGCTCCCAGCAACCCATGGTTGGCATCGGCATGGAAATGGCGCATGGGGATGTCATCTTGAGTGGTCAGCATGGTGTTGTACACAGACACCATTTCCGTACCAATGCACAGACGCCATTTCTGTGCTGACACCATCCGTGGGCTGCTGGGAAGAGCCTTGCATCCACATGCTGCATTTCATCCTAACAAAGCTGTGTTGGTTTGGGGGGGCGAGCGGAGGTGCCATGGAGGGTCAGGTAAGACCTGCCTTCCACCTTTTAAAGTGCCTGCTCACCTCCACTCAAATTCAGCAGGGGCAGGTTTGGTGGGGGCTGCTCAAAGCATATCAGCACCTCGAAACAGAGGCATCGGAATACTTTGTGCCCATCCCTACCATGTACTTTAAATTCAGTGCAGTATACACTGAATTTGACAGGAACAAGGTTAAAGTATGGTATTTTGAAGGATGCTGTACACTGTTGACACTTTGGTAAACAGACATCATGACATTTCAGGTATCACTGTTAAGAAAAATGGTATATAGTCAGGACAGTGTTTGATCCATGTATCTTATATCTGGCAGCGGTTCTTCTCAGACAGCTCTGGGGTTATGTATAACAGCATGGAACAACAAGACAGAATTCTATCCACTGTCATTAATCCCTAGAATTAGCAGTTTGGGGGCTTTCCTTAAGTACAGAGATAAACCATTTTTTACTATTAGGGTTAATAAGTATTATAATCCTGTGTTCCATGAATTTATCCGAGCCTTTTCAGAAACCTTAATAAGAACCCTGCCAGGTCAGACCAAAAGTCCAATAACCTGTTTCCCACTGTGGCTGACCAGATGCATTCAGGAAGCATACAAGCAGGACTTGGAGGCAATAACCATCTCCTGCTGTTGGCAGGAGCAGCAGGCATTTAGTGGCAGACTCTGGGAGGCTCTATACAGTCATCATGATGAATAACTGTAGAGCTATCCTCTATGAGTCATTTTAGCTACTTCCCAGGAAGATCTACAAAACCTAGTCATAGAAATAGCAACAAAAAGTGAGGAAACGGGCCTTACAATAAATGCAAAAAAGACTAAAACAATGTGCCTAAGTAAAATGAGAATTCCCCTCAAAATATAATGCAACAACAAAAACCTAGGAAGTTACTGTTAGCTAGGGAGAAACTTTTTGTCAGACTCCCAAGGGAGAAGGTGGGCTCCTGGTCCTTCATGAATTCCAGAATGACTGGGTAAGAAGAAGAAAAAATCTCTCCAAGATTTCTGAAAGGGGGATTAGGAAAGTCTTCCTGGAGATGTCAGGGACTGAACCTGAGATCCTCTACATGCAAAGCAGTTGTTCTTCCACTGAGCTGTGGTCCTTCCCATGCATCGTGTGTCCAGGAGGTGCTCTCTTAAGTATCCTGGACCAGTCCTAACTTCCAGAGCCAGCATAGCGTAGTGGCTAGAGTGTTGGACTAGGATCGGGAAGACCTGAGTTGAAATCCCCATTCAATCATGAAACTCACTGTGTGACTCTGGGCCAATCATGTATCTCTCAGCCTAACCTACCTCATAGGGTTGTTGTGAGGATCAAAATAACCATTTGCTCTGAGCTCCTTGGAGGAAGAGTGGGATCTAAATGTAATCAGTCAATCAATCTTGGACCTTACTGGTCCAATGGCAAAGATTTCCAAGGCCATTTATGTCCCCTATACAATTTCTCTGTGTTGTAAGAGGCTACCCCCTGCACTTTGGATTATTTTATTTATTTATTTCTCATATTTATATACTATCTGATGTGTGTGTCCCTAGGAGTGTAAAATTAATTTTAACTAAAAGCCTGAGAAAACAGGTGTGTCTTTAAAGTCTTTTTAAAAGCAATAAGAGATGGAGAAGCTCTCGTTTCGACAGGGAGTGTATTCCAGAGCCCTGAGGCAGCCACAGAGAAAGCCTGCTTCCAAATTGCCCGAGGCAACTCGACCTCTCCAGATGATCTTAGTAGGCCACAGGGTTCATGACAAAGGAGGTGCTCTCTTAAGTATCCTGGATCCAAGCTGTTAAGTAAAGGTAAAGTTGTGTCATCAGATTGGTGTTGACTCCTGGCGACCACAGAGCCATGTGGTTTTCTTGGTAGGATACAGGAGGGGTTTACCATTGCCATCTCCTGTGCAGTATAAGATGATGCCTTTCAGCATCTTTCTGTATCACTGCTGCCCAATATAGGTGTTTCCCATAGTCTGGGAAACATACCAGTGGAGATTTGAACCAGCAACCACTTGCTCTCTAGGCAAGCTACTTCCCTGCTGTGCCATGAGGTGGCTAGGTAAGCTGTTAAGTGCTTTATAGATAATAACCAACACTTTGTATTTTGCTTGGAATATATTGGTACCCAGTGCAGTTCCATTAAAATCAGTTTTATGTGGTCTCTTCAGGTTGCCTGAGAGACCAGTCTGAGACCAGTATGAAAAGAACACTTGAATAAAAGATACAAAGTACTGCCTATAAAGAGATATTCAGATTAACATAGAATTAAATAGAATTGCAAAATGTCAATGCATCCTTCCAACCTCAAATAATAAAAGCCGAAAGCAAGAACTAAAGTTATAAGCACATTTCAAAGTTATAAGAAGTTAGCATCTCAATCTAAACTTGCAGCCCTTTGTAAACTTGAACAAAATGTGTTAAGAGTAGGCTGTATATGTAAGTCACATTATACAAAAATGCAAGTTAGTTTTGATGGGAAGATACTGTTGACAGTTTATTTAGGACAGATAAACCAACCCATCAGTAAGATAAAGATATTCATGTCATTAAATTCTTTGTTTATGGAAAGGCAGATGCTATCCCCTGTAGATCACTGAACTCTACAATGAAATATTCATGAAAGGAAAGGTGTTGTTTATTATTAATAATCCTGCTGCTTACTATGGAAATAAGGAACGCATTTCATTATACCACTCTGGAAGGCTCAACAGCTTTCAGGGTGGCTTTCCTATGCAACTTTGTTTTAGTCAAAATTTTAATGACTAATATGTACCACAGGATATGAATCTCAGTGTGAAATAGTGTATTATATAATATGATGCAATAAATGTTACAAGGAAATAGTCATTTCACACATGGAGCAGCACAGCCATGTTAAAATTTTAGCTATAAATGAGAAAATGCACATAAAATCCAGGGCCATACAAACTGAAAAGATTAGACACCATAGCAGTATTTCTAAAACTTGGTGCATTAAAATGCTCTTAATGTGCACTATAGCCTAAATATTTTTTTCCTTAAAACAAAGCCTAATAGTAAAACATTGGGGTGTGCAAGACATTGAGGTGAGTCTCACAATCTGTGAGACCCGCTTTTTGCAAAACTGTGGGGAGAGTGGGCTAAGCCCACTCTCTCTGCAGACGATTGGGCAGGGAGCCTTGGGCGGCTGTATCAGCTGCCCACACGATTGCCGGCTCCGTGATGGAGCCAGCAGGGGCTGGGGAGCTTGGGGGGCGTGCGACCCCGGAAGCCCCAGCATGCCTTGTGCGAGTGTGCAGGGCATTCTGGGGAGACCCTTGGAGCCGTGAGGCAGCTTTTCGCCTCCCAGTCAGGGGTCTACTTGTGAGTAGCCGCGATGCGGAGCCGCAGCATGGCTACTCATGATAAGGGAGCCCGGTTTTGCGGAGTGCTCGCTCCACAAATCCGGGCTAAGGGCAGGGGCACTTAGGCGGGTTACCCATCTAGGAACCACGGGGCTCGCAGCCGAGCCTGGTGGTTCCCACGATCAGGAAAAATCGGGCTAGGCTTTCCTAGCCTGATTTTCCCCGATAGTGAGAATAGCCCCATTGTTTTGTTAACCCATTCATTTTCATTATTAAAAGCAGTTATTTCACTACTGGTTTATTAAGTTGCTGACATAACAGAGCAAGGTTGCATTGGAATAGCAAGAGAGCAGTCTAACAGAACTTCCAAACTAGTTGCAATGGATCAGCGGGGACCCAACAATTTTGATTTCCTCCCCTTCCCCAGGAATCCCCCTGTGCCTCCCCAAAATAAGTCCCCAAGGACTGTGCAACCCTTGGGGACAAATTTTTTGGTGGCCAAGAAGACTTCCTGGGAAAGAGTAAGGCATCAAAAATTGCCACTCCCTCACTACACTGATGTTGCTAGTTGGGAAGTACTGTTAAGTTGCTCTCGCTGCACCAGTGTATCCTTGGTCCATGTCAGCCATTATCTGCTTTATTTTTGCAATACAGGGCTTACCCTGTAGGATGGTACAGCAACAGGTGCTCCCTCTTATCCTTTTTTTTTTTTTTTTTAAAAATGGCAATGTTCCTTCAGGATGCAGCCTATGATCCCAGCTGTTTTCCCACACAATACCTTAGATATCTCATCGTTCTGGGGCGAGGTGGGAAAAACTGGCCCCTGCCACCAGAGACCATCATATATTATGGCAGCTTCCACCACCCCCGCCCACCTCTGCACAGTGCCCCAAAATTATACAACATCTAGATAGGGTTGCCAACTAGGGACTTATGGGACCTAGATCCCTACATCTAGGACATGTGACTATTTGGGGTATCAAACAACTTTTTTTCATGTGTTGTGGTGTCTGAAATTCTGGAGAGCAGCTGGAACATTTGGTCCGCTAAGAACATTTTGCTTGCATGAGCAGCTTCTCTTCCTCTGTCTCCTCCCCCTTCCGACTGACCATCTATCCAGTGAGGAAGCCAGAGGGGAGCTTCTGCTTCAGTGACAGGTTGCAGAGACACAAAGCAGGAGCACGGATAAGTGGGCCCAGAAGGTGCAGCTTGTTTTCTTCCTGTAGTGATGGAAGTGGTGGCAATGAGAAGTTAGCAGTTAACTAACTAATGTTACTCAATTCAGGGATGTAGCTATACTTGAGCAGATGGGTTGAATGAACTTGGCCCCTCCCAGCTCCTGGGGGGCCCCCAGCTCCACCTCTCCCTATTTTCTTCCTTATCTCCTTCAGTCCGAGGGTCTGCTGAGAAGAGGGGTGACCTCTCCCCTACATACATCCCTGACTCAATTAACAGCCACCCCTGTTAAATGAATAAAAAAGGAACCATTTAAAGAGGTGAATCTCTTCTATTTCGCATGGGGAGAGCAACTGGTCCTATCCTGCCCCAGCAGAGCATCCCTTCAAGGGCTGATGCTGGTGTTACTTTGTATTGCTTTTTTTGTCTGGGAGTCCTTTAGGGATGGAGGGCATCTTATTATCATTTTTTTTCTTTGAAATCTTCTGTTGAAAAGCTGTATATAAATGTTCGTAGTCATAGAGAACAGCAAGCGAGTGGGAGGCCATGCACGCACCACTGAACCAGAAAGCAAAGAGGCAGGCTCAGCAGCTATGTCTCAAGCCAAGAGGTGATGTCGCTGGCCTGGCTGGGGAAACCAGCCTGGGTGACCCATTGGGGAGGAGGACAGAGAACTGTGTGTGTGGTAAACCTAACCAGGAGGTGGATTTATAGTTAAGAAGCAGAGGCCTTAAGAATTCAGCCTCTAGGCAGCAACTGAGCAGACACAGCTCCCCTGGTCATTGGTTTCACAGTGGTGAGCTGTATTTATTCTCAAATTATCCAACTGTTATCAAACTATGTATATATAATGCCAATATATATGCAAATTTCATACAAAGTGGAGACTTCTGGGAGACGTTTTCTATAAAAAAATGTCCTCTATATCCATCACTTTTCTGGTGATGGATATCGACCTTTTTCACCATATGGACCTGACATCCCTACATCTAGACCATTGTGTGAAAATATAGAAGAAATGATGCCATTTCTTTTCAAACAGAAATGCTTAAAGAAGGTAGAAAAAGCCTGCTGATGTGGTACAGCCCCACCCCCCCTTATGAACATGAATTTGTTCCTGAATGAACCAAATTATCTCGTTCAGTTCATTCAGAAACTTTTCTCATTCATGTTAGAATGGAAGAAAAAGCCTCCAACAGGTCAGATTATTAGGCCTCATTTTTCATTCATTTCAAAAGGAATCCACTTCCCTTTGAGACATGTCCACCTACTTAACAGTTGAAAATACAATTGCACAATGTACTTCATCATGCCTTAGTGCTATTTTTAGTTTTAAACAATGTACTGGAATTCTCCATAAAGCGCACTACAGAAGTCATCACAATAATCATATAACACATTCATACCACTATAGCACATAATGCCTTCACTGTACTTAAGGCATAGAATTCTCCATTTAAAACCATGCATATTGTATTCCTTATACAATCAAGATGATTTGTCCTATCACTACAAAAGTGGTGTAGAGAATCTCTTGGGGGACAAATGGAAACTATCTAGATTTTGGAGAAATCTAATGGCTGAAATACAGCAATTTAAGAATTGGAGGCACACAGCACTTAAAAATATGTCATGCATGGACATGTGTGCTGACCCATCTGTCTTCTCAAGACACTGCCTAGTTGAACCCTCCTCAGTTTTCCCGCACCTTATAATTATAATAAATAAGGACAGGAAGGAGCCACCTGCCTCTACCATTGTTCCTCTTGCTAGCATTTCCAGGCTGAGTTGGCTAGCTGTTTGCATAAAACAGGCAGTGCTCAGGGACACGACACAGGACAAGAAGCTACATTCCAGATGGAACATGGTGAAACAGACTGGTTCCAGATCGGCAAAGGAGTAAGACAAGGCTGTCTACTTTCTCCTTACTTATTCAATTTATATGCTGAACATATACTGAGAAAAGCTGGATTGAAAGATGAGCATGGTTTTAATGTTGGAGGGAGAAACATCAATAACCTGTGCTACGCTGATGACACCACACTGATAGCTCAGAATGCGGATGTTCTGCAAGCTCTAGTAATGGAAGTCAAGAAGCACAGTGAAAAAAATGGGACTATGACTAAATGTAAAGAAGACTAAACTAATGACAGCAGGTACAGCAACGAGCCTCAGAATTGATAATGAAGCCATTGAAGAGGTGGGTAGCTTCTGCCTTTTAGGATAGACCATCAACAGTAAAGGATCCAGCAGTCAAAAAATATGCCGCAGACTAGCACTTGATAGGATTGCAATAAAGGCCTTGGAAAGGATATTCATTCATTCATTCATTCATTCATTTATTCATTCATTCATCCAATTTCTATATCACCCTTCTAAAAATGGCTCAGGGCGGTTTACACAGAGAAATAACAAATAAATAAGATGGATCCCTGTCCCCAAAGGGCTCACAATCTAAAAAAGAAACATCAGATAGACACTAGCAACAATCCCTGGAGGTACTCTGCTGGGAGTGGATAGGGCCAGTTATTCTCCCCCTGCTAAATAAAAGACAATTACCACGTTAAAAGGTGCCTCTTTGCCAAGTTAGCAGGGGTTAACTTGGAGATGCTCTCTAAATCTATATGCACACACAGATTTAGATGATGGGATGGGTCTATACCTACAAAGATTAGAAACAAAATCAATCCAGAATTTTCACTTGTGGTACACATGAACAGGCTCAAACTATCATACTTTGGACACATTATACAAAGACCCAACTCTCTTGAGAAGTCCATAATGCTGAGAAAAGTTGAAGGAAAGAGAAGAGGACAACCAGCAGCAAGGTGGATGAACTTGATCACAACAGAAATGAATGGACCACTGAGAGACCTTAAAGGTCAAGTGAAGACAGATCATCCTGGAGAGAATCTAGCTATGTAGTTGCCAGAACAAGCAGCAGAGGCCAGTGCAGCCAGGTAGGTAGGAGACTCCTCTAGCCTTCTGGAGCCAGGTCAACTCCTTAGCTTCCTTCCTCACCAGGAACTGGGCTGGGTGAGACCATGAGGGTAGGGGGGTGAAGGACAATCTCCTCTACAGATATCAGATGGCCTGGTACTGACCTCTCTCCCCACCCCAATCTTTCTGGCCACATGGAAGAGAAAACTGGCCTAGAAAGCAGGTAGGAGGGTTCTAATCCAAAAAGACAGTAGAGTTATTCTCATGATCAGAAGAAAGCAGGCTACAGGAGCCTAGCCCGCTTCCTACTGTTCATGGGAACCACTGGGCTCACGAGTGAGCCCAGTATTTCCAAGACAGGGACCATGACGGAGCCGGTGGTCGTGTGGCTGGCCAATCCAGCCATCCAGGGCTGCAGGCATGATCATCTGTGGGGAGAGTCCAGTAAAGCGCTTCACACGTGTGAAGTGCCTAAGTATTTTGTAAGAGGAATCTGGCCCATTTTCTGAATAGGCTTGAAAATGTCAAGCAAGTTTCATTCACAAGGTAAATAAATTACCTTACAACTTTAAGTATTTAATGTATAGCAAAATCTTCACTCCCTCAGTAATGTTCTTTGCCACCCTTTCACTTTGCCACCCTTTCATGCGCAGGGCATACTGGAGAGACCCCCCGAGCCAGGAGGTTGCTTTTTAGCCTCCCAGTCGGGGGTCTACTAGTGAGTTGCTGCAGCGTGGAGCCGCACCACGGCAACACACAAGCACAAAGATGGGGTTAGCGGAGCACTAACTCCACTAACCTCAGCTAAGGCCAGGGGCAATTAAGCGGGTTACCGCTTCGTGAGAATAGCCCCAGTATATCTCACATTCAGGCCAATATAGATACCTATATGGTGGCAGGGTCTAGTGAACTTTCCAGAAACTTTTCTTGCATGGTTAGACTGGATCCATTTCAATTTGTGACACCTGAGGATGTGGACAAGTTGCTTGGAGAAATGTGGCTTACTATGTGTTCCCTTGCCCGACATGACTGACATAATCTGGTGGTGATGCTATTAGAGATGGCTTTGTTAATGGCATAAATGCATTTCTGAGGGAGGGCAGGATACCTCCTTGTCTCAAGGAGGCAATTATAAGTCCACTTTTTAAGAAGCTTACATTATTGGGTTATTACTACTGGAGGGGGTTTGTGTAGGGGAAGAATGGCAGTTCAGTCCCCAAATAGCAAAGCAAAACCAGTTTGGTGAGAAAGCAGCAAAGCAAGAGATCTTGAGATCGTTCTAGAACTACAAGGATTTATTTAAAGAAAAGGTTACAAACAAATGTGAAAAAGCCTGCAGCTTAATTTCAGCTGTAGCTCATGGCTGAAGAGAGAGACCAAAACCAACATCTCTGGACAGACAAAATGGAGACTAACACTGGAAGAACAAAGAGGGGAGGAGTCCAGCACTTTTATCCATGACCCTAAACCCCCACAAATAGTCACATTGCAGCTGAGAGCTGATGCTGCCAGGGCCCTAGTTCCAATAGTTTGCAAGGCGTCTCCTGAGGTTTTAAAAAAATTTTGTTTTTGTCAGAAATTATTGGCCTTGTTTTTACCAAAGAAAACCACAGGGCTCTGTAGGCACCAGAAGTCAAAATCGACTTGATGGCACACTTTACATTTAGTTTTAGGTTGGAACATCATTTCCATCAAAGTTGTGAGCAACCAAGACAGGGCTGGGTAATGACGGACGTTGGGTGCAAGCCTCATTTTTTCAGACCCAGCTCAAAGGGGCCTAGATCCAACTTGAACTGGGAACTTATGCCATGGAAGTGCAGTTTTAAATTAAAATAGAGGGTTGTTGACTTAGCATTTTCCATTGACATTTATGCAAGTTCTTTCACTGACAGCAGGCTTTTCCTCTGGCTATGGACTTGACTTTTAGTATTTAGTTTTATTTGCAAGCAACAGCGAAACTATTTTAAAATGGAGAAGCCCTTAATTTAATATTTAATTCAAGTATAATAGCACAGCAACAGCACAAGAAGTAGATGTCAAAGAGCTCAAATACCAAAAAAACTGGCACCTATCAGTTTTCATGACTTGAAAATTAAGAGCTTGGGAAGTGATTTGAAGGAAAGATCGGGTAAATACAATTCAAAGTGAGGTTAACGCTTGAATTGTTCCAATCCCAGAGGATATTAATTGCTTTGCAAAGCCTTGTAAATATATCATTAAAAGTTTGTTTGGGTCATGAAAAAAGCTGGTATTGCTTCACTTTTTCAAAGTGATGCTGCTGAATATTAAATTAACAGAAAATCATCAGAGTGCCTCTTTTTATGACCAAACACAGGAAGAATTCTCCATGGAGAGTCAGTAATGGGATTTGTCTCCAACAAGGTCTTAATAGAGTTTAAAATGCCATTGAAGCCCTGGGCCAGTTTGGATGATACCTCTCTGGCTCACATGATTAAAAGAGAGATGCATCAACTATTGAAGTCTTCTGCAGATATCCTAACATCTTTCTGGCATGTCCCTTTATCATATGGGGGAGGTTCATCTGAATGGCAGCTTTACACATACTAACTAGTATTTCTAAAGCATGTGTAATTGCTATTCAGATGAACAGCCTCACACACAATAAAGGAACACACTGGGAGTATTTTGGGACATCCAGGGAAGATGTCATGACTGGCACATACTTTATGCATTCCCTTTTTAATCATATGTGCTGGGGAAATATGTTCTGAACCAGTCCCCTGTTCAGTCATTATTGTGCCCAGGTACAGAGGAAACAGATGCAGGTTGGCTAGTTTACAGTATCCAGTCTTGCTGTGGGGAGCATTTATTGTTCCCTTTGCTAAGCAGAGTCTGCCTTGGTTTGCATTTGGATGGGTAATTACATGTGGTAGAGCATCTGTTTGCATGCAGAAGGTCCCATGTTCGATCCCCAGCATCTCCAGGTAGGCTTGGGAGGGACTCCTGCCTGAAACCTTGGAGAGCCACTACCAATCAGGGTAGACAGTGCTGAGCTAGATGGGACAATGGTCTGACTCAGTAGAAGACACCTTCCTATGTTCCCTGCACCAGCATGCTCCATAGCTATGCCATAGCTCTCCTTGAGTATATGTAGTGTTTGTCTGCAGAGAGGTAAACGCTGTACTTGGGTAGAGTTTCTGCCAAAATGCTCTGGCATGCTGGACAGCCAAGATGATCAAATAGGTTGGGCCTTGTTTGACATTTGTAGTATAGACATGTGCTCTCTGACTTATTCAATACTCGTTTTGGAAAACCATCTGTGAGAGAGATAGTTCATCATTCTCTTTCTTCGGTTTATACTTCATTAGGATAAACTCTAGATTCAATGTTAAGAGATGATGTAAACAAGTCACAACAAATAACCAATATGATGCATTTCAAATACAGTATTGACTTTTCTCAACAAAGTTTGTAATGCTATTTGTTGTGATAGGTAGATGAGAAGACCAGAACGTGAATGTCTGCAAAACAAGAACTGGAAGGGAGAAGGGGGGATAACTGCCTTACACTGTTTTTAGATAAACTTTTTTAATGCAAACAAACAGAACAGAACAAAAAACACCTGCTAGTTGGTGGTGGTAGTGAACTTTGCTGGAACATATCTGCTATATCTCAGAGATTATTTTCATTTCACATTTTTATGTACTCAAAACAGATGAACACAGAAACACCGACACTGTGGAGTAGTTGTGGTTAGAGGCTTGGACCAGGGAGACCCAAATTCAAATCTCCATTCAGCCATGAAGCTCACTGGGTGATTCTGGGCCAGTCACTTCTCTTTCAGCCCAACCTACCTCACAGGGTTGTTGTGAGGAGAAACATTCCATTCTAGGGATTATTAGGAAGGGGACTGAAATTAAGAATGCTAGTATTATATTGCTCTTACACAAATCTATGGTGTGGCCACATTTGAGTACTGTGTACAGTTCTGGCCACTGTATCATAGGAAGGATATTGTAAAGCTGGAAAAGATGCACAAGAGGGCAACCAAGATGATCAGGGGCCTGGAGCACCTTCCTTATGGGCCTGGAGGTGAGGCTATAGCATTTGGGGCACTTTATTTTGGAAAAGAGGCGAGTACGGGGAGACATGATTGAGGTATATAAAATGGTGCATGGAGTAGAGAGACTGGACAGAGAAAAAATTTTCTCCCTATCTCACAACACTAGAACCAGGGGCCATTCCATGAAGCTGAAGGTCAGGAAATTTAGGACTGACAAAAGGAAGTATTTTTTCACACAGCACATAATTAATTTATGCAACTCTCTGCCATGGGATGTGGTGATGGCCACTAGCTTGGATGGCTTTAAAAGGGGCTTAGACAAATTCATAGAGGACAGGTCTAGCAATGGCTACTAGTCTGATGGCTATAGGCCACCTCCAGCCTCAGAAGCCTCTGAATACCAGTTGCAGGGGAGCAACAGCAAGATTGAGGGCATGCCATCACCTTTTGCTTGTGGGCTTCTCAGCGGCATCTGGTGGGCCACTGTGTGAGTCAGGATGCTGGACTAGATGGGCCTTGGGCCTGATCCAGCAGGGCTATTCTTATGTTCTTATGACCATGTACACCACTATGGGCTTCTTGGAGAAAGAGTAGAATATAAGTGTAAAAATAAATAAATAAATGTATGCATGAATGAATGAATGAATAAATAAAATATTTGACATGTATGCCTCAAAAATATTCAGAAGTGGCAAGTGAGAAAGGACTGGATTTCTTCATCTGAGTATTTAAACAAATAGTTGGCTTTTTCACATGGCCTTAACTGGACGGGACAAGCATTCTACCCAACTTTTTAGGAGGCAGAGAGGCTGCTCATCTGCTAAGCTTCAGCTGGTTAAGACAAGTGTGCCCTACCCAGATTCCATCTCCAGCTTCCGAACAAGGTAGGAGGAAACACTGTTCTACTCAGCTGATGCGAGGCAGATGATCTTGTTCCCCACTTCCTACCTTGCTTTTTATTTGTACATGACTTAAAAGTGGGAGCATGCATAACTCCTGAAGCTGGCTCATACATTTACCCTACCCAAGTATGAACAAGTATGAACCCAAGTATGAACAAGTATGAACCCAAGTATGAACAAGCCTATCCAATTTTATACAATGTACTGACCCTTCACACTTCACAAAAGGCTTGTGTGCATTGTAGCTGGGCACCCATTCTCAAGTACTACCTGTAAAGTGAACGTAGGCCCTTACATCAACGGTGTGGGCAACAGATCTTGCTGGACCAGGAGTAGGTCATTTTCAAACCCCTTTCTCTAACATAATGGGGGGGGGGGATGTGTTCAAAGAAAAGTTCTAAGAATGACAAAATATAACAATAGGTTAGTGCATAGATTACAATGAAAGTATGCTCTTCTTCATGCACACAGATACAGAACCACATATGCATGTGTGCCAGGGATGGTGAGCTTCTTCCAGGTACACATCAGTTATTAGTGGCACTGTTCAGACATCATATTGTATCTGCGATCAGATACCTGTACACACACACACACACACACACACACACACACACACACACACGTTTTGGTGTAACTGGCTGTACTTGTGTTCCTTTTAAAGCCCTCTGAAATACACGATACAGATAGTACAGTGTTCAACTTATCGTGAATAATTGTACCTGCATTCAGATCTGTGCCTGACACCGGACACTCATACACATATTGAACAGAATGTGTAAATAGGGCTACTGTCAATTCTACAAGAATTCTGGTTCATAGTAATTTAGAAGGTATTCTCAAAACTGATTCAATAGAAAGTTACCTAATGGCGCAGCTGGGAAGTAACTTGCCTAGGGAGCAATAGGTTACTGGTTTGAATCCCCACTGGTATAAACAACTATATCGAGCAGCAGCAATATAGGAAGATGCTGGAAGGCATCATCTCATACTGCACGGGAGATGGCAATGGCAAACCCCTCCTGTATTCTACCAAAGAAAACCATATGGCTCACCAGGAGTTGACACCAACTCAATGGCACAACTTTACTTTACTGTATGTATTCAGTGCAAATGGCTATAGCAAAGCACTTCTTAAAATCTACTCTTATAGACTTTGACAAAATTCCTAATGATTTCAATGCATCTGGATTAATGTATGGAAAACATAATTCAATAACTTACTCTAAGTGATTTAATAGTGACAATAAATAATGAGTAGCACACGTGCATGTGTTTTTCCAGCTAATTATGCTAGACACTGGACTACAGAAATATTTGTATCCAAAATCAGCCACGCAATAAACTGTTCCTTGTCTCATAACTTCAATACCCTGTTATTTAGCTTAACCACAGACCACACAAGCAGCAACCAGAATTATTAGGCAGTGCTAGAGATGCCTGCTTCAGAAAGCAATTAATCCTCAGCAAAAGGGTTTCTTCTGAAATCACATAATTATAGTTTCTCTGAAGCATTTTAATAAATTTGCTACATTCTGTTAGTCATCGCACGACACTGTTTTTCTGCTGATCACAAAAAGATGTTTAGCATACTGTGTTAGGCAGCTGGATGGAAAGCTGTCATTTCTGCTACGTGAAAGAGTTCTAGACAATCACTTTTATTGTATTTCCTGTAGCTGATAATAAGGAGGGAGAAGGAGAGAATAAAAGCAACATGTTGATATGCAAAAAGGGGGGAAATGCATACCTGATATTACATATGGGCTAGCCAAGAGTAGAGGTGTATGTACTAATCATGACTAACTTGCATTATTAAATGGCTGACCATTTAACAAAAACTGTAGGATGATCAAGTCTGCAGTTTTCAAGGTGCACAGTGATTGCTCCTATGTACTTTGTCTTATTAAAATCCCCACTTGTTAATTACCTTTCATTCTCCCATTTGTAATAATCCGTTTGGGACATTTGCCGACCACAATTCTTTATTTTCCTTATTGTTATTTTTTAAACCTATCTTTCCTCCAATCAACTCAGGGAGCATACATGGTTCTCCCCCATTTTATTGTCACAATAATGAGAAAGATGAGACTGAGTGAGAGTAGTCCATGGTCACCAGTCAGCTTCGTGAGAGTGTGAATTTAAAGCCAGAAAGGCCAGTGGTAGATGAGGCAGAGTAGGAGAGGCAGAGTAAGCATTTGCCTACGGAGGCAAAATTAGAGAAGCAGCAAATTTTGCCCCTCTTCAAATTTTGCTGTCCCTCTCTGTGGGCAGTGGTGGCTTCAGAAAGGGTGGAGTGGGCAAGGAGAAAGTTCCCCCTTTTACCTTAAAAAAAGGGCAAACTTTTTTAAGGTAAAAGGGGGGAAAAAAGCCTTTTTTGCCTATGGGTGGCAAAAAGCTGAGAATGGCCACTCCTAGTCCAACACTCTGGGCAGTTTGGGCAAAGTGTCCAACCAGCCATACCTTCCATGCAATAGGAATGTGAGTATGCACACATCCTGTTCCATTTAGCACACGGTTCTGCTTCTTTGAATTGCATGGGAGATGGACCGTCAAAATTGCCCCCTCACATGCAAGTGAAATGCTACGTTAGAGTTGTGTTTAAGGCAGCGTGGATGAACCACTCCTCACATGTTTAGGAGAAGAATAATGGCAGACAGCAGGAGGAACAGAACATGAGTCCTCATGCAGGTGTGTAGGAAGTCAGTGCCAGTGTGGGCGCAGCCCACCGGCAGCGGCCCCTAGACCTTTGTCATGCCCCTGCAGAAGCACTCTTACCCCTGGACTTCTGGGCTGAACTCCAGGGCCTCCACAGCTCCTGAGGGCTCCAAATCCTCTTTATTCTGTCCTGGGTGGTATGGTCGCCTGCCCAAGCATGATGGTGCTTAATTTGCAGGGGAGGTGGGCCTCCAAAGGTCTTTAGGTCTAGGCTCCAAAATTACCTAGGTGCACCACTGCGCCCCTTTATCTGACTTCAGACACAGGGTGTGTGGCCACATTTGGAAACGGGGATGCATGGCCCTATTCTCAAGATGCTTCAACCAGTGCTGGGTTTCCAGCTTGGCTGGGAGTGCCTTTCCCTGCCTGGAAAGGCAGAGAGACGCATTCCTAGCCAAGCTGGAAACCCAGAGCTGGCTGAAGCATCTTGCAAATAGGGCCGTGCTTCCCTGTTTCCACATGTGGCCACACACCCTGCATCGGATATCAGATGCAGGGGGTATGGCTAGGTTGGATGGGGCGGTCCCACAGGGAGTGGTGGCTGGGTTCTTTGGACCTGTCTGCACAGTGGTGGCTCTGCCCCTGTCCTCTTGTCTCTTATTGAGTGGTAGGCAAGGCTAGCTGGTCGTATCATCCAAACTAATCTAATTATGGCAACACCACACTGGCTCTATTGTGCTATAAGTAGTCATGCAGCATGACTATATTGAAATCTCTTCTTGACTTTTTCCCTAGTTGGGTGATTTTAAATACCCTTCAAAACAATCTGCTGAATTAAATGAAACCTCTCTATCTTTATGTTACAGTCATCATCCTACTGACAGTTATCGATCTTAAATTTTTCAGAAGACATTCCTTTGAGGATCCAAGGAAAGGTTTTAGTTGATTTCTAGTTTTGATCTAGAAAGCAAAAGTGAAACCATTTTGAACAAAGCTATTGTATGGTCCTAAGAGACAAAGCCACTAGTATAATGTTAAGAGCTCTGGACTTGGTGGCCACTGGGTAACTTTTGGGCAATAACTATCTCTCCCACCTAACATATTATACATAGAAGTTGTAAAGTGAAAATGGGATAACCTCATGTAGGCATAAAAGATGCAAATATAATAAATGAATAGTAAAACATTGGCAATTTCCTGCAACACTAACTCCAATTGACTTTTCAAAGCTTGCACAGACCAGCGGGGAATTCACAGTAAACATGGTGAGGTGCGTCTTCTAATCTGTTATTTCACTTTGTTTATTGGTATTCATTGATGCAGACTCCAAACAGTAGCAATTTAATGCATTTTTATCAAATTATACTTGCATAATGTTTACCGTTACACCTGCAGTGTACTATACTAAAGCCTGTTACAGACCTGATTTTAAAATTATGCCAGGCGTGCAAGAAAAAATTACCCAGGCAACATGCCTGGCTTCGTGTTCAGATATGTCCCTCAGCTGCTACACTGGCACAGTGCCCACATGGCCAGCAAATTCCTGGTATCCTAACCCTGCATGTTTAGTTGAGGCGACCCAGTCAAATCAAGATGCTGGCTATGAGGTAAGGCACATGGATATGTTTCTTCTTGCAGATAAGGTGTTGCGTCTCAATCAGGCCTTAAATATTTTGTTCATTTTACGTATTGTTTTAAACATTAGTCAGGTTTACTGCCTTGTGAGTCCTAGGCCTGATATAAAATAGAACTATTTTAAATCAATATTTCCCCTCCCTGTTGGAGATGTGACTCCTCAAGCATTGGCTCTCTGGACCTGTTTATACTACTGATCACTCTGGGCTTTAGGAGTAGAGGTAGTGAGTAAGAGCACCCCTCTGAATTCTGCTTTTTGTCTCTGCTCTGAGCCCACCGGACAGGTAGACTGATACTCTCAGGCTACTTCCTGCCTGCTTTTTCCTTCAGGTTTCCCAGCACTATGAGTTCGCAAGCTGCAGGGACACAGGCTATCTATCCTAGCATGTCCTTTCCCTTTTTGACCTTAAGCATCAGTCTCCAGGTTCTGTTAATGAGCCTCTCTCTCTCTCTCTCTCTCTCTCTCTCTCCACACACACACAAATCATCTTTTACCTCTGAGGCTCTCTCTAACTGATTTCTTTCTCTTCGCTTGTTTCAGACAGCCTGAACTGTGTAGCCCTCTTCACAGTTTACCTTCCCTTGTTCACTCACTGGATGAACATGTGGAGAGGGGAGCATGAAAATGCTGGTTTTACTTGCCCCCTGCATTTATATATACTCTTTCTCTGAGGCTATTCACATGATGGTAGAAAATCGAGCTAGCCTCCGCTAGCCCGATTTTCTACCATCATGAGAACCACTGTTGTGAGCCCAGTGGTTCGCTTAAGTAGCCCGGTGCTTAAACCGGGTTTGCGGAACAAGCGCTTCACAAACACAGTTTTTGCAATCGTGAGTTGCCGCGGCACAGCTCCGTGCTGCAGCAACTCATGAGTAGACCACCAAATGTGAGGCTGAAAAGCAGCTTCCCGGCTCAGGGGTCTCTCCAGCATGCCCTGCATGCTCATGCAGGGCATGCTGGAGGGGGCCACGCGGCCCCCCAACTCCCCAGCCCCCACCAGCTCCGTAATGGAGCCTGCAGTTGTGTGGGTGGCCACTGCGGCCACCCGGGGCAGACTGACTGCTCGTCTGTGGGGAGAGCGGGCTAAGCCCTCTCTCCCCACAAACCCTCCCCAGGCAGCTCCCACTGATCGTGGGAACCACTCCCCCCCTCTCTCACACACATATCCCTGGTCATTCCCACAGTTAGTGCTTGCCCAAAAAGGGCACCACTGGACACAGGGAGAGTTTATCCACATGATTTAGAGCCCTCAGTCAGTGAGGGCTAATTCATTCATTAAATTCATCCCCAAAAGGGGAAAAAAAATCATGGAAGAGGGAGCCACAGCAGCAACTTGGTGAACCATGGATTCTTCTTTCCAGAAAAAAAATGTTCACAAAACATTTTATTGCAATACTGCATGAAATGACATGAATTTTTTGCATGTTACACTGCTCACATTCGTGCAAAGCACTGAACATGCTGAGGGATTCATGGAAGCAAGAGGATCACAGTAGGCAGCCCAGCCAAATATGTGTGGATAGAGGTTTGCCAACGGACAGAAGGCAGCATCCAATATTATCTTATTCTACTTTTAGCATGATCTGTTATTCCTAGGTTTCTCCCCTTTACTTCCCCCCTTTATTATTTTAATAAAGTAAAATAATAAAAGTAACTTAGAAAAACTTTATTAGCTTCAACAATGAAGACTATTGTGGTATCTTAAAGACCAACCATTTTATTATAAATTAAGCTTTTGTAGATTACAATCCCCTCCATTAGATGGAAGAGGTGTATCAGTGAACAAGCACATAAGTCCTATTCAGACATTATGTTGTACAAGTGTACACATTTAATTTTAATCTGCTTTGAAATGGTTTTCGATTTTGATTGTTATGTGTTTTTTACTTTAATGTAAACCGCCTGAGCCACTTTAAGAAGGCCGGTATATAATTTGAATAAAATAAACAAATAGATAAATGTCTGCATCCTCGTATAAATCTTCTCAGTGTATGTGTGTTAAACATAATGTGTGGGCAGGACTTCACTATACCTGCTAACTGGGCAAAGAGGCACCTCTTAAGTGGTTATTTTCTTATATTTAACAGGGGCAAAGCAACTGTCCCTGTTTATCCCAGCACTATGCCTTCTCCAGTGACTGCTTGCTGGTGTCTGTTTTGAGTCCTTTTCTTTTTAGATGGTGAGTGCTTTTGATATAAGAACCATTATTTTATTTCTTTTGCTGTATAAACCAGTTTGTGAACTTTTTTGTTGAAATGTTTTATTTATTTATTTATTCATTCATTCATTCATTCATTCATTCATTCATTCATTCATTCATAGGTATACAGTATGAGGGAAACTGTAAGCATTGTGGTCAAATAGCTATGAAATTCAAGAGATATATAGCCCGTGAAGTGTAAATCTATAAGATAAGCACACTGACCATTCACAACAGTAATAATTGGCTATAAGAAAATCTTCATAGATTTATTAGCTTAATATTTCACTCCATCAGGGCTACTATGTAGAATTTAAGTGTGTCCATAAAGAAACTTTACATAAAACTATTTCATTTTTATTGCTTATCTGACAATTTATAGATTGTCATATTGTTCTGTACAACATAAATAACTATCAATAAAGCTATCAGGTTTATGACATAATATGATTCTGTACTCTGCAGTCAGGGTAGTAGTTTTTCCAGTAATCCATAAAAGATTTTCAGTTGTTTTCTTTGCCATTTTTGTTCTCTTAGGTGATCAGGAAGGGTAAGTTAATGTGACCATGTCTGTATAATATAACATGTCTTGTATAGGGATGTACGCAGAACTAGGTGGTGGAGGCTCGAAGGCCTGGGGGGTCTGCTTTAAGGGCGGGGGAGGGTGCACTTCCCCCCCTGCTTTCCCCCCGCCCCATCCACAGGGGTGGCAGCATATCTCCCTGCCGCTGTTGCCCCCTTTACCAGAAGCTGGTGGAAGTATCCAATGCACCTGCACGCATGGGTGCCGGTGCACGTAATCATGCGCATACCCCTGACATGTGCACACGCACATGTGATGTGCCCACGCATGCACCCGGCACACTTAGATGCATCAGATACTCCCGCCTTCTTCCGGTATAGGGGGCAACGGGGTGGCAGGGGGGTATGTTGCCGCCCTGGTGGACTTTTAAAACACGGAGCACCGGCAGGGTGGAAGCAGAGGGAGGGGTAAGTGCACCCTCCCCTGCCCTTAAAGCAGAACCCCCTGCATTCAAACTGGTGGAACCACCCGCCGTTCGAACCGGTTCCATGCACATCCCTAGTTTTGTGTAACTACTAAAAGCCTGACATCTTCCCTTCCTCACATCCTGTTTCTTGCCAAAATAATTGTGGCTTCTGCTACCGGATTGCCAGATTGTAATCTGACAGGTTCTATATACCTGTTCAGCAGAGTGTACATTAGGTCTGTGCAAATACTGAACTCAGATTTAGCCAGAACTGAATCACAGTCCTGTTTGCACCACTTGGAGGACGCCATCATTGTGTGTGACCGAGATCCTTAACCAACTCCCTGCTGGTTCTGAGGCCCCCTGAAAGAGAATGGAGTCCTGCTGCAATCCAATGCCATCTTGGAAGGTGGGCAAGGAGCACTGGGAAGTGGAATTCATTCCAGCATGTTCCCTATAGAGATCTATGGGGAGAGTTCTAGAAAGGACTCAGCTTCACAGCTGTCTGTTATCCACTTCCCAGTGTGACACCAGCCACACTGTACAGATTATTCAGCATCAACTATTTGGACTGAAGGTAGTAGGATGTGGCTAAATCCATGCCCACTGAACACTTAGCATATACACATTTTTGAAATAGTGTGAAGAGCAAAACATGAGGGCAAATTAATTTCAGTTGTGTCTCAAGTATGGCATCTTCTCACTTGTTGACTTTTTGGTGTCTGACAGTTAATTCATAATTCATGAAGTTACTAAAATTGTGGTGCTGCAACTAGGGAGTATCCTCCTTGGGGAGATCCATCAGGCCCCATCTCTTACCACTTAAGAATGCTGTAAAGACCCTCTGTTTCACCAAGCTTTTCACTGGTTGGTCATTATAGCGGCTTTGGAATATATGCTCCCTGAAGAGCATCTCCTTCTTTAGTTGTTTTCAGGAAGACCATCAAGACGCACCTGTTCTCATCAGCTTTTAAGTGGAATTAATGTCAACCTTTTGTCTTAATAACTAGTTTTATTAAATTGTTTTTATTGTGTTTTGTGGAATTTTAATCTGTTTTTACTTTTTTATATTGTTTTAAGTTTTGTAAACCGCTTAGAGATGTATATATCATGTGGTTGAAAAATATGATAGATAGAAAGATAAATAAATAACTGCTTTGTTTTTAGTGAATACCTCTTTTATGATGGTTTGTATAATTATGCAATTTAATTTAACTGGTTTAATATATTTATTGTTTTTTAAAAAATAATAAGTCACCTTGTGAGGCATTGTGCCTAAAATATAGAGGATCAAGTCTTTTAACATACATAAATAAATAAATCCTCTGAGAAGTATTTAATCTTTACTCTACTTTCCACTTCTCCAGCACAGATCAAACATGTCATTGTACTTCTACCAAAAAAGTTTGTGGAGACTAAATATCTCCAGCTTAGCATGTGTAAAAAAAGTGCATAGTCAACACTGATACCTCTCTTCCTCCTCCTGGTTTCCTCCCCCAGAAATTTCTATTTAAAAGGCAGTTGGGAAATATAAGAGAAAACTAAGGCAAGAAAAAAAATGGTTTCAGCTAAATTTTGCAACACAATACAAACACACAATATACAAGACCAACATTTTTATGGAGTTTTATAGTATTTTAATTTTTGTAAACTGCCTTGGGATGAGTTTTATGAATGGTGGTATAGAAACTATGAATAAAAATAATTAAAATAAATGTAAATTTGATATTATAGACAGGGGTTCTCAAATTTGGGTCATTGGATGTTGTTGGACTACATCTCCCATCATCCCCAGCCAGCCACACTGACTTTTGGCCCTGAGATCTAGTAAAGCTATTCATATGTTCATCAGAAATTGTGTTCCTGCTAAAAAAATTTTTGTTCCTTTTAAGGAATTTGACTCATTAAGGCAAATATTGCTCATACATTTAACTTTTTAAAGTGGCTTATGAATATCACAAAAGTGAGAGGAAAATATTGATTGTCCTTGTAAATATCAACTATTGTTCTTGGAGTTACATTCACAGAGTAGGGAGAAACACTTTCAAGTGAAGAAATGAGAGGTAGAGAAGAAAGTAAGTGGCAATCACAAACCAGACATAAATGAAGTTAGACAGATGGAGCTAGAACGAATTGCAATTTGTAAATTATTGAGTGAGACTGGGAGGCTAGTGGATAAGAAGATGCTAGAAACAATTTAAATTAACAATTGTATTAAGATGTTGTTTTTTGTAACAGTTACAAAAAGTCTTTTGGGTACCATCCAGTTCCATTTAAATCAACAGGATTGCTGCCACTGAATTTTCTCACACTCATTGTCCACTTAGGAACATAACATAGGAACATAGGAAGCTGCCTCATACAGAGTCAGACTATTGGTCCATCTAGCTCAGTATTGTCTACACAGACTGGCAGCAGCTTCTCCAAGGTTCCAGGCAGGAGTCTCTCTCAGCCCTATCTTGGAGATGCCAGGGAGGCAACTTTGAACCTTCTGCATGCAAGCATGCAGGTGCTCTTCCCAAAGCAGCCCCATCTCCTTAGGGGAATATCTTACAGTGCAAACCAGGGTGGGCCCTGCTTAGCAAAGGGATAATTTGTGGTTGCTACCACAAGACCAGCCCAGTTCTTCTACATAATCTTCCCTCTTTCTTGTATTTTTCAGGTGTAAATAGAATGTTTATTTTTCATGTTCTAAATGAGATAACCACTATAAAACACTTTCTGTTAGATATGATATAGAAATGACAATTGCAAAAATAAGCCAGAGGACCAGTATATGTACTGGAGAATTATTCATATCTAAGTTCTCTTTTTCATGGGTAAAATATAGTCCGATCTTTGATGTCAGTATGGAGGTCATAGTTTAAAATAAAGTCTCCACCAGCATCCTTCTAAATTGTGGGGAAACATTTCCCCTTCAGCACTCCAAATGATGAAAACTAAATATCTCACGTTCCATTAATGTGTCTTCAGAAATCAGATAAAATATTTATTATGCACCCTGAGCCACTGCTGACTCCATACCACCCCAAGTTAAACTAAAACTACTAGAGTCAAGTTTATTTTGCTGATTTCATGCATTTCATAAGAAGCTTTTACAGTAATGTGAAATGCAGTTTACCGTCACATTTTAAATGTCTAAGCATTGCTGAAGGCACACATTGGCAGCTGAAGTACTGAAGGAAAGAGACTGCTCAGTGCATATGAGGGATCCAGAAGTGACTGACAAATCTTCATATGTTATCATTTGCTTCAAGCAGAAGCTTAGCATTTGCTAAAGGAAATAAAAACCAATTAAATAGCTTCAATTTGTAAGGGAAATGATAGCTTGTGAATACAGGACCATAGAGCTTTTTACTTTGGTCTAATATTTCCAAAAGCACACTGTTGAAGGCAAGCACAATTCACTGTCTATTAACATTTTATTGAATTAAACAAGGAATAGCAAGATAAAAATTCAAATAAGGGGTGGATGGATGCATGCGCCTATAAAGATGCATCTCCTTATAGAACAGCATTTTTCTTTACACATAATAACCATGATCCCGAAGGCAACTAGAGCAAGTATTTTTTGTTGCTGGCTAGGAAAGATGAAGAGCCTTACTCATATAAAGTGTACAGGGGCTCCACTGGGACACCCAGCTGCACCTCCAGAAAGATGGCCCTTGTTCAGTGAGAGCAGCAGCTTTCAAAACTGGTTCTTGGCAATATTAAATCCTTACCGTAATTCCTACTTCCATTGTGGACCAGTTCAGATGAGATGTGCTGAAAGCAAAGACATTTTGCCCTCCATTACATAATTAAGGAATGTCCAAAAGTGCATTGGGACATCCTCCTGGGACATCACCTGCTAACTTGGCAGAGAGGCACCTTTTAACATGGTGATTCCCTTTATTTAGCAGAGGGAGAGTAACTGGCCCTATCCACCCCCAGCACAGTACCTCCGGTGACTGTTGCTGGTGTCTATCTTATGTTTCTTTTAGATTGTGAGCCCTTTGGGGACAGGGATCCATCTATTTACTTATTTATTTATTATTTCCCTGAGCCATTTTTGGAAGGGCAGTATAGAAATCAAATTAGTAACAACAACAACAACCCTAGGTGCAATCCCAAAATAACTTGAAGAGCACCTCAACACCATAGGGGCCACAGAAATCACCATCAGCCAATTACAAAAAGCAACTTTACTGGGAACAGCCTATATTCTGCGACAATATCTATAATAATAACAGCAACAACATTGATAATAAAATTCAGCCATCCCTGGTCCTTGGGAAGGACTCAATGTCTGGATAAAACAAACCAGTCAATAACATCTGTCTGACTGTGTAAATAAATAAGTAAATAAATATATATATAAATAAATAAACAAGCAAATAATAAAGTCTCAATGCACTTTTAGGGCATCCCTTAATCATTTGAGGGTGGTGTTCATCTGAATTGACCCTCTACACACATTTCAAACCTCTGTTTTGGAGCATGTGTAGAGCAGGGCTGCACCACCTCAGCCTTTCACCTCTTTTTGAACTACACCTCTTATCATCCCCAGCCACAGTGGCCAATAGTCAGCGATGATGGGAGTTGTTCAACATCTGCAGGAGGGCTGAAGATTTGCAGCTCTGGTGTAGAAAGACAATTCAGATGAATGACCCCTCGTGTGATTAAATGACACCCTGTGGGTGCATAGGGGCATCCTCCTGTGATGTTAGGGTGGGCACACTCTCCTTGCATTCCTGAACATATTGCATGTGCTGGGTGGCATTCATCCAAAAAGTCCAGGAAGTTTAGAACCAACAAAAAGGAAGCACTTTTTCACACAGTGCATAATTAATCAATGGGATTCTCTGCCACAAGATATGGTGATGGCCATTAGCTTGGGTGGCTTTAAAAAGGGCTTAGACAAATGCATGGAGGTCAGGTCTATCAATGGCTATTAGTCTGATGACTATAGGTCACCTCCAGCCTCAGAGGCAGGAGAGCAACAGCAAGAGAGAAGGCTCTGTCTGCGCGCTTCTCAGAGGCATCTGGTGGACCATAGGTTGCTGGACTAGATAGGCCTTGGGCCTGATCCAGCACGGCTGTTCTTATGTCCTTATGTCCCTATACTGTATATCTTAATTTTGCATGCACATACAGAGTGGCCAGCATCCACACTACCACTGTGCCAATGTATGCTTGGTAGAAGGGATAATTTTCAACAATCTTCTTTTTGCACTGGAGTCTGCTTTGTGGAACAGTGATATGTCCCTGAGGATTCCTGAGCACATATTCCATGAAACTTCAACTTAGAGCAGAAAAGGCAAACTGGCTGGCTGCTGCTTCTCAGTCTGAGAGTCAACCCACATGTGACATTAAATGTGCTTCTATAAATCCATCTTTCTTAGTGCTTTTTCAAAATATGAGCTACCAGGGGGTGGGAGGAGTGTAAGAACTATACTGAATTAAACTTTTACCCCCACCATAGTCCAAATCAATATCAGGCCCCTTGCTGTGGGAATAAAAAATATACAAAGATGGAGCTATACCAACACATTTAACATATGAATGAATAGTTTATTATGGCCCATAACCAGATAATAAAACAGAATACAGCATAAAATATAACACTAAAGTTCAGTACAATAACTTAGATAAAAGTGACTTCAAAAACACACTGACAGCTGAGTTGTTCTCTTCTCAGTTTGCTAGCCGCTGCACAAAATCTTGCTAACCTCTCTGTGACCTCCATGTGACTATCCATTAAAAAATGAGAAACATAATAATCACCTGAGTGTCCCAGCCTATTTTTTAATAATGGTTCTATCCAGATGGAGCAAATGGTCTTATAGAAAGCACAGTGTAGTAAAATGTGGGCAACCGTCTCAACATCACCCCCACCACATGGGCATAACCGATTCCTTAAAGGAATCCCTTTAAATCTCCCGTCTAAGATGGCAGAAGGCCACACATTGAATCGTGCTTGTGAAAATGCTCTCCTCTGACTTAGTGTGGTCAGGCAAGTGAGGTATGCTGCAGGCTGAGTGTAATTTGGAAAGCTACCTAGGGTGTTTTTGGAAGTAACCAGGAAGTAAGCAACAAGTCCCTTTGTTTCTCCATATCTAACACTCTCCGATTGACAATATTTTTGGCAACATCAGGGCATAAAGATAGTAAGTATTGCCCTGAGAACCCACATTTACCTAGAGTAACCTGCAAGCTCTTACTCCAAGATGACTGAAATTCATCTTTCAAAACTAAGGGCACAAGGCCCAATGGGCGGGCATGGAGTTTGAGCCAGACATTAACTGTACAAAGCCATGCCTGTGCTTCGATTCTGATTACTCCAGATTCACAACACAGAGCAGCATTCGAAACACATCTAGGAAGATGAAAAATGGCCTGGAGAAATCCCACCTGGACAACTTCTAATGAATGGAAATTACCTGTGGGATAGATCTGAATCCCATATAACATTTGACCCAAAATATTGGCCTGGTACACTCTAAGCACTGCCGGTATACAGTGACCCCCTTTGGTGAAAATTTTTTTTATTACCACAGCAACACTCCTGTGCGTTTGCTGCCACATACTCACATTGAGGTTTCCATGATCCCCTAGCATAGAAGACAAGGTCTAAATATTTGTAAATTATGACCTGTTGTACCCTATGGCCAGTGATTACCCATTTATGAAATTTTGGTCTCTTGCCAAATACCATAAGTTTAGTCTTCTGGGTGTTAATAACAAGAGACTCCTCATCACAAAATTGTGTGAGTATTCTCAAAGCTCTCCTCATGCCGATGAGCGTTGTTGATAAAATAGCCACATCATCGGCATAAAGTAATGTAGCAATGGGTCTACCTGCTAGTTTTGGCCGATGAATATCAGGGTTATCTAGAAAGGGGGATTAAGAAATTAATATTAAAATTAAATTTAAAAAAACATTCATTTTAAATCATTTTAGAAATCAAATACTGCTGGAATGTCATTAATGTGACTAGAAAGGGAAAAATTTGGGTGTGCATGAGAAGCATTAGACAGTAGGGAAAGACAGTAGAGAGAATCACATAAAAGCCTGGGTAAAAAGCCAAGTTTTCACATGCTTTCTGAAAGCTGTGATGGAGACTGATGAGTGAATAGCCACCGGGAGAGCATTCCAGAATAGCGATTGTATTAGGAGTTGTGGAGCCCATCCCTAAAGAAAGGCTGAGGGGCTATGATTTCTTTTGTATTCATACAAGGACCAAACAGAAGTTGCTCTGGGCTGTGGGTGGCAAGGGTACAAGCAGGCTCAAAGATGTGCATTTAGTGTGCACTTTAATTTGTCCACATTCTCTTGCCACTCAGACTCCACAGCCCCAGTCAACAGACTGTCACTACAGAGGACAAGGAACCCTTTCATAAGCCGCTTGCCATGGCTTTGGATCAGCATTATTTGGTTTATTTTAGGGATATGCCCCCCAAATCCCTGAAAAACCTCACTTCTAGAAATTTCTATAATGAAAAGAATGAGTCTTATAGAAACTCATTTGACTTCCCTTGAAAACATTCAGATTTTCTCCTTGGGAGGAATCCTCAAATTTGCTTTGAATTGCATGTTATATAAAATGCTGGTGTCAATTCTAATTCATTTTGAGGATGCTGCGCTGAACATAACTCCTACAACATAGGAACCTGTGTAGTGAGCTGGTACAATACAATTGTTCCCTGCATGAAGCACCTACCACAGGAAGATAGTTTCTAACTCAATGGCACCCATGTAGTAGCTGTAGCATGAGAGGCAAGCAGCACTGTGTTTATTTACACACGTCAAGTTGTGATTATTTACACATGTGGCTCATGTACAGAATGTCCAAATCCCTGTCTTCCTCATCCTCTGTATCAGTGTTTCTCAACCTTTTTGGACTCAAGGACCGCTAAATCATTTGTGCAGAGTGTCAAGGACCGCTACATTCTTTGTGTGCAGTTTCCCGGACCAGCAGTTAGTAGAGGGGTTTCAAGTTTAATTTTATTTTATATATCTAAGACTTTATACCGGTCCAAAACTTGCATCTACTTGCAATTAACTTGCAATTAAAATAATGTCATAAAATAAAATTTGTTAAACAATAAACTATTTTATTTACATACTATTTACACAAGAAATTAATTAAGAAATTAAATAATGTCATAAAATAAAATTTGTTAAACAATAAACTGTATTTTATTTACATACTATTTACATATCAAAATGCACACAATGTTAATGTGAACATTATATTCAAATATTTTAGGAGCAGAGGAAGAAGTCTGATAATGAGATATTCAAAATAAAACCTTGGTATGAAAACCAACAATATTCTTCCTTTCCATGTAGCCATAAATAAGAGCCATGTCTGCTTACTGGAAAGTATGCATTCCCAAATTCCAAGGAGACTCTTAGTACATGCATATAAAAAAAGAATCATTAAAATAGAACACATTCAAGCACTATTTGAATGCTTGCATTACTTTCTCCCAAAAGCAATATTGGGGCTGTATTTGTGAATGGCAAAGAGATGACAAACTTTTGGTACTTCTGCAACAAGACAGTGGTAGAAAGGGTGTTCTCCAAAGCCATCCTCAAGCAAGCAGATCTTTCCCAGTCAGTACTACTTGATCCTCCATTTCTTCATATCTAGCAAGCTCCTTTATGAGGCGCAGCAGGTCGGCGCAGCCCTCAGACCGCGCGGCTCGGAGATGGAACGGGGCCATTTTCGCGGGGGGCGGATGGGATGGGATCCGGGGACTGCCTCTGTTTGCAGGCCAGTGCTTCTGTGCAGCATCCCAACTCTGTGGCCATGCACAGCACTGCTGGCTTATTTAAGCCCACGTAACGTGGGACTGCAAAAGAAAAGTTGCAGGAGACTCAGAGTTGTAGCGGAAGAAGAGGGAAGCGAGGCGTCGCCAAAACAGAGAAAGGGCTGGAACAGAAGAAGCGGCTAGGAGGAGTAAGAGCGAGCGAGGGCGGGCGAAAGGGAGAGGCTAGCAGGTCGGAGTGGGGTTTGAGGGCAGAGAGGCGAGGGAGCAACAAGAGGCAGGGATTGGGCAGGGCCGAGGGAGGAAAGCCCGCAAAGAGCGGAGTCAGGGTGAGGAGTCTGCGCCAGGGAAAGCCAGATTAAGGAGTGGCACTTTGGGAGCAACTTTTGTCAAGTGCGGAGCGAAGAAACTTGGAACAGGGCCATTTTCCCGGGGGGGGGGGATGGGATGGGATCCGGGGACTGCCTCCGTTTGCAGGTCAGTGTTTCTGTGCAGCATCCCAACTCTGTGGCCATGCACAGCACTACTGGCTTATTTATCCTCAATGCTCTGCTCTCCACTCCCTCGCGTGAGTCCCCGATAGTTGAAGAGCAGGAGAAGCAGTCGACGGCGGCGGCACAGGCACAGTCAGGCGCCAAGCATCCCCCTGGCAGCACAGAGGGGAAAAAACCGCAATCTCAGTGGCAGCTTCTTCAAGTAGTTTTGGGCCGATTTGGCCCGTCTTCGGCCATGTGGGGGCGGCGGCGGCAGCTTCTTTGGCCTGAAATTGGGCCTTTGTGGGGGCGGCTGGGCGGCGGCTGCAGCCGCGGCAGTAGTTTGGGGCAGGCAGTAGTTTGGGCCTATTTCGCCGTCTTCGGTCGTGTGGGGGCGGCGGCGGCTTCTTTAGCTTCTGTGGGGGCAGCTGGGTGGGCGGTCGGTGGCGGCGGCAGTCTGGGCCGATTTGGGCCCAGACTGCCGATTCTGGGCCTTGATCTGGCCATGTGGGCGACAAGCGAGAAAGCGGCAGGGAGGGGTAAGTAAACCCTCCCGCCCTCCTAAATATACCCCCCCTGCAGTTGGTCAAAGCAAACACTCACAGCCTCAGCACCTCACTTATTTTTAGCCCAGTAAGTTTAAGCAGCTCACCTTCAAAGATCTCAAAAAACCACCTTCCAGCAACCACCCAATTTCTCCACTCACTCACTCAATGACTGGGCTATCTTCCCACCTCGGCACAAGCCCCGCCCCTGCTCCACCCCTATTGGCCACTGACGTTCCAGGAGCCTCGGAATTTCCGGGGAGAGAAAAACTTTTACAGCGGAGAGAAAAGCGGATAGAAAAACAAGCATATTCAGTTTGGAGCCCTGCCTTCCTAGTCGCGGACCGGCACTCAAGCCTCCGCGGACCGCTGCCGGTCCGCGGACCGGCTGTTGAGAAACACTGCTCTGTATAATGTCTTTAAAAAAAATAAAATAAAATAAAAGTTACATCTTAAGTTTATTTTTAAAATTTCAAGCTTCCAATGTTGTAAACATATAAAAAGAAAATCAAGCCACAGGTGGCTATTTCTAATTCTTTACAATGAATTGGTTTCACTTTATTTCAGCATTTTCACCAGAGAGATGTTGACCTATATTTCTTCCCTGTCCCCTTTCACTAGCTTAGAGAAGACATCTACAGACAGCAAATATATTTTTGCCAATTAATATCCCGGTTTTGCCTCAATGGTACAATGGCATCTCTTGAATGCAAATAAGCAGCTATGAATTGTCAAATATTCAGGAGTTGGAAAATAACCTATAGAGCTTAGTAGGACATTATCATCTCCACAGCAAAAAAAATAGTCTTTCTGGGAACTGTGAAATAGCAGCCTGTTACTATGCTACATGTACAATTAAAGTTGGTAAAGTCCTCGAGCATTTATATGTATTTGTTTCAAGGACTTAGAAGCTGGACTTCTATTTAACCCGATACATGGTTGCATGCCTCTGCTGAATCAAGGTATGGGAAGGAGGATTTCCTAATAAGAAAGCACATATGATGAGGAGGGAAATCATTTAACAGAATGGTGATGTGAAGTGATTGTAAATTTCAGCCTTTGGGGGGAATGGAGTTTATGCTGCTCACTCAAGCACAGAGACAGATTTCTGGGGAGAGAAAAGCAGTAGTGAAAATGGGATGTGCTGCAATTTTTGTGGTAGTGGAATTCAAGAGAGGTTGCTTGCCAATACACTTCAACTTCTATGAGGAAACAATGTATGGCTTCTTAACAGTCCCACCACCATTAAGGCCAAGCACATGGGAAATCTCTGCAAGAAACACATCTACCAGGACTTATTTTTACAGGTGCTGGATCAAATTGCAAATTAATTTGACCCAAAAGCAAAATCTCAACTCTTATCAGTGGTGAAACAGAACACAGTTAATTAACTGAGGATGGGGGTGGGAAAATATAATGGCTATAGTTCCATCTGTACCAACATGCAAAGTCAAAATGGGTTGTCAAGTACATAGAACACTGTACTATATTGGGGCACCTTTCAGCTATTCCCCACCCCCAGAATAATGTGTACAGATTTCATGGCTCATTTTTAAATACAAATAGCCTGTTGCACCCACCCTGCACTAAATGCATATTGCATCCACTCTGGCTACTGATGAAGAGGCACAAAGAACAGGGGCCAACATTGAGACTAACCTTACACCAATGTACCAGGGTTTTCCAACATGTGAAGGGGAGGAGTGATATTCAACAACTCCCCGTTCTCTCTGCAGCTACCTGTGCCTTCCAAAACTACATTTCTGAGCCCACTCACCCCCACCCAGGCTTCAGGAACATAGTTCCAGGAGGCACACAAGGGGGGGTCACAAAAAATGACACTCTTCCTCACATGCCAGAGAACTCTGACATGTTGGTACAATATTAGTCTGGCTGTTAGCCAGGGTTTACAAACTACAACCCTGGTTTCCTTTCAAAGGGATTGAGACAGTGAGAGGTGTAGTGGGCACAGATCCTTTAACACACCTTTGTACCCTGTGTCAGAAAGCTGAGCCATGGGCAGCACTCACTAGGGGGCACAAGTCTAAAAGCCAGGACTGGGAAAGCCAGAGACTCACCAGGGAACAAACAGGGAAGATGATCAGGAGTCAGAGGGTCTAGACAGGAACACACTGAGGGTCAAAGCCAAGGAATCACCAGTAGGCAGAGGGTCAGACAGGAGCCAGAGATCAGGAACAAATCAAGGGTCAAGCCAGGTGAGTTGTCAGGGATCAGGCAGGTAATCCAAAGTCCAAAACAAACCAATCAGACAGGAAAGTGACTAAGACAAGTGCATGAGAGAGCAGGAGAACCTTGATACTGAGAAAAGTCTGCCTCAGCCCAGAAGCCTCTTATATTTCCTGCTGTAGTGGAAGGCCAATGAATGACTCCCTAGGATAGTGCTTGTTTGGGGCTTTTGTGACCTAGAGATGTGCCACAATACAGCAAGCAGGCTGCCACATGGGCAGCAACACACACATTCTCAGGGCAGACAGCACATGACACCCTGCTTGCAGTAGCAGGGCTTCCACATTTGCTCTATTCTAGACGGGAGAAGTGGATGTAGATTTTTTTGATGTTGTTGTTGAAAAGGGATTATATACAGTGTTTAAAATTTTGTTGAAAAGAAATGTTTAAATATTCCAAGAAGGTGATATAAAATAATAACAAATTGATGATGATGATAACGAGGAGGAGGAGGAGGAGGAGGAGGAGGACAACAACAGTCACTATCTCATCCCAAACACCTTTGGCAAATGATCATTCTCTGGGTTGCAATTCTGTCTCTATTAACTGAGTGTTTTTTTTTAAAAAAACCACCTATTTCCTCACTTACATTCCATTATGGTACGTGTCATTTCCACATGGCAGAGACTGGTCAGTGGCGGTGCTGTTGGAGCTAGGACCCTGGCAGCATCAGTTCTCAACTGCAATATCTCTTAGTGACCACTTGGGGGTTAGGCTCATGGATAAAAGTGCTGGACCCCTCCCCCATTAGTTCTTCAGTGTTTAAGAACATGTCGATTAGCTCTTCCAGTGCTTTCCAGTCCATTTTGTCTCTCCATAGATGATTGTTTGTTTAGTTTCAAACCCCTTTCAGCCTTAAGCTCATCTTTCCTATCCTTTTGCAACTTCTAAATAAATTCTTATTGTTCTTCAAACTTAAAGAAGTGTCTCCAGAGTCCAGACCTCTTGCTTGGCTGAATTCTCCCCCAACTGGCTTTGCTCTGCTAATGGAAGTTGAACTGCCATTCTTCTCCTACAGGTGCTGCATGCCGAAGCTAGTTGCTAGAACAGAACCGCAGTGAGACTCTGGTACCATTGTGGAGGAAGGAACTGTTCTTTGCACCAATGCTACAGCTCCTGTGCCTATTCTTATATCTTTTGGAGTGGCAGGCCTTTAGAAATAAAAATTAATTCCATAATATTTCTGAAGCCTCCTATAGTACTTTGTTTTTCATAATAGCATAGGATGCTACTGTTTGTTACAAGTGTCACAGATTATTAAAGGGGAGATAATTGGGCTTGCTGGGATAGGGGGAAAAAATCACAAGAGGGGCTAATGCATTCATTTCAAACCTGAGAGACAGCACTTCACAACTGTGTTAATAGCAAGTGTCCAGTGGCTACCCACTTGTAAAGAGTTGTCAAGATGAGAAGAGTGAAAGAATGTGAGAGAAAAGCAGTTTTGCAATCAAATAATGCTATAGGGAGAACAAAAGGCTGAAACAGAAAGACTGGAGATGTACTGTAGTCTTGTTTTTCTAACTGTTTTCCCCCATTCTGTTACTAAATATTAAATACTAAAGCCATGAACTGAAAAAGCATATAAATCACTACTGTAATAAAAGACCTAGTCTAAATGCTGGACATAAAACAGATGAATTATATCTTCGGGGACCTATCATTTGTTTAAAATGTTTCTGAAGTCATCTCTTATTCATCAGGAATCGCTATGCAGAACAATATCTATCTATATCTAAAATATATCATGTTACTGGCCTAGGCTTATAGCTACCTGACTGGGTCTGTTGTTCTTAGAACAAAGGCGGTATGAGTGTTATATGTTAATGGCATTACAGATAATTAGGCTTTGTCCAGACAAATGGCTGAAAGCTCAGATTACTTTGAGGCCTTAAGAAAAAAAGCTAGACAATAAAAAGTGTGCAGTGAATCAAGATACAGTATAATTCTTAAATTATAGAGAAGAGAAGGCATTTGTCCATCTGTAGTTCCATTCAGATCTTTAAGAAACCTTGCATTTGTATAGGATGTACATTTTTTTAAAAGTCATTGTATTAGCAGCACCAGAGGTTAATTTGGAAAGCATTAGGTAGAGAAAATGCCATTCAAACTGCTGTGCTAATAGAAAATGTTTCATTTGTTGCAAATACTTTGAGAACTCAAAGCTACAGTACTTCCTGAAATGCGTGCGTAAGCTACTGTTTATTTTTAAATGAAGAAAAACATGTAATTATTTTTCCTCCCAGGGAATGCTTAATTGGCTCTTGTTGATGTGTGTGTCTGTGTTTTTTTAAAAACCTAGCAAACAGAACACAGTGACAAAATTTGCACAAATTAGCAATCTTCTTCTTTCTGAAGATCAGACTTTCATTTATGTTAACCAAGAACAAAATGCAATAAATCAGTTGGGACATCTTCAACTGGCATAACAGATGGACCAAGTACCAAAATGTCAACTCTCCTTTATGCTCACTCCCATACCTTTGTTGCATCAATTCTCATTTATTACTTCTTTAAAGGACAATTAATTCCAGTCCATAGATTTTTGTAGGACACTCAACTCCCTTTGCCTGGAGTGTGAGACTTCATTATACCCATTAGAGCTTGCGTCACTGAAAAGTTTATGAAAACCAATCTGCTCAAAATAAGTGAAGATGCATTTACAATTGTGAGATGTGTGTCTGGCATCTTAATTTCAGCAATGAAAAAATAAGGTATATAATGATCCCAAAAGGATATTGCATCAAGATATCCTATGAGGTCTGAAATGTCCTGGAGATGGAAATAGATACATTATATTTTTTGTGAGCATGTTCTTTATTTTTAACTGCTTTGTCTCTAGGAGTTATTTATTCTGATCCTCTAAGCAAAGTCATGCTGTTTGTGATACAGTTAATACAGTCAATGGCTGACATCCTGACTACTAAGGCAAGGACACAGAGGGATCTATGTCCTTGTAGCAAGAAGCTGCTCCTCATTCTGCTAGAAGCTTCCCCACTTCCACAGATTTTCCTGCCTCTGGAAGTGCTGTTTGCCTTCCAAAAATATGTCCCCATGGGCTGTGCAACACTCAGTGACATATTTTTAAAGGCACAGAACACATCAAGAGGCAGGGAAGTTAAGTGAAAATTGCTCCCCAACCCTGTGTGCTGCAGAAGTGGGGAAGCATCTCACCAGTGTTTCAGATTTTCTCCTGCTATATAGTAAGAGTACTCAACTCATGGCCTTACAGGATGCAGCAGTCACAACATATGCAAGTTATTTTATTCATCCACTGGGATAGGCATGAACTACAGATGTTGTTTACACATTTTCCCACAGAGGAAATTAATAGTTCTGACAATACTTTTTGACAATAGGAACATAGAAAGCAGACATATACCGAGTCAGACCATTGATCCATCCAGCTCAGTATTGTCTACCCAGACTAGCAGTGGTTTCTCCAAGGTTGCAGGTGGGAGTCTCTCTCAGCCCTAACCTGGAGATGCCAGGGAGAGAACTTGGAACCTTTTGCTCTT
This sequence comes from Hemicordylus capensis, assembly GCF_027244095.1. Classification (NCBI taxonomy): domain Eukaryota; kingdom Metazoa; phylum Chordata; class Lepidosauria; order Squamata; family Cordylidae; genus Hemicordylus; species Hemicordylus capensis. The sequence goes on from NC_069661.1 coordinate 200,383,126, forward strand.
CCCAGAGCAGCTCCACCCCCTAAGGGGAATATCTTACGCTGCTCACACATGTAGACCCCTTTCTCATGAGAAGTGCGAAAGGGCTACAGGGGTTTGTGGGGAGGAAGCCCTAAAGAGCTTACCTCCCCACAGACAGCCTTTCCCCCTTCCCTGGGCAGGTGGATCACTGTCCAGATGAGCACTGGCCCACCTCCTGAAGCTCCAATAATGCACCATGCAAGTGTGTGGTGCATTATGGGATTCCCCACTCCCTGCTAGTTGCAACTGCTTGCAGTCACGGCTGACAGAGAATTGTAAAAATGAAGTTAAGGGAGTGCTTGCTCCCTTAACCCTGTTTTAAAGGAAGGTTTCATAGGCGGGTTTGCCACCATAGTGCTGCCGGGATTGGCCCAATCCCAGCAGTACACACAGCCGTGCAAAACCTGGCTGGGATCCTTAGCCCAGTTAAGCACCTGTGTGAATAGCCTCATAGTCTCCCATTCATATGCAACCAGGGCAAACCCTTCTTCACAAATGGGACATGTGATGCTTGCTACCACAATACCACAGGACATAATCTTTGTGACAATATTGCAGGAGTTCAGATATGTCATGCAATAAGGAATTGCAGATCCTAATCTCTCTCTTTCCTGTAACAAATGAACCCACCTTCAGTCAGGTTACCCCAGTCTACAAGCTTGAAAATGTCCTTGATAACACACCCCAGCTCCATTCCTTATTTCACCTGATATTGTGGCCATGAGGCAAAGGTGACTGGCTTGGCACTTGGCCAGGGGGGAGGGGGGAGCCTGAAGGGGCATTTGTCTCTCTTGCCAGTCCTTCACCTAGCAGTTCTCAGAGGACACAGAATGAGTGTTAGCTGATTGGGGGCTGAGTAGGCATGTTTTGCTTCTCCACAGATGGCTGGGCCAGGAAGTTTTTTTCATTTATTCATTCCATTTACCTTAGGTTTTGAGTCACACCTGGAAGGTTCAGTGTGGGCAGAAGAGGGCTTATCATTTGGTGAGCCTCCTTGGAATGATTTGAGAAAGTGGGTAGAAATGCTCAGTCCAGCCCCAGAGTCTTGGTTGCTCAAGGGCTGAGATGGGAGACATCTCCCTGCTTTGGGCTAACCTCAAATATGGAATGCCTGCAAAATGGCCCTGCTGATTTGGGGGGTTAGCTTAGAGAAACAGGGATTTGCACTGTTCTGACCTGCTGCTCCTCGCCAGGGTGTCATTTCCCTGATGGTTTGGAGAAAGGACACTGTTGTTGGCTCCCAACCTCAGTGCTGGTCTGAACTGTGGGGCAGGGAGAGTTGTAAACCTGCTGCAGTGATTTGGTTCTAATGATTAATAAACCTGTGGCCCTTTCTTCCACATGCTGTCTCATCGTCTTTATTGCCTCCTGTCTTCTAGTATGGGGTGATACATTTTATCTGAAGCCTTAGGTCTGAAGAGTTGGACTACTTGGTGAGGATATCATCTTACTTGCTCTGTAGCACACAATTTATTTTCATAACAAATAGTGCTGTCTATGGTCCAAATAGTTCTAGCACAGTTTATATGATTTAAAACTACTACAGAAATCAAATCTTTTTAATGCTCCATTTTTGGTTATATGTGGTAGGTTCTTTAGTTTTTAGTTTTTATAACTCTCAGTTTTTAGCTTTTAAATTTTTTTTAAAAAATGAACTTTATATTAATTGTGGCTTTTAACCTGACTTATAACTTGTTTACACAATTTGGTTAATTTTATTACTGTTATTGTATATTGTATCTATTTTATTGTTGTGAGCTGCCCCAAGCAGTAGTGTACTGGAGGGGCAGGGTATAATTTTTTAAACAAACAAACAAACAAACAAACAAACAAACAAACTAACTTAATATGTTGCTGGATGTTAAGACAACTTGTGGATGGGCACAGAGGCTCCATAAGCTCCTTTTAAGGGTAGAGGGGTATTTGGGGATGTTGGGAGGGGACCACAAGATATGCCTCAAAAATGTTATTGTTGGGTTTATTGTTTTGGTGAGCTTAGACTTCTCCCACTCCCAGAATCAAGTCAGGAGTCAGCAGAGATCAGATTAAAAGATTTAAAGTCCTCAAGGACTGGTCAAATAAAAAGATCTTCAGCTAGTGCCAAAAAGCATCATAGCCATTTACCAAAACCAAAAAAGGTCTGTCTCCAGTCACCATATGACTCACTTTTGAGGGCCCAGAAAGGGGCTTCTAAGGATGATCTTAATATTTGGACCATACAGGAGAAGGTGGTCCTTAAGGTACTTCAGTTCCAGATAATTTGGGGCCTTAAAAGTAAGAACCCACACACTGAATTGTGCTTTTGAACCAATTTGTGGCCCTTCCACATGTTTCAAGTCAGGCCTCACAGTCAGTAATTTACCCACTGTATTTTGCACCAATTGACATTTCTGACCATGTAATGGCCCCCCATTTGATTTTGTATTGTATACATATTTGATGCTTTTGGAAATGTGTAAAGACTCAGTTGGAAAAATCACAACAGACCAATTAGTCTCTCAGATGCCACATCATTTTCTGCCTATTTGCAGTAAAAAAAGGGTTAGGTATCATATAATTATATCATAGCTTCTATGGCACCATTATCTCAGCCACAAACAAGCAGCTAAAGCCTGGGGAGAAAGCATCTTTCCATTACAAAATTTCACCCTCAAAAGAGATGATACTTGCCTAGATGGGCTACCAGCTGAGTCTTATGGACTTCAAATATTAGTTCACCTTGTAGTGAGACCAGCAAGCATTCATCTATGACATGGCTCAAACACAGCTTGACAGCATTGTAGATGTAGCTGCTGATTTGGATTTGGTCACTCTGAGTGAGATGAGAAGAAGGAATCAAAGGGATTTTTTTAAAAAAAGCATATATATGCTTTTTTAAAAAATCTCAGCTACACACAGCAGGGGAGCTTCAGTCTGTCAGTTTAAATGTACAATTTACCCTCAGCAAAAGAACACATGAGGTCTGACTGAAACCTAGTAAACGTTATAGTTAATTTATAGCCTCAAACAAACAACGGGTCTTTTAATTGATTGACAAATCAAAGCAAAGGAAAAGTAAAGTAAATGAAAACTCTCAAGGAATTGACAGTTTTGTAATTGAAAACTGAAAAGGTCAGTAAATGAGCCTCCACATAATTTGTCTGAATGGAATAATTGTTTTATGTAAATCTTAATTTGCAGTCCAAATATGGGAAGTGATGAGTGTAATGAACCAGACTTACATCTGGTCTACTCTTCAAAAAAATTGATACAGCAAATATGACAGACTACTGCTTCTGAACCCCAAAAACATAGCACTTGGGGAATGTTTGCAGAAGACACTTCTAAATAGGGGTGTGCACGAACTGTTTGCTGCTGAACCGGTTCACCTCAAACCGGGCCAGTTCAGCAGCTTGATCATGAACCCAACCGAGAGTGGTTTGGTCTGTGTTTGAACCAGACCAAGCCCGGTTTGGGTGAACCAGTTCGGCAGCGATGCTGCAGCCAGGCAGGGGTGGAAATAGAGGCAGAAAGGTCTGCCGGCACCCCCACCCCACCCACCAGGTGCAGCCCCAAGCACGTGAAAAACTTTGTTTAGGAAGCCACCCGCATGGTGGCAGGACGGTTCTGGCCTCTGCAGGTGCATGGAGGCTGGAACTGAGGCTGGAACTGTGCCACCACCATGCAGATGGCTTCCTAAATAAAACTTTGTGCATGCCTGCGTGGGTGATCAGCAGTGCCAGCAGCCACCTCAGATGGGTAAGGACCTTTCTACCTCTCTCACTGCCCCTGCCCAGCTGCCCCTTAATATGCCCTTAACCCCCACCCCTTTACTAGTAAAGGGGAATCCTCACTGGATTCTCCTTTACAAGTATTAGCTGCCCAAACCACTGAACCAATTCAGTCAAATTGATGGGACCAGCTGATCAGTTTGACTGAACCAGTTTAGCAGCACATAGTTCAGCTCAAATTTGATTCAAATTTGAGCCGAACCATGATTTTGGGTTTGTGCACACCCTTACTTCTAAATGCAGGATGAGAGACAATGTAAAAAAAGAGGCTTTTGTAAAAACTGCGGGGAGAGTGGGCTAAGCCCACTCTCGCTGCAGATGAGCAGGCAGGGAGCCCTGGGTGGCTGGATCAGCTGCCCACACAATGGCCAGCTCCGTGACGGAGCCGGCAGGGGTGGGGGGAGCGGGGGCCACGCAGCCCCCGCAAGCCCCAGTATGCCCTGCGCAAGCACACAGGGCATATTGGGGAGACCCCCGGAGCCGGGAGGTGGCTTTTTGCCTCCTGGCCGGGGGGCTACTCATGAGTAGGCATGGCGCGAAGCTGCGCCGCAGCTACTCACGAGCCTAAAAAGCAGGTTTGCTGGAGCGCTCGCTCCGCAAACCTGCTTTTTAGCAGGGGTTCTCGAGTGGGTTACCTGCTCAAGAACCACCAGGCTCAGCTGCGAGCCCAGTGGTTCTTACAACCAACAAAAATTGGGCTAGGCTCTCCTAGCCCAATTTTTGTTGATTGTGAGAATCGCCCCAATATATTACTTTTAGCACTGGTGTTTATTGGTAGCCTACTGATAACAATAATTTGCATTTATATAACAATTCCCGAGTGTTCAAAGTACTTCACATCATCATTATCTCTGTGATCCTTAAAATAGTAAATTAGGGGAGTATTATTATTCCCACATTATAGGTGGCAAGCTTGGATAGTTGTTTGCGTGATGCCACCTAGTTAGTTAATGGCATGAGATTTTAACTATGCTACAAAAGCTTTGACCCACTAAACTGAAAGTATATGGGATGCTGGAATTGTTACCATGTCTGAAATAGTGAGAGTTAGGTAACCCCAGAATATGACACTGTAACTACCTAATCAACCAGAACAAATCCAGACCTATAACTACTCTGCTACAGTGGCTCTCTGCTTTGTCTAATTTTACTCATTATTACACACACACACATGCACACACATCACTACAAAGAACAAAACAGAACAGTTTTTCACCAGATAGACCAAAGCTAGGACATGGTTAGGACCCAGTATAAAGCATAGTTGGTCCGTTGTGCTCCCAGCTCTAAGATCCTGTAATCTGACAAACCTGGAATACAAATAAGCTATTGCTTGTGTAACATGGTGAGTATGCAAAATGGGAACTGAATTAAAGAAAGTAATAGAGAAACTTGGCCAGTCCTGCAAATCATTGCAGGAAAACAGGTCATAAAGCAGTGTCTGCACTCACAGAAAGCATCATTGTTATGCTAAAGAAATTCATACATTATCAATGCTCTGTCATAAAACACATAGCAAAAACAAGGGGACAGAATAAATGATCTAAAGGCAAATTCACCATGGGAGAAATCTAATTCTCTCATATATTCTATTACACAAATCCTTTTATTTTTCCTTCCAAGCTGAGATTGGAATCAAAATGAGAAAGTTAGTAATGGAGATTGACATGGAAGCATTAACATGCTAACACTGTAAAATCCCAAGTACAGTAAAATTAATAGAATCAATATCCTACTGAAAGAACCAGCATGAGAAGCAGAGATAGAAAGATAACATGTCTGACGGATTGTGAGGAGAGAGAGAGTAAAACCATTCTGGAATATCAGCAGAGAGATTGGGGAGGCAAAGGGATGAAAATGGGGAAAGTTCAGAGAAACAAGGAAGAAGAAAGAAATGACTTCTTTTCTATGCAGGGAGAGCAGGCCGTTGGCTCCTAGCGTAGCAAGGGCTGGTTTTTGTTAGAAGTGAGAATTCTAAAGCATTGCTCTTAGCAGCGCAGTAACCTCTTCTGGCCACTAGAGCATACTCTGCTGTGTGAGGACTTTAATGTTTCTCCTCACATCCCTCAACAGTTTTAGGTGTCGGACTGTGCAAATGCTGGGAGGTTTCTGAGAACCAAAAAATGAAATCTGAGAAAGAGACTTTTTCTAGTGCTGCCGGAGGTTGCTATGGACAAAATGGGGGATGATTTTGAAGCTGCTGGGTTTAACTATGCAGAAGAGAGGGGATAACTGAAGGAGAAGGACCTGGGGTAATCTACTGAGGACACCTGACGAAAACCCCTGGCTAGAAAATTGGCTGGAGGTTATTCCCTAGGCTAGGCTTTGCCCTACTCTCTAATGGGATGACACTCTATAGAGAGTGCTGTCCTGACATGAGCTCGTTGCTTATATATGAGCACAGCTTCCATCCCAAGAAAGCTTGCAGTCCATTCAGGCAGATGCTACAGGATCGGTGGTCCCTAAAGCAGCTACCTTTTTTGAATATGGGGAGGAATTGACTTCCCTCCCTGCTTTTACTGGTGAAAAGTAGATCTAAATGGGGAAAAACCTCCAAGCCGAGGCCAGTGAAACCACAAGCACATGTGTGTGTGCCATCACACACACACACACACACACACACACACACACACACACACACACACGGATGGGAAAGGGCAATTTGGTAGAAAGAAATATAAAACTCCCAGGAGCAGAGGAAGGATGGGGTTCTCCCTATATTACCTGTCAGACATGAAAAAAGGGGGAAAGCCAGGTTCTCTGCAGAGAACATGGGGTGCGTTGATGAAGAAGCAGAAAGCAACAACCTCTGGGATGCACAAACTGGGAGGATCTCTACTGGCTGCTTTATAGGGTAAAAGATTATCTGTGTATGCACCAGAGGTGCTCTCTAGTCTGGGGATGACTCTTGGTAGAAAACAGTGGGTTTCAAGGTAGCTAGACACTAGAGTACCTAGAGGTTTCAAATTGCTGAGAAGAATGAGAATGTGGATGGGAATGTTTATTCTATGGTTTAGGATTATTCCTGAAAGGAATGCAAATTGTTAGTTTGGGGGGGTTAGAATAGTCTGAGGAACATGATCTGGTTTCACAGCAGAGGTCAGCGGTGTGAAAATGTGAGTGAGGAGAAGGGGAGTCATGGCTGCCATGCCTGGGTGTGGGTGTGTCTCAGGAGTGCTTAGAGTCTCCATATAGGATGCTCTTTGGGGGGTATCACAATGCCCTGGTTCAGGCTCCTATGAGGCAGGGAGCTGCAGCAGCTATGCTCCTCTCTGAGTTCACTCCCTACACTGTTCCCAGCTACGGCAATAAATGTTGTTTAGCAGGTCCAGAAATGATCTGAGAGCTCAATTTTGGATCTCTTAACAGACTCAGTGAGGATTCAGAAAGGGTAAGGAGAAATTCTGTGGTGGCCCTCAATATGGATGGGAATCCTGAAGACTCAATATCCTGAGGGGAGCTTTTGGCTATACTTCCCAGATGACACCTTAAATGAAGGGGCTTCAATGCTGGGAAAGCCAATACCCCTTCTCCTGGCTTGGAACACTCCCTCGTCACTCCTGGGACCTCAGCAGCAGCCGTGATAGGCCTCTTCCCAAGCTTAAGCCCCCAAACACAATGCCCATTTAATAAACCAAGGCTTTCTGCATCTGGTCTTGAAGGAGATCTCAAAATATAGGATGGGACAAAATATCAAGCCCTCTACCTCAAGTTTTATGGCCCCCAGAGTCACAAACCCTTCTCTCTGAGGCTATTCAGTGCCCTCACTCCTGCAAATATCCTGCACTGCCTGGATTTGAGGACCTGTCAGCAGAAGTATCCTTTAAACTGGTCAGCCTCAGAGGCAACACCACGATCAGGAACCAAGGGAGGCTCCCTATCCCAGTTTCCCCTCAGGCCAGTAAGCCATGAGAGGTTTGTTTGGGTAATCCTCCATTCACCATCACCGATGCCATGACCTCTATGTCTCTTCTTCCCTCAACCAACATGAATCTGTCAGTTACATTTGTTATTAAGTGCCACAAGATTTGTTGTGGCCCATATAATGAACTTTTTATCCCTGTAATAAGATATAGCCAGGCAGGAGCATGGGAAGCCACTTCTCTATGTGAACAAACACTTCTAAACTCTTCCAGTTTAGTGAATCAATTATTCTAAAAAAGATAAGTAAAAGATAAGTAAAAGCAAAGATAAGTAAAAGCTGTTAATTTTGATTTAAAGGTCATTTATATTTAGGAAAGGGAATATTAGGAGGTAAGCATGCTACTTCCTATACATAGATTGTGGAATATCTAAAATGTATTTTGATATTTTGCAGAATTTTGCAAAAATATATCACAAATATATCTGTAAAATATATTTTGCAGATATTTTGCAAAAATATATTGCAGAATATTTTTGATATTCTCAGAAATGCTACCTCTTCCACACTCAGGTACAGTGAGACAGGCAGAGCTGAGGGGATTTCAATGCATGGATGAGACGTTGGTGCCAGGAAGAGGGGTTTAGATTTGTTAGGCACTGGGATACATTTTGGGGCAAGCAAAGCCTGTCCAAAAGGGACGGGCTGCACTTGAACCAAGATGGAACGAGACTGCAGGCACTTAAAATCAAAAAGGTTGCAGAGCAGCTTTTAAAATACCACCTGAAGAATAGCCGATAGGAGCTGGACAGTATCCGGTTCGGCAGATGTCATCCTTTAAAGTGTGAGCGTGCAAAGGACTCCAATAAAACAGAAAGGGACAGAGCAGAACCACATAAAGAGCAGACAGAAGGTTGTGCCAGCTGGTCAAAGAGTCCAAGAAAGACAGCATATACCAGGTAAGAGATTCAGCATATAGGTGCTTATATGCCAATGTCAGAAGCCTCCGAGCCAAGATGGGTGAGCTGGAGTGCTTGGTTACAGAAATAGATATCGTGGGCATAACAGAAACATGGTGAAACAGTGAGAACCAGTGGGACACTGTTATCCCTGGATATAGACTGTACAGAAAGGACAGGGAGGTGCGCCTTGGAGGTGGAGAAGCACTGTACGTTAAAGAAGTGAGAGAATCTAACAAGGTAAAAAACCTAGGTGGACCAGAGTCCTCCACAGAAACCCTGTGTGACAATACAAGGCCTGAAAGGAAATGTGCTACTGGGGATGTTCTATTGTCCGCCAGATCAAAATGCTGACAGTGACTGGGAGCTGCAGGAGGAAATCAGGGAGGCATCAAGGAGAGGCAGGGCAATAATAATGGGTGACTTCAATTACCCACACACAGACTGGGTAAATTCACAGTCAGGTAATGGCAGAGAGGTCAGATTTCTATATATGCTGAATAACTGTACCATAGAACAGTTGGTCTTAGAACCAACCAGAGAGAAGGCAACCTTGGACTAAAATCCTGAGTGGCACCCAGTACCTGGTGTGTGATGTCAGTGTCATCAACCCTTTAGGAAACAGTAACCATAGTGTGATCAAATTCAGCATACATGCAGGGAGAGAATCACCAAGGAAGTCTAACACAGACACTTTGAATTTCGGAAGAGGAAACTTCTCCAAAATGAGGAGTATGATGAAAAGAAAGCTGGAAGGGAAAATCAGGAGAGTAACTTCACTCCAGAATCATGGAGTTTACTCAAAACCACAATACTAGAAGCCCAGTTAGATTGTATACGAAAAGGACAGAAGGTACCATTAAGTCCAGGAGGATGCCAGAATGGCTAACAGGTACCGTCAAGGAAGCCATAAAAGGGAAGAAGACTTCCTTCAGAAATTGGAAGGCCTGTCCAAATGAAGAGAACAGAAAGGAACACAAAGAGAGAATTCTCATGATCAGGGAAAAGTGGGCTAAGGGAGCCTAGCCTGCTTTTGCCCGATCGTCTGCTGCCATGGGAGCCACGTGGCTCCAGGCAGTAAACCATCCTGATTCCTCCTTCCCTTAGACAAGGTTAGCAGAGTAAGCATTCTGCTAACCCCATGTTTTCGATCGTGTGTTTGAGGAACATTTAGCTAAAAGTATCAAGGGGAATAACAAAAACCTATTTAAACGTATCAGAAGCAGGAAAACTGCCAGGGAGGTGGTTGGACCATTAGACAATGAGGGAGGGAAAGGGGTTATGGAGGAGGATATGGAGGTTGCAGAGAAGCGAAATGAGTTATTTGCATATGTCTTCATAGCAGAGGATACTGAGCATAGACCTGTTCCTGAACCAGGCCTTTCGGGGATGGCAGCTAAAGAACTGAGTCAGATAGAACTGACAAGAGATGATGTTCTACACTTTCTGGAAACTAGCAAATCACCAAGACCAGATGGCATCCATCTAAGAGTCCTCAAAGAATTCAAATGTGAGATTGCCGACCTCCTTGCTAAAATATATAACTTATCTCTGCTATCAGGCTCTGTACCGGAGGACTAGAAACTAGCAAATGTAACACCGATTTTTAAAAAGGGATCCTGGGGTGATCCGGGAAATTACAGGCCAGTTAGCTTAATGTCCATTCCAGGCAAATTGATGGAAAGCATCCTCAAGGATAAAATTGTAAAGCACCTAGAAGAACAGGCCCTGCTGGGAATGAGCCAGCATGGCTTCTGCAAAGGGAAATCTTGCCTCACAAAACTTTTGGAGTTCTTTGAGAGTGTCAACGAGTGTGTGGATCAAGGTGATCCGGTTGACAGTCTACCTGGACTTCCAAAAAGCTTTTGACAAAGTTCCTCATCAAAGACTCCTGAGGAAACTTAGTGGTCATGGGATAAGGGGACAAGTACATGTGTGGATTGCTAACTGGTTGAAAGACAGGAAACAGAGGGTAGGTATAAACGGAGAGTTTTTGCAATGGAGGGAAGTAAGCAGTGGGGTCCCCCAGGGATCTGTACTGGAACCAGTGCTTTTTAATTTATTCATAAATGATCTAGAAGCAGGGGTTATCAGCGAGGTGGCCAAATTTTCAGATGATACCAAACTCTTCCGGGTAGGGAAATCCAAAACGGATTGTGAGAACCTCCAAAGGGATCTCCAAACTGGGTGAGTGGGCAAAAAAGTGGCAAATGTGTTTCAGTGTTGGCAAGTATAAAGTGATGCACATTGGGATGAAAAACTCCAACTTCAAGTATATGCTGATGGGATCTGTGCTGTTGGTGACTGACCAAGAGAGGGATGTTGGGGTTGGGGTGGACAGCTTGTTGAATGTTTTGACCCAATGTGCGGCAGCTGTCAAAAAGGCTAGTTCCATGCTAGGGACCATTAGGAAGGGGATTGGAAATAAAACTGCTAATATTGTAACGCTCTTATACAAAACACACAGTACTCCACACCTGGAGTACTGCATACAGTTCTGGTCACCACATCTAAAAAAGGACATTGTAGAACAGGAAAAGGTGCAGAAGAGGACAACCAAAATGATCAGGAGCCTAGAGCACATCTCTTATGAGGCAAGGCTACAACACCTGGGGCTATTTAGGTTAGAAAAAAGACAACTGTGGGGAGACATGATAGAGGTCTATAGAATCATGCATGCTGTGGAGAAAGTGGATAGAGAGAAATTCTTCTCCCTCTCACATAACACTAGAACCAGGGGTCATCCCATGAAATTGATTGCCAGGAAATATAGGACCAACGAATGGAAATACTTTTTCATACTACATTTAATTGACTTGTGGAATTCTCTGCCACAAGATGGTGGTGACAGCCAACAACCTGGATGGCTTTAAGAGGGGCTTGGATAACTTCATGGCGGAGAGATCTATCAATGGCTACTATTCGGAGGGCTATAGGCCACCTCCAGGCTCAAAGGCAGGATGCCTCTGAGTACTAGTTGCAGCGGAGTAACAACAGGAGGGAGGGCATGCCCTCAACTCCTGTCTGTAGGCTTCCAGAAGTATCTGGTGGGTCACTGTGTCTAGCAGGATGCTGGACTAGATGGGCTTTGGGCTTGATGCAGCATGGCTGTTCTTGTGTTCTTATATCCATCTGATTTTGATGAAGATAACTTTGCATCAGATTGGTGGGTCAGGATAAAGTATATGATTGTTTGCATTGATCAAGTTTGTCAGGCAGTTTGGGAAGAAGTACCCAGTCCCTTTCAGAAGTGGTATATAAACATAACCATTGAGAAAATAAAAAGGTGTTCAATTTATCCATTAGTGAAAAGTGACTTGGCCTGGACAGATGTGTCTTTGGGGACTCTGTGCCTCCTCCCGCCCCCCGATAATAGCTGAACTAGCACTCGCTATTTGTGCTGGATACCAAGATAAATTGGTGGCTGGAGGTTATCTTTCTAATTTACCAGAGATTTCCTGATAGCCTTGCCTTTCTAGTATCTAGCATTACTGATCTAAATTGACAGATCAATCAGGCTACAGCAACATGCTCTTCTATATGTCTGGCCAGCAATGAAACGGAGCCCTTTGCTGTCACTGTGCTGCTAAGGCTGTTCTCTCTGGTTAAGGTCATCCCCACTAGGAATCCACAGAGCAGGCCTGATCAATCCTTGCATTTTGAACACAAAAGCTGCTCCTGAGGAATCCATTAATGCAGAAATTTAAACGCAGATGCGAAAGCGGGCTAATAAATATCTTCTGTCCTTCTGTCAAATTAAATTAAATTAGAAGTGACACAGTAAATACTCTCACACTGTGCTGCAATGGTATTTTACGGAATAGATTTTTATCCCGTAGCACAGTGGAAAAAACCCTGAAGAACAGACTTCAGTTAGAAAAGTTTAATGTAGTTTATGTCCTCAATATTTTGCAATATTCTGAATATCTATCTATCTATCTATCTATCTATCTATCTATCTATCTATCTATCTATCTATCTATCTCAGTATCCCATGGGCAATGTGCATGCACACCATTCAAGCTGGTGCATGCATTTAAAAACTGACATAGTTGCACAAGAGTGCTATTGCTACATCTTTTCTCAATGAAGCTCTTCTCATGATCAGTGAGAAGGGCTCTGGGGTGGTCTGTCGGGAGAATGGGTTACACTCACCCTCCACGCATATGAGCAGCTGTCCCTCCTAGTGCGGGCGGATCACCTGCCCAGATGTGCACTAGCTGCTGCCAGTATTTCTGGGGGTCAGGGTGCAGGGAAGCACTGCTACGTGTCGCCCTGCCATCTGGAGCTTCAATAACGCATCATGCAAGTGCACAGTGAATTATTGGGATCTCCTCTCCCCCTCCCCGCCCCTCACCAAATGTGCCAGCTGCGACTACAAGCAGTCTGGAAGCCCTGCTCTCCTAACTCCATTTTGAGGGGTGACTTCACAGGCAGGTTTGCCGCCATGTTGCCGCTGGGATCAGGCTTCCTTAGCACACACCTGTAAATAGCCTCAATGTCTTTGCACTTACATCTGTTGTTTCTGCCCCTGTGTTCACATGTAATGCTAGTGTATTATCATTCTTTGTGAACATATTGGTGCGAGGTGCCCTTCTCTTAATTTTTTATGTGTCCTAACACTACTGGGGCCCTCTTGTCAGCATGTATCATGGGGAATGTTGCAGAGGGTTGTGTTTCTTTCAGTTGATTGGCCATTCTTTTGGACCACCTTCTCATGAGAAGGGAAGGGCATGAAGCAGGAAGCTGGCCTATTTAAAGGGCAGCTACCCTTTAGGCAAACAGGGGCATACAGACACATGCAGGACATACAGAACTTCAGACAGTGGCTAAATGCAGTAGTTACTGGTTGCATGTAGGCACTACAGCTGTAGTGCTGGGGTTATCTTCCATGCTGCCCTCGAAGTAGGGAGTTCTGATGAGGTCTTTTATGGGAAGCTTCATCACCTGGGAGAACTCCTAGGGGCTAGGATGTCTATGGGCATGATTAATGGGTGCTAGATGTGAGGAAAATTCTGAGACTTCTCAAGGGCTCCTCCTCAAGGCGTGCTTATGAAGGGGGTGAGGTCCTGTGGTAAGGACAGCCTGTGGATTTCTGTGCTGCTGCTACGAGTTGCTGAGGGGCATCTTGATGTGCTGAGCAGGGATCTCTGAGGCTGAGGCAGGAATACCCATGTGGAGGCCTGCATTATGCAACATGGGCACAAATGCTGTAGCTGAGCTTGAGCTCCATATTGCCACCCCTTTTGGTGTGGAACTAGCAGTGGCATCATGTTGGGGTGGCAGCAGGTGGATCCAGCAGGTGGTTCCAAGCTTGGAGCTGGGGTGGCAACATCTGGACTGGGAGCTGTTGCACATTACAAAGTGACATCATCTGTGGTGTCAGGCAGCAGAAACCAAGGACAGTGATGGTGGGCATGAGTGTGCATAGAGTCACTGGAGCTCATGCAGTGACAGTTAGTGGAGCTGATGTATGAACAGGTATGCAACACACCTGGTACACCTGGTACCACACACATGGTCAGTTAGCAGAGCTTATGTGTGAACAGGTATACCACACACGGTACACCTATTCCTACTCCAGACATGCAAATTCCTGTGCGATCCCACTGCATGTAGAACATGAAAGCAGATCTATGGCACTGCCTTCTACAAACAGAAATGTATACTCCATGTACATTGTCAGCCAGCACCTTTCCTCATACACAAATGTTTTTCTCACATGAAAATGGGCACAGAGATTACGTGCTCTGGATAGCAATATGCAAGTACTTTATACAGTATGCTAAAATCTCTATATCTAGCCTAAGGTTTGCAAAGGCAGAAGCTAGAACAGTAAAACTCTTAACAAACCATTACTGCCAAAGACGTGTCTCTAACTCTATTAGCACTAGTACTTTCTTGCTTAAAGTCAAACATTATATAGATTTAATGAGGGTGCATTATGGAAGCGGAGTAAAACAAAATTCACCATAAACCCTTTTACATGCTCAAGCAACTCAGGTACAGATTTTATCAGATACAGTAGAGCTACATGCTTTAATTGTTATGCAATTTCTCTCTCTCTCTTTTGGCTTGTGGCTGTAACATTAAAGAACTCTCTCTCTCTCTCTCTCTCTCTCTCTCTCTCTCTCTCTCTCTCTCTCTCTCTCTCTCAGCTAAAGGGAACAATGCTTTGGACCTGTGGTGACAAAATGTAAAACCAGCGTATCAGATTTGTTCATTATTTTTTTCATTCACTTTAACATACATAGCTTAGGCATTACGTTTTGTGCAGTTTCTTATGCTAAGAAAATTAAATTTTGGTAGGGTTGTCTATTAGACAAACACTCCGTGGATGGACTGCATATTGGAGGAATAGTCCCCTAATAGTCTGTGTGCAATCATCAGAGATTATCAAAGCCATTGTCAGGAAAATGTGAACTTGTGGCTCATGCCTGGAAGAATCGTGACCTGCATATTGAACTGGCAAGGCAAGGCAATTAACCTGATACCTTCTTTCATCATGCTAATCCTCAAATAACAAACATTATTTGTAAATTATATACTATCTTCATCATTTATGTCTTCAAAATTTCAACAAACTACATTATAATAAGGGAAGCTGCAGCAGGATTTGTTATGTATTATTACTCATTTAAATTGTAATTACAGGGAAAGCTGAATATCTGCAGGTTATTCATCTGCTACCTAAGTGAAGTAAGCTGCTTTGAGCTAAGTGAGACTGCTTTGTCCTAAGTGAGACTGCTTTGTCTTGGTGGAGGTGTATTTTTAATGATACCCTTAAAGCAGCTATGTGTTGCTGAAAGATCCAACGAGAAGCGTGAGAAAGTCTTCTTTCTGAATTTGCACCTCAACCAATATAGTTTTTAGTGTTTGAGGGCCAATCTACAGCTGATGCTTAGTAGTATATAGTCTGTCTCCAATAGCCTTTTTCTGCAAAAGTAAAACACAGTAGTAGAGGCTGCTATCTAAATCAGAAGCCAGCCTGAGACGGGGGTGAGGCCAATGCAATGTACAGTCTTGGAACCTAAGAACTTAGAATAAAGTTATTTCTACTCCACACTATAGCTGCATTCACATGTAACGCAGAACCACAAGTCCAATGGACTCATTCCACATCCCTTCCACCACCCCTCTCTCTCATCCAAATTTGGAGCAGGAGAGAGTAAGCAAGACTGCAGAGAGGAGGGGGAGCTGGCTGTGCAGGCTTCCTTCTTTAACGAAGGACATGTAGCTGTAAAAAGAATGTGAGGCAAAACTAAACCCTGAGGCACTCTACACAATAACTTCGATGGTGATAAATAGTCCTTCTGGAACTTTCCTCCCAGGAAGGTAAGCAGTCCCTGCCTCTGCTTGTAAAAGATAGGGATATTGAAACATTTTGGAGAAGGAGGGGAATTTATTTATTTATTTGTTTATTTAGCATATTTGTATACCACTCAAGTCCCCAGGAGGTTTACAGCAATATCTGAAGATAATGTCAGAGTTCCTCCTAAGGAGAAACATCAGAGAATTTTCTCAAATGGTTTCTCCACCTTCCTAATAAAGGATGGCATGGTTTATCAAATAAAAACACAGGCTTCTGCTTCAAGAAGCTTATGCTCTAAATTGCAACTGTAACAGGAGTCAGCAAAAGGAGGGAAAAGAAGGCATTGCCACTGAGTTGCGAATTTACTGTATTTTTATAAAGGAGGGGGAAAAACTTGTATCAATTTTACCTTATATTTAGTGACTCCATGCAGTTACAGTTAGTTCAGTCTAGTCACTAGTGTAACTGGGGCAAAACAGCTCCAACAGGATACATACAAGGATTACGCCTTCCTTCAGTTGAATCTCTTAAAGAAACATACACAAACTCATTCAACACATAGCCACATACATTACAGTGACCACATCACCTCCCTTTAGGAAGGAAGGAAGGAAGGAAAAGTTATGGGTAAACAACAACAATGGAGAAAACATCAATTTGTTGGCAAAGATTATATATAAAGTTCCTTCCTGGTTGTATCTGACTAAATATGTGGTTTGTGCTAAGACATGTGGTTAATACTAGGACAGAAAAATCTAGTAGAGATGAAGTCTTGATCTGGAAACTTCAAGCTACAATTCAAGACATATTCCAGAGCATTATGATACTTTACATTTAATATTCAGTCCTCTGTAACTAATTCCTGCTAATAGGCAGTGAAGAATATTCTGAGATGAATGGAATTTTAAAGTTACCCTAGGCAGCAAATTGGGAGAAAATAGTGTGCAGAAATGAGCATATAGATCATTTCATCATAACTGGGGGCCTCAGTAAGCTCATCCCATAAGACTACCCTACAGTTGAAGAGAAGAGAGGCTTTCCTTGTTATTGTCTTTGTGCTGTCATCCCCCAACTGCACTTTCTTGGAAGAGGTGGATTGATCTAAGAGAGAAAGTCAAGCCATCCATCACCAAAGTAAGTGAAACAAAAAGGTACATGATAATTGCTTGCACAAGATCTGTTGCAAAAGGTGCTTCTGGAAGTTTGACCTTTATCAGATACTCACCTCCTTCAGATACCTTTCCTTTGACTTTCCTCTTAATTTATGTGTGAAATGGAGCAAAGGCATTGCCAGTGGGTTATGAACAGGTCATCGCCTTCTTTCAGTGTTAGCAGGTTATATTTTTCAGGGTCAGAACAATCAGTGGTGGTAAATGCTGAGGTACTAGTCTCACTCAATAAAAATCACAACCTGCCTCTCAACACAGCCAAAAGTCTTTATTAATGTTATGTTTCCTGTATAAGACAAATCTGTGAAGCATCAGGACCTTTAAAAAACATGTTTGAAGGAAGTATGAAGTGCATTAAAAAGTTTGTAGCTATTTTTCACATAGGCTGCTGTGGGAGTATTTGGGACTTAACTGTGTACTTTGTGCAGGGAGCTTCCTATGGTCCAGGTCATGAGAATAAAGTGGTGTGGGGCAGGGCAGAAATCATTCTACATAAAAAGGAGGAACATCTTGATAGGGTTTTGCACTTCTTTCTGTTGTTAAACCTGCAGCTTTGATGTCCTGCAATATGACATACACAGGCCCTAGCAGAGCCCAATATGCTGATGCCCTCTCTCACCCCCTCACAGAGGACTGGGTGCCAGTAGCCACCATTTTGTGACTGTAAACCAAATTGACAGCACCATTCTGGGGTATTATGGGGCAAATGGTGGATGTTAGTGGGAAGCATGGTGTTTTTGTGGTGGCCACACTTTCCCCTTCCATGGTATCTAAGACTGATGCCATATCAGGGCATTGTGAGTGGGGGAGGGTTAAGGTTGTCACACAACTGCCACCACTGAGAAAAGCTTTGTTCGATATGGAAGATTATTAATACTTGGCATAATGCATTACCTGCCCTTTTGCCCTTCCCACCATAACCCAAACAATCTCCACATATAAAAAACTTGAGCAAACACACTTGATGGAGGCCTAAAATCTTCCAATGGAAAGAAAATATAAGAATGCGAGGAGAGGCAGCATGTGACCACTCTTATGCCAACAATGATTTTGAAAACTCCTGTTGCTGAAAAGAACCAAGAAATAAGTTTACCACTGAAGACTTTCCTACCAAATAAATCCAATATCATGACTACTGAATTTTAATCAAATGGTTGCAAACTCCTTGGATAACATCTAGACTAACAAAATATCAGTGCTATGTAAGAAGTACTGGTGCTGCTGATGGTGTTGATGAACACAGAATGGTAATCACACAGGTGGGGAGAGAATTTCAGTGGCCTCTCCTTCCCCTGGAAATGCTCCATGCCACCTGAAAATATGTCCTTGAGGATCATGCAGCCCTCAAGGACATATTTTCAGGCAGCACAGAGCACTTTTGTGGGAAAGAGGAGATGATGGAGATTTTCCCCTCCTGATGTAAGCATGGCTGCTGTGTTAATCAAAGCCAACAGCAGCACCAGTGCTTCTCACCTAACACCTATGGTGTTTGTCTGGATGTCAGCCCTTGTTTTCATTTTCCATAAAGCTTATGGCTTAACACTGTTGTCCTCATCAGAATAGGAAACGAAGCATCAGTTTATTAACTGTATTCCTTCTTATCCATCCCTTGTAACACTAGTTTAATCTTCCCTTTTGTTCCCCTTCCTTTATTTTATTCCCCACTGGCATAATTCAGATTGGAATTTCCTTGGCATGAGACCCTATCTATCTGTTTTGCTTACAAATACAAAGCACCAGTAATACTCAAATTTAACCTGGCTTCTGCCTGAAGCAAACCACTAAGTATTTAAAGAGAATTCTAGCATATAAGTGACATATGGGGGCACCTGGAGAAAGGGCACAAATGGATTTGGTGTTCTTTGAGATAGATAGATAGATAGATTTATATTGTGACCAAGGCAGTTTATAAACAGATTAGAAGATAACTCACAAAAAATCAAGTAAAACACAGTTATCAGAAGGCCAATCAAAGGAGATAAAATAACAAAACAAAGCCTTGAGCAAAAATGGTTTCATCAAGTGTCATTCTCTCTGTGTGTATAAACTTCTGTGAGAAGTAGCTATTTACTCACTGAAGTCTAGACACACAGAGAATGACACTTGAAATTAATAGGAAATACAAGTGAAACAACTGGAAGTAGGAAATTCAATTAACATAAGAAGTATGTATATGACATTTGTTTTCAATTTTACAAAAGCTCATCCCCTCATATCCTCAGATATGAAAGAAGTTATAATTTGAATCATAAGAATTACTCTGCTATAATTTTTATATATGCGCATAGGCTGTTCTTCATTTTGAAGCAAAAACTTTTCTGCCATAGGCTTAGTGAGTATAGTGTGAACAACATAATGCATCCCCAGTTTGGGGGTATTATACTTTATAACCTTCAAGTATGAAAAATCTACCGTGAAATGCCATATTCCTAGATTTCCTGAAATAGGGCATTCTGTCCCCTCTGGTTCATGGACACAATTTAAAAGCACATCATCTAATTTAGGCAGCTGAAGGCAGACATCTGGTAAGGTAAGGTACAGTTTAGGCAGGCAGTGGTTTCTATCTAATCTTGTCCATAAAAATATATATTTTCTCTCTGTAGAGTAACTGCAGTTAGAGTAATAACCAAAGTTATTTCCAGTAACATCCCAAGACAACAATGGCATTATACTGGGCTAATGTAAGATAATACTTTATCATTATAATTGTCTGCCATGCAGACTGACAAACACATCTGAATATATCATCTATTGTCATTTTGAACTGGCTTGCAAGAAAAGGTCCGATTTGGCATGCATTGTGATTAAGGGATAGAATTTCTTTCTAATCATATTTCGTTTCATGCTTGGAACAGAAGATGATGACTTACAAGACAGTATGCAAGTGCTGAATATGAAGAAAATAAAGGCCTTTGTTATTTATACCAAGATATCCGTGAAATGCATGACACAATCAGGACGGTGAGGAGTGTTTATTTTTGGTAGTACCCAACACAGAAGATTATTAGCTATATAAAGGGCCTCAATGAAGTAAATAGGTTATCCAATAAAATCTGTTCCAGAATAAAGGTAAAGTAAAGTGTGCTGTCAAGTTGATTTCAACTCCTGGCACCCACAAAGCCCTGTGGTTTTCTTAGAAAACGGGAGGGGTTTACCATTGTCTCCTCCCGTGCAGTATGAGATGATGCCTTTCAGCATCTTCCTATATTAAGAACATAAGAACAGCCCTACTGGATCAGGCCCAAGGCCCATCTAGTCCAGCATCCTGTTTCACACAGTGGCCCACCAGATGCTGCTGGAAGCCTCCAGTCAGGAGTTGAGCGCATGCCCTCCCTCCTGTTGTTACTCCCCTGTACCTGGTACTCAGAGGCATCCTGCCTTTGAGGCTGGAGGTGGCCTATAGCCCTCTGACTAGTAGGTGATGATAGACCTTCCCTCCATGAAGTTATCCAAACCCCTCTTAAAGCCTTCCAGGTTTTTGGCCATCACCGCATCTTGTGGCAGAGAATTCCACAAGTTGATTATGTGTTGTGTGAAAAAGTACTTCCGTTTCTTGGTCCTAGATTTCCTGGCAATCAATTTCATGGGATGACCCCTGGTTCTAGTGTTATGTGAGAGGGAGAAGAATTTCGCTCTATCCACTTTCTCCACACCGTGCATGATTTTATAGACCTCTATCATGTCTCCCCGCAGTCATCTTTTTTCTAAACTAAATAGTCCCATATATCGCTGCTGCCTGATATAGTACCAGTGGGCATTTGAACTGGCAACCTTCTGCTTGTTAGTCAAGCATTTCCCCGCTGCGCCATGTAAGGTAGCCCTTGTATAAAAGACTACAGTAGTCATACAAGAGCATATGAAATATGAATGTGGCTGCCATATGTCTTGTAACGTAGCTAAACTATAGACAGGAAGCATCGTTGAAACTCTTTGTAATGAACTGTGCCAAGGATGGTCAAATGCTGGCCAACTGGGAGCACCTCTTGCCTGTGTGCTCCCCAGAGTCATCTGGTGGGCCACTGTGTGAAACAGGATGCTGGACCAGATGGGCCTTGTGCCTGATCCAGCAGGGCTGTTCTTATGTTCTTATGGTGGTCTGGATAAAGCATTAGGCTTAAAAGATTATTCTGTCCAATTCTGGTCAGATGGGACTCTGGTTCGTACCTGTGGTTCTGGACTCACCCACCCACCAAGCCCTAGAGCAGTGGTCTTCATTGAAAGTAGGGACGTGTAAATCATTTTGAGGTCGAATTGATTTGATGTGTCTTGAGGTCATTTGAGTGATCTAAAAGTCATTCATATTACTCTAAATTATCTGATGTTTAACACACTTAATTATCTGATGTTACATTGCTTCTTCATAGGGATTCATTATGAGAAACATATAGTTAATGCCAGAGATTCTAAAATACATAAACATTCCCTTAAGATCACCAGGATAACCCACTGCCTTCCAGCTTGGGGGTGGTGGTGGTGGTGATTGGCACTCATAGTGCTCTACCCCAACTTGCTTTTGAGCACCTACACACTACCCATGGGATATACTGGGGCCTCTTTGAATCCCCATTATTCCCTATGGCAGAAAAATACAAAAACACTTAAAACTAAAAAAAACCCCTCAAAAATCAACCACTTGCTCGATTGCGTTGTGGTTTGGGTGGTAGGCAGCACCCATGATGCCCTGCCATCCAAACCACTTTGCTTCTCCTTAGCCCACTAAAATCAAATTCAAATAGATTCATATTCAATTCAAATCAAATTCAATTCAAATCTCCCCTGATTCGAGGGCAGCAGATTCGAGTTTGAACTGAATCAGGCCGATTTGATCGAACTCAAATCAAATCACAAAAATTGTTTCATGAACATCCCTAATTGGAAGGCCTGGGGACCCACGGCAGCCCCCATCAACCCTAGGTGTGGCTCCCTGACTAATTGTTTATTGGGTCTGTGTGAAGCTTCAGCCAAAATGAAATACTATTCACAGTCCCCCTGGCATCATGTGCAGACGACTATTCCCACTGTGTAGTGCTTTGCTTTGCCTAGTGCTGGTGGGAGCCACTACATCCTACATTGCCCCATCTATGACGTGAGCAGGGGGAAAATGCTGGGACAGATTATAGATAAATTTAAGGGTTCGGTGTAGTATGTTTGACTTATCTTCTTGCTAATGTGTTTCTATGTGACAGTTTTCAAGTTGCTACCTTTGCCTTGCTTTCGTTTAAACTCAGAAAGAAATTTATAGCTGCTATGCCCTGCTCTAAACTGTAGCATTGGTTTAGTTTAACTTGGCCATTGAAAAAATTTGATGGTATGCTGAGTTCTTTTCTTTTTGTTTCGCATTCATGATATGTTTTGTATTATGCTGTGTTATGTCATGTTATGAACAGTGGTCACAACAATAAATTTATTACTTACTAGTGCCAGTGGGGTTCCTTTAAGGGAAACAGAGTCCTCTTAATCATCTTAGAAGGTGTGGATGGCCTTCCCATCACTTTTACCATTGAGTTCTTAAATGATGGCGATGTCTCTTATAAGGGCCCTCACAGCCCTGAAAAGAGCACAGTATGGTGTGGAGCACAGTGGAAAATGGCTCTCATGTTGAAAGATTTTTTGCCAAAGTGGCCTCCACTTGAAAAACAGTGAAGATCACTGCTCTAGAGAATATTTATTGGCTCTGCTGCACTGAGACTAGATTGCTCTCCTGTGGAATAAACATTACGTCCTATATGAAATTGTCCATTAGCATATCTTAAATGCTGCTATGCACAGGACCTTCTCTATATTGTATTTGGATAGATGTGTATGTAATCATTATAATTCCAGACTGCAACATATATTCAGAAAAATACATCTGGGGAATTTGACCAGAGGCGCTCTTACCCCTGGTCTTCTGGGCTGCAGTTCAGGGCTTCCGCACACCCTGGAGGCACCCTCAAGACCCTATTTAGTCTGTCTCAGGTGGTGTGGTCACCCTGCCATGCGCCTGGCCTGCATTGTGCTGACTCATGGAGGTTTGGGACATCTCTGTGTCACTGCCCAGTGCTCTAAGGTGGGAAAGGAACAGACACCCAGCACTATTAGATGAAGAGCAGTCAATAAAGAGGAGAGCTGGTCTTGTGGTAGCAAGCACGACTTGTCTCCTTAGCTAAGCAGGGTCTGCCCTGGTTGCATCTGAATGGGAGACTTGATGTGTGAGCACTGCAAGATCTTCCCCTCAGGGGATGAAGCCACTCTGGGAAGAGCAGAAGGTTTCAAGTTCCCTCCCTGGCTTCTCCAAGATAGGGCTCAGAGAGATTCCTGCCTGCATCCTTGGAGAAGCCGCTGCCGGTCTGTGTAGACAATACTGATCAAGATGGACCTATGGCCTGACTCAGTATATGGCAGCTTCCTATGTTCCTATGTAATGGCGGCATTCGCACATAACATCAAACTGTTGGAGGCTGAAACTGAGGTTCATTTTTGTAACCATGAATCATATAGCAGACAACCATCCAAATATAGCTCAGCAACTAGGGGTGTGAGGGCTGGCTCAGAACCAAGCTAGCTCAAGCCCAAGCTAGGCACAAAGGCTTATGCTTGAACTGTACTGGCGCCATGCTGATCCTAGTTTGAGTCAAGCCAAAGCCGGGTCATAAACCTGCCTCATGAGCCAGCTTGAGGGGCTCAATGGGTATAGTTGTAAAGGGAAATCCAGCAAGGATTCCCCTTTAAGGGTAAAGGGCTTTTGTGATATTAAATGCAGTGGTGGGGGGAGGTAGTCTTAGTTAGTCTTTACCTTTAAAAACAAGCTGCCGGTGGTGGTGGGGATGGTGATGAAGGTTCCTTCCATCCCACCCACCCTGCCGGCCTCTGAAATGACAGTCCAGGCAGGCTGCAGCCCGTTTCAGGCCTCTGCACACACACAACCACCACTCGAGTGACCTCTGTACGTATGTAAATGGCTTCTGCACATGCACAGCGGTCACTCTAATGGCAATGGCGTGTGCTCAGATGCCTGAAACAGGCCACAGCCTGCCTGGCCTCTCATTTGGAATGTTGACTCTGTGTGTGTGTGTGTGTGTGTGTGTGTGTGTGTGTAAGGAGTCCTTGCTGCTGCACCCACCCCCGCCCTCACCTCCGGCGTGTTTTTAAAGGTAAAGACTCCAATTTCAAGGCAGGGGAGCCACTCCCCTTCTCTGGTCCACTGAGGCTGCATCTCAACAAGCTCCACAGTGCTCTCATCACCAGACTGTGAGCAAGACATCAGAACGTCTGTAGGGCAGCAGCCATTGGCCCCAGCCTTCAAGGGGGTGTGCTGAGCATGATCATGCCTTTTCAGATTGGACGGGCTGCCTGCCTTTGGCAGGGAAAGGGCATTTAAATCACTTTAATGACTTTAATGTGATTTAATGTGATTTAAGCCCATTTAATGTGATTTAAGCCCATTTCCTGATAGCAATTGCACCACCGCTGTCATATGAGCCCCACAGCAAAACAGGCATGTTCCCAGGCCGATTTGGGCCTTCCTTTCTATGATTTTGGTTCAAGAAAGAGCATAAAGCCATGGTTATGGTGGTGTCTGTGTTCGGACGTAATGCTGCCACCTTCAAACCTCAGGTTGGATCATCAAAACTCGCGACAAATTGAAGGTTCAAACTGTAGTTTGCAAGGGAAACTGCAGGTTGCTTTTGCCACGGTTTGCTGTGGTTTCATGCTTTCGGACAAACACAAAGCCAAACCTCTGCCCCATTCAACTCCAGTTTGGCATTACATGCGAATGCGGCCAATGTATGGAAATACAAGCTGTTCAGATGCCCTCAGTCAGACAGAAAATGGGCCCTGCATCCAAATTCATTCCTGACTCCTAGAGAGATGCTGGGAGATAATGCAATTCTCTAGAACAGTAGAATTCCTGCACCACCTATCACAGAAAATCTTAGATTTTCTTCTGTCCTCTGCAAATCACTATAAGCGTATTTGCCCCCCTTTGTGAAAGCCTGTAGAAGAGAGAACAAATAACAGAATTATGCAGTCTGCTCTACTTCCACAGTAAGTAACTGATTCTCCCCATTATCTGCACTCAAACAGCCCCTGAAAAAGCCTTTACAATAAGCAACTTCTTCAAACTGGTTAGGCAGTTTGTTAGTGTTGGTGTCAAGGTAGAGAGGAGAGTTGCTGCTTGCTAGCTTGGGTGCCAAGGTGTATAGGATGGTTGCTAGTTTAGATGAAATAAACCATACTTATGCATTATGTCTGAAACAATCCATTGATTATGGACAGGGGAAAACTGAAAGCAAATTTGTCTATTCCTGCTAGTACCAAAGAAATCAAGCTGCTCTTGCAGGAAGGAATAGAAAACAAATGTGTGTCTCCTCTCTCACAGTCCTCCAGTTGTTATCTCCATGTTCTATATTTTAATCATAGAGAGATGGAAGAAGACAGAAGGGCTTTCCTCTTTGCCCTCATATGCATCAGTCAGTTACAGCATGCTCATACATAAGAACATTTTATTATTATTATTATTTTGTATACTGCCTGACTCTAAAGGCTGTAGGCAATACATAAAAAGAGCCCTGCTGGATCCCAAGGCTTAGAAGAATTAGAATTAGAATCCAGCATCCTGTTTTACACAAAGGCCAAGCAGATGCCTCTAGGGAGCCCACAGGTAAGAGCTGAGTACATGCCCTCTCTCCTGCTGTTGCTCCCCTGCAACTGGTATTTATAGGTATCTTGCCTCTTAGGCTAGAAGTGGCCTCAGACTAGTGGCCATTGATCGACTTGTCCTCCATGAATTTATCTAAGCCCTTCTTAAGGCCATCCAAGTTGGTGGCTATCACCACATATTGTGGCAGAGAATTCCATAGGATAATTATGTGTTGTGTGAAAAAGTATTTTCTTTTGTCAGTCTTAAATTTCTTGGCAATAAGTTACATGATTCTAGTGTTATGAGAGATGGAGAAAAAAGTATCTCTACCCATTCCCTCTACACCATGCATAAATTTATAGACCTCTGTCATGTCTCCCCTCAGTCATCTTTCTTCTAAATTAAAAAGCTCCAGATGTTGTAGCCTTGCCTCATAAGAAAGGTGCTGTAGGCCTCTGATCATCTTGGTTACCCTCTTCTGCACCATCTCCAGTTCTGCCTTCTTAAGATATGGTGAACAGAACCGTACACAGTACTCTAAATGTGGCCACACCATAGATTTGTATAAGGCTATTGTGATATTAGCAGTTTTATTTTCAATTCTCTTCGTAATTATTCCAAGCATGGGGTTGGCCATTTTCACAGTTACCACACAGGGGTGTAGCCACTATTGAGCAAGCGAGGTCAAATGTCCCCAGAACACCTGTGTTTAGGAGCCCCCTCATCTCCCTATATTTGAGGGTCTTTGATCTCTCTGCATCGGAAACCCCTTTCAGTGCTGACTAATCTGTTTTTCTCGCAGAGCAGCCCTTAGTGTCTGTTTTCTTCTTTATTATTATTGTGGCCACACCCCTCCCAGGCTTCTATCCAATCACAGCAGTAGGATTCTCCTTTCCACTTTCACACATGTTTCTCATCCCAGCAGAGGTACTGGAGCAGCAAGTGTTTTGAGCCTTTCTGTGGTAGAAGCCAAGCAGTGCCTGGTATGTCTTTGCCCCTCAGGAACCGCCTCCCTGAGAGCCCCCAGTTCCTCTCCCAGAGCCTCCTCCTAGCAGGTTTCAGAACAGGCAGGACTGCTTCTGGTGATTTGTTTTTGCTTTGAAAGGGGGAAAGGATGCCGAAGGGCTGTGAGTCACTGCATGGAATCAGGGGAGGGGGAGAGTCAGAGCCTTCCTTGAGCAGATTAACCATGGGGATGCATTGTTCGGTCACATTTTCCCCTGAATACACTTCTTCCCTCATCATTGAGAACTTGCAGCCATATTCCTACCTCCTGTTCGGAGGTGGGCAGGGTGGAATGGCCAGTCCTGCAACTCTACTCACCCCATTCTGCAATCAGCTAGGAGAGCGATGAGAACTTAGTAGCAAATCCGAGCTCTTGGAGAGGAGTTGGGGGCTTGGTATGGCTTTGGAGAAGACCAGGGACATAGCCACCATTGGGCGTCTGGGTTCAAAGAACCCGGGCCACCGCCCCTCAGGGGCCATGCCTCACAGCACCCCCCACATCTGATGTCAGACATGGGGGGGGGCTGGTTTAGCTCCAGAGCAGGGCTGCAGGGCCCCATTCAGGAGCCAGACCATGCCCCCCTGCATCTGATGTCACACGTAGGGGGCAAGGCAGGCAGGGCCGCCATGGCGGCCAGACACAGGCCACTGTTGGCCTGGCTCTGCTACCTGAGAAGACCCAAGAATCCTATCCTGCTTTTTTCTATCTTTGCTCCCCCCTCCTCTTTCTCACACCTTCTTACACACACGTTTCCCTGTGATCCCCCCCCCCCATCCCCTTTCTTATTCATCTCCTGCATTGGGGCACTAAGGGGAGAAGGAAGCCAGGCTGTTGCTTTGACAGGTGTTTTGCTGCAGCACCTCTTTTTCCTTTGCTTTCTTTGGCATCCCTTTGTACATTTCTCTCTCTCTTCTCTTGCTCTCTTCGTTCTCTCTCAGTTAATTGGAACAGCAAAGATGAGAAGCTTTGGTTTTAAAAACAGCAATGGTATTTGGGACTGGGGACACAGTTTTGAAGCAACAAGAGGATGCTTGTCAGCATTTCATTGTGGTGGTCTTTCCTTCCCTCCTGGATGCTGTGCATTGTATTAGCTAATGAAGCTGCATTTTATGCATAGGTTGATCTGCTGCTTGGTGTTATGACTCAGAGGTCTGGCTTGCGTCGCCCGTTGAGAGCCTGCAGGGAAATTAATATTCCCTTTTTTGGGTGAGGGTTAGCCTTGTTTACTATTGAGTTCCACTTGCAAACCAGGGATATATTCATACATGAATCAATTCAAAATCTTTGGTTATTCCCCAATCATTCAAGCAGGCAGGGCTGTGTGAGTACATAATATGTGTGCATAATCTCAAAGCATAATACGTGTGCATCATTTTAAAGGACATTTTACTGTGAAATGTTAGTTAGATCTGAACAGGGGCAATGGTTTAGTGTTTTCAGGGGTGGGAACAAAATTATTGATGATGGAGGTCAAACTTGCTACTGATTACTGGGTGTCTTCTTAGGCTATTTCCTGAAGGGAAGAAGGCTTATGAGACCCCTCTCTGTGTGTGTATCTGTGTGTCCATATGATCCCCTCTAGTAACTTCTGCATTTGCAAATGGATACAAACCAACTTTACAGCACATGGGAAAGAGTTCTAGAGGATCCCAATGGGGATACTTTTTTGCCCATTTGCCATGTTGCTTCAAAATGGCAGCTGTTCAAATTAGACAATGTAAGTCATGTGCTGACAGTCAGATACAACCAAAATAACAGCATAAAGGAGGGGGGTCAAAGACGACTCCAGATGAGGTGCTTTGATCCAATCTGCCATGTTGTTTTAAGATGGCAGCCACTCAAAGTATAGACAACACAGGCTTGCCATGTCCCCCAGAATTTAGGGTAGCTCCCGGATTTTGTTTCCTCCACCTGGCTGCTAAATTCTACCTGGATTTACACAGATTTCAAATGTGCGGCCCGGATTGGCCAGATTTTCCTCTGGATCCGACCACATGGGAGGGCAGAGAAGGAGGGGAAAGTATACAAATATGCCAAATAAATAGATAGATAGATAAATGCAAATTAGTTGCCTCATAATTTGTGTAATATGCAAATTAGGCCACCCGGATTTGGGAAGCTTGAATATGGCAACCCTAAGACAACACATTTTGTAACCCATTTGTTGAGCATCAGATACAAATCAAATAGATCATGGCCTAGGTAAGAGTCATTATGTTAAAAGAACCTGAAAGTTGGCCAATTAGTTCTACTTGGAACTGCCTGTTTTCGTCTTTATATTATGCCTCTGTGGGTAGCAGCAGCATTGAAATTGCTGGAGTTCTTCCTCATGGCGAGCTCTAACCATTTCCCCCAGAATGCCCCAGGAATTGGGCTATGTCATGATGCAATGGTATTCCCAGGGCTTTTTTGGTGAGAGAAACAGTGACCAGATGGAACTGGCCACTAGGAAGAGTTCAAGCATTTCCCACTCTGTCACTGCCACTGCCAGTGCCTCCTCCATAAGTGCAAACTGTCAAGAAAGAAAAATGGAACCCACTTCTATAGCTACCAGTACCACCACCAAACATCAGTTGCTCTGTTCATCCTTCCTTGTTGAATCTCTTCAGCATCCTCCAGTTATGTCAATATTGCTTCTAAGATCATATTCAGATCTGTCTTAAAACAAATAAGTGAACCAATAAATATAAGGAAAATATTCCTTCTCTAGATCTTTTAAAATTTAAGATTCCTTCTCCAAGCCATTTTTGGTTCAAGAATGAGGAGGAAGGAGGCATTGCATAAGAGACTGAAGGAGCTACTTTAGTTATAACCAAAGGTTTGGCATGCCCAGGGGATTTCTTCTTCTTCTTTGAATAGGAAAACTTCTGCCAGATCACAATCTACTTCTGAAAATCCCCTCAGTTTCAAAAGTGAGCTGTATCACAGGGAAGCTTCTATTGGCAAACACAGGCCCAAAGTCACCTTGGGCATGTGGAATATTTGTATACTTCTTCAGTTCCCAGGACATCTTTCTTTGTCATGTGAAGCTTGACACAATTCCTATGTTTTTTGTGTTCCTAGAAAATATTAAGTCTTACATTGTTTCTTAATATAATTATCTTAGCTATTGTTTTGCTTAGCATGTACAAATGAAAGTCATGACTATGCATATTTTCAAAATAAATCCAGACTGTTCTTCACAAAAAAGAAACCTGAATATTAAGCAGTGCTGTATTTATCACTTGCTGCAAGAACAAAACTTTAACTACTAACAGGCCGATATGTAGTATTTCCATGCGATCTCATTTATCTTGAAAGTTGTTAAAATGCACTTAAGATTCAATTAAGTTTCTGTGTTCAGTTATATTATCAAGCACAGTTTTCAAAGCTCAGATCAATCGTTTTCCATTCAAGCTTCTGATTCGGCATTAATATTAATTGATCTGCCACTGGTTCCCAGAACCTCAAGCATAAATGATGAATTTTTTATCGTACCTCAAGTCATTAATCTATCTTTCTTTTGCAATAACCAGCATCATGTGTAATCAAGAGACTGAAACCAGCATCTGAAATATTAATGCATCAGCCCCTATCACTGAAGCGATGGGCTTAACTCTTCTACTTGCTTACTGTAACAGAATATTTTTGTCCATGGGCCAACTACAGTAAGATTAAGGACACAAGCTCACACCCCATTCTAAAAAAGGTTACTTATTGCTTATTTCTCTGGGCTTGAGTTGAACATCAGGGTTAACATATATAGAGGTCATTAACACAACCTCACACCACCGCTGGGGATGTCTGCAGGGAAGGCAGAAGCTCATCTGCCTTACCCAGCAGAAGAGAGTTGTCATGTTTACCTTCTCCGTGCCGAATGCCCACGCAAGCGGCAGTGTGGCCAAGGCAAAAATTGGGAGTGGGAGGTCTTGCCACTCTCACATCCCAGAATGCTCTGTGACAGCTCTTTCCCCCCGACTCGCTGCTGGAAATGGCAGTGGGCCGGGCAGTAGTATTTTCACCCAGGGCAATCATGCACACAGCTACCCTCTTTGGAGCCTGGGAAAATCCAGGGGGCTTGTGTCATGAGAATAGCCTCATAGTTTCCTATTGAAATTCTTCTAATAGTAAAAAATGGAGACCTTCCAACTTGGAACACACATCATTAAGTTGTTATGATATGAACTAGGGTTTATTTATTTTATTTATATTTCTAGTTATATACTCCCCTTCATCCTAAAACCCCAGGGTGGTAAACAAGAAAAAAACAATAATAAAATCTCAATTGAAACAGCATAACAATAGAAGAGAGAACAGGGGAAAACTCATTGGCTGAAAGCTTGAATAAAAAGGGCAGTCTTCACTTTCCCCCTAAGGTCTGGGAGAGAGAGAGTGGATTGCAGCTGTGAGTGAGTTCCACAACCTGGGGCCGATTACTGAGAAGGTCCTGTCCCACATGTCCAACAAAAGTGTCAACATGTGGAGCAGAGCCCTCCTTGCTGATCTAGTCAGATGAATAGATTCATCTGGGAGCAGGCAGTCTCTAAGGTACCCAGGACCCAATCCATTAATTATTATTATTTCTTGTTTACACAGTCAGACAGGTGTTATTGACTGGTTTGTTTTTTCCAG
Source organism: Hemicordylus capensis (assembly GCF_027244095.1). Classification (NCBI taxonomy): domain Eukaryota; kingdom Metazoa; phylum Chordata; class Lepidosauria; order Squamata; family Cordylidae; genus Hemicordylus; species Hemicordylus capensis. Next base: position 200,414,456 of record NC_069661.1, read on the forward strand.
ACATCGAGTCCTTCCCAAGGACCTGGGATGGCTGAATGTTATTGTCAGTGTTGTTGCTGTTGTTATAGATATCGTCACAGAATATAGACTGTTCCCAGTAAAGTTGCTTTTTGTAATTGGCTGATGGTGATTTCTGTGGCCCCTATGGTGTTGAGGTGCTCTTCAATGTCTTTTGGAACTGCACCCAGGGCGCCAATGACCACTGGGATTACATTGGTCTTTTTCTGCCACAGCCTTTCAATTTCAATTTGTAGATCTTTGTATTTGGTGATTTTTTCTATTTCTTTTTCTTCTGTTCTGCTATCCCCTGGTATTGCTACGTCGATTATTTTGACTTGTTTTTCTTTCTTCTCGACTACAGTTATATCTGGTGTATTGTGTGGCAGATGTTTGTCTGTTTGTAGTCGGAAGTCCAATAATATTTTTACATCTTCATTTTCTACCACTTTTTCAATTTTATGGTCCCACCAGTTTTTGGCTACAGGTAGCTTGTATTTTTTGCAGATGTTCCAGTGTATCATCTCTGCTACCTTGTCATGCCTTTGTTTGTAGTCAGTCTGTGTGATCTTTTTACAACAGCTGATTAGGTGGTCCACGGTTTCATCTGCTTCTTTACAAAGAGGCACTTGCTGTTTGTTGTTGATTTTTCTACTTTTGCTCATATTGCATTTGTTCTTAGTGCCTGTTCTTGTGCAGCCAGTATTAAACCCTCTGTTTCTTTCTTCAAGTTGCCATTCTTAAGCCATTGCCAGGTCTTGGTGATGTCTGATTTTCCACTTATATTGTGCAAATATTGACCATCCAGGGGCTTCTTTTTCCATTTTTCTGCTCAGTTCTTGACTTGTTCTTTCTTGTAGGCCTGCTTTGTTTCATTGGTGTTGAATAGTTTTGCGTTATTGACTATTTGAAGTGCATCTTCTTCACTGTCCTTGATATATTCTTCAAGGCCTCTTTTCTCCTCCTCTACTGTTTGATGGACTTGCAGCATTCCTCTTCCACCTGAGCTGCGAGGGAGGTATAGCCTATCTATATCACTGCGGGGGTGGAGAGCATGATTGATGGTCATGATTTTCCTGGTCTTATGACCCAGCGTCTCTAGCTCTGCCTGGGTCCAGTCTATTATTCCTGCAGTGTATCTGATAACACGTATAGCCCAGGTGTTTATGACTTGTATGGTGTTCCCGCCATTGAGTTTGGACTTGAGGATTTTTCTAACTCTCCTGATGTATTCACTTCCAATTTTTCTTTTAACTTCAGTGTGTGCGATGTTATTATTATTATTGTTGTTGTTGTTGTTATTACATTTATATCCTGCTCTTCCTCCAAGGAGCCCAGAGTGGTGTACTACATACTTGAGTTTCTCTTTCACAACAACCCTGTGAATTAGGTTAGGCTGAGAGAGAAGTTTCATTGCTGAATGGGGATTTGAACTTTGGTCTCCCCGGTCCTAGTCCAGCACTCTAACCACTACACTACACTGCTTTAAAGGTAATAATCAGCACCTTGAATTGCAACATGAAAAAGAATATTCTCCAATGCATTTAATAGAATGGGTAGAACAATTCTCTGAAATATTCTCTCCTATTCTAAATAATGCAGAATAATATTCTTTTCCAAGTCTACTTGAATTGTACCAGGAAACAGATAGGCAGTCAGTACAGTGTCTTCAAGATAATATCTATTTGCCTCCCACCCCCAATTATAGCATTAATTGGTATACTATAAAAATATTGTAGAAATATTTAGTGGCATTTATCTCTGTACAGGAAACAAATATGATCTGGTAAAGAGGCATTCATCATTTGAAAGATTGTTCCTAGGAATATATCTGCTTAAATCAGATTCTCTGTGAGAACATGTGTTATTATTTATAAGAATGGACTTGGTCTGAATGACTTTTACCATAAAGAGTATCTTGGCACTTAGATGGGGGCTTGTCCTAGAAACTAGTAGGCATTCATTTCTAAGAAATCCTCTACCATACTTAACTGCTTGCTTTTGTTTTGGTTTGGTTTTCACCCCAGCAGTCCTTCTTCTCTGAACAGGTTCCATCATGTTTCACTGCAGATTAAATCCATCATGTTTCACTGCACTTTAGAGTTGTGTGTGTGCACGTGCATGCGAGCACATGTGCATAGTGGCCCAATCTTGCCAATCCTTAGTAGTAGAGAATGATTATTCACTCCACTGTACCACCAGTTAGATGGGATATCTATCTAGCAAGGCAAAGGTGGCAAAAGCCAGTTCAATAGAAGGTGTGCTGAAGCAGCAGTGAGATGTCCAACAGCACCTTCCAAAATAGCAGCCTTGAGATAGCCAACACCCCTTGGTCCCAGTAAATGTCAGGGTTCTATTTATTTATCATATTTCTATACTGCCTGGCATGTGCATTCCTAGGTGGTGTACATGACTTAAAATACAATATAAGAACAGGATGAAATGATTAAAACAATCATGATATAAAACCAAATAAAAAATTAATTATAAGCCTGAGAAACAAGTGCGTCTTAAGGTTTTTTGTTTTGTTTTTTTAATAGCCAGAGATGAAGAAACCCTGATTTTAACAGGGAGTGCATTCCAGAGCCAAAGAGAAGGCCTGGAGTCAAGTAGACACCAAACAAGCTGATGGTAGCAATAACTGAACTTCCCCAAATGATTTTTTAAAAAAATTATTTATTGTTAAATTTATATACTGCCTTTCATTAAAACAATCCCAAGGTGGTTTACAGCAAAATTTAAAAACAAGATGGTAAAAAAGACACAATTAAAATATTAAGTGAAAAATATGAAACAAATCTGATTACAAATTTAAAACAAAAGCATAAAAGTACTACAGAGTACAAAGAGCAGCAGCAGAGAATCAAATAAATGCCTTGGGCAAAAAGCCAAGATTTTACACTCTTTCTAAAAGCTGTGATGGAGACCGAGGAGCAAATAGCCACCAGGAGAGCATTCCAGAGTCTGGGGGCAGCAACAGAAAAGGCCTTGTCCTGCATGCACAACAACCGAGCCTCCCTCATTGTCGGCACCCAGAGCAGAGTCCCCGCAGATGACCTCATCAAGTGGGCAGTAACCTATGATCTTAATAGGAGGGAGGGTTCATGACAAAGAAGGCACTCTCTTAAATACTCCAGACCCAAGCTGTTAAGGGCTTTATAGGCAATAACCAGCACTTTGCATTTCACCCGGAAACATATTGGCAGTCAGTGCAGTTCTTTTAAGGTTGGTATTATATGGTGTCTGCTGTATTCTGCACCCTCTGTAGTTTCAAGACTATGTGCAAAGACTAGTTTTCAGACTACAGTCTGGAAATTCCCCACATAGAGTGCATTACAGTAGTCAAGCCTGTAGATTACCAGCATATGTACCACTGTTTTCAGGTCATTTTCCTCCAGAAATGGGCATAGCTGACATATCAGCCAAAGCTGATAAAAAGCACCCCTGGCCGTTGTCTCAACTTTGGAGACCAGAGAGAGTATTGGATCCAGGAGCACTCCAAAGCGACATACCTGTTCTTTCTTGGGGAGTGTCACCTCATCCAGAAAAGTCAGATCTAAACCATCTCTTGAGTTCTGGCAACCCACAGTCAGTACCTTCATCTTATTTGGATTCAATTTGAGTTCAATCCAACTCGACCTGGCCATGGAATCCTCTTCATCCGAGCAGGAAATACCATACATATGGTAGCTGGCTGGTCATGGTTTTTACTGCCACAAGGTGCTAGGTATAGAATCCAGAAGAAAGAGTTGTGGTATGCAAAGACAAGACAGTGGAGCTGAATCAGGAATATTAATAGTTTAATGAGACAGATATTGGGCCAGTTCATACTGGAACCCAGTAGAGTGGAATAATTGTTTCTATATCCATCATGTGTACACACACACACACACACACACACACACCACTCTAAAAGTAAGCCTCACTTCTACAGCTGCAATTCTAAGCAATCTTACTTAAGAGGAAGCCCATTGAACTAAATCATTTACTTTATGCCTGGAAGCCTGAAAACTGTACTCAAAACTCAGAAAACAGCTACTATTTAATGAGGCACATAAACGTGTTAAGCCTGAAACTTCAAGATAAGATCCGAAACAGGCTGTGGCTCTGTGAAGGGAGGCAGGGTGGGGTAGTGCAACCACTCGGGCCATGATATGGTAGCTGTTTTTCTGAGTTTCAAGAACAGTTTGCAGGCTTGCTGGGATTACTCAGAAGTAAATGATTTAGTTCAATGGGCACCCTCTTAGTAAGAGTGCATAGAATTGCAGCTGTAGGTGTGGCTTGCTTTTAGAAGTGTGTGTGTACACAATGGATATAGAAAGAATGTTTTCACTTTACTGGGAAACAAAATACTTTACAGCATCTTGCAGCAGGAATTAGCAGGAAGTTTGTGTCTCTTCCGTTTTCATGATACATGTCGCTGTCTCCAGACAGAACAGGGAAGGGAGGGAAGGATGTGGGGGGGCAGGGCCGAATCTCTGAGAGGTGATTGCTGTCAGAGCATTTAACTCCGGTAAGGGATGAGTCTGCCTTCAGGCATAATGCTTCAGCAGCAAAACTGCAGTATATCGGTGGCAAACCATTGAGAAAACCTCAGGTCCCAATTGGAGTTTGTCGGGGAAAACTGGACAAACTTTTGAGGCTTAACAGGGTTTTTTTGTGTTCAGTCGTACTACAGTTAAAAGCTCTGGCAACTTTTAACTGCAGTTAAAGTGTACTTGTGAACCAACACTTTATTTACAGAGAGGCAAGTGCAGTCTGCCTTCAATGTTCTTGCTGCTGCCTGTTGCTTATTGTTGTTGTTATTGTTGTTGTTGTTATTAATTCGTTTTCTATAGTGCCCTTCCAAAAATGGCTCAAGGCCATTTACACAGAGAAATAATAAATAAATAAGACGGAACCCTTGTCCCCAAAGGGCTCACAATCTAAAAGAAACATAAGATAGACACCAGCAACAGTCACTGGAGGTACTGTGCTGGGGGTGGATAGGGCCAGTTACTCTCCCCCTGCTAAATAAAGAGAATCACCATGTTAAAAGGTGCCTCTTTGCCAATTTAGCAGGAGTTAACCGTGCCTCTACTCCAGGAATTGAATAAAAGTAACTAAAGCACCATTCAAAAGCTGGCCTGGATCAATGAATGGATTAACCGAAAACACCACACTAGAGTAGAAAGGTTACTGAACATTTTTTTTAAAAGCCCAGCAGCATATAGATTTTTGAAATAGATTTCCTGTACTACTACTACTACTGCTACAAGCATGAACATCACACAAACACAAAAGGGCTCCCTTTTGGCAATTTTTCATGGGCTATATGAACAAAAGGGTAAATGATTGTACATTGTGTGTGGGGACTAAGCAACAGGCAACATTCTGTGTTCTTAAGCTGCATTTTGAGACCTGTTTCATTGATTGCCCTGACAGCATAATGCAGCAAAACTGGGAAGATATCCTCATGATGCCAAGGCAACAGGGTGTTATACTCTCTATTTCCCCACACCGTACTGAGTAATTTAATTGCCCATCACAGTATGTCCAGGGACAAAATACATTCACATCTTGTGCTCCTCTCTCTGGTACCTGGTGAGACTTTTCACAGTCCTACTGGGCTGCTGCTGTAGTGCCAATTTTTGTTTTCAAATAGATCTTGTTCTACTTAGGGACATATTCCCATAGCCAGTCATGTCTAGATATGATTGATTACCAGGACTGTGCAATATTGGATCCAGAATTCCAGAAATGTCCTGTAATGGGCCATTTCAGATGATATCTCTGATCATTCCGATCCAAAATAGGGAAGTCTATTCCAGTCCAGAATTATCCAATATGGTCTTGGGGAATTCTAAAGCATTCAGGAGCAATTACTGGTATTCTGGAGCTCTAAATGGTGTAAATGGTGGTGAAAATACAAAACAGCTTCCCCTCTCTTTTTCCTTATCAAGACTGGGAGAAAGAAAAATCTTCTGCCATTTATCAGCCCACTTGCCTGCCTGCCCGCCCATACATTTATTTCTTTATTTCTCCAATTATTTTATTTACTTTTTTTAAAAAAAAGCAGTTGATTTTTGTAATGTGTAGGATATATGCTTTGAATTATTATAGTAATGGTTGATTGTATAGTTAATGAATCGCACAGATTGGTGAGCAGGAAGTCAATATTTACTTAATTAGATGTAATGGGATTGTTAAGATATTGTAAAAACCAATAAAATTTTAAAAAGTGAATTCTGAGTGACACCCAGGACCTGGTGCGTGATGTCAATGTCATTGACTCTTTAGGGAACAGTGACCACAGTGCCATCACATTCAGCATACATGCGGGGAGAGAATCACCAAGGACGTCTAACACAGACATTTTGAATTTCAGAAGAGGAAACTTCTCCAAAATGAGGAGTATGGTGAAAAGAAAGCTGAAAGGGAAAATCAGGAGAGTCACTTCACTCCAGAATGCATGGAGTTTACTCAAAACCACAATACTAGAAGCCCAGTTAGATTGTATACCCAAAAGGAGGAAAGGTACCACTAAGTCCAGGAGGATGCCAGCATGGCTAACGGGTACCGTCAAGGAAGCCATAAAAGGGAAGAAGACTTCCTTCCAAAATTGGAAGGCCTGTCCAAACGAAGAGAACAGAAAGGAACAGAAACTCTGGCAAAAGAAATGCAAGGTGACAATAAGGGAGGCAAAAAGAGAGTTTGAGGAACATTTAGCCAAAAGTATCAAGGGGAATAACAAAAACTTCTTTAAGCACATCAGAAGCAGGAAACGTGCCAGGGAGGTGGTTGGACCATTAGACAATGAGGGAGTGAAATGGATTATTAAGGAGGATATAGAGGTTGCAGAGAAGCTGAATGAGTTCTTTGCATCTGTCTTCACGGCAGAGGATACTGAGCATATACCTGTTCCTGAACCAGGCTTTTTAGGGATGGAGGCTAGAGAGCTGAGTCAGATAGAAGTGACAAGGGATGATGTTCTAAACTGTCTGGAAAAACTGAAAGCTAACAAATCACCAGGGCTGGATGGCATCCATCCAAGAGTCCTCAAAGAACTCGAATGTGAAATTGCCGACCTCCTTGCTAAAATATTTAACTTATCCCTGAAATAGTGCTCTGTACCAGAGGACTGGAGAGTAGCAAATGTAACACCGATTTTCAAAAAGGGATCTAGGGGTGATACGGGAAATTACGGGCCAGTTGGCCTAACGTCCGTTCCAGGCAAATAGATGGAAAGCATCCTCAAGGATAAAATTGTAAAGCACATAGAAGAACAGGCCCTGCTGGGAGTGAGCCAGCATGGTTTCCACAAAGGTAAATCTTGCCTCACAAACCTTTTCGACTTCTTTGAGAGTGTCAACAAGTGTGTGGATCAAGGTGATCCAGTTGACATAGTATACCTAGACTTCCAAAAAGCTTTTAACAAAGTTCCTCATCAAAGACTCCTGAGGAAACTTAGCAGTCATGGGATAAGGGGACAAATACATGTGTGGATTGCTAACTGGCTGAAAGACAGGAAACAGAGGGTAGGTATAAATGGAGAGTTTTCACAATGGAGAGAAGTAAGAAGTGGGGTCCCTCAGGGATCTGTACTGGGACTGGTGCTTTTTAATTTATTCATAAATGATCTAGAAGCATGGGTAAGCAGCAATGTGGCCAAATTTGCAGATGATACCAAACTCTTCCGGGTAGTGAAATCCAAAATGGATTGTGAGGAGCTCCAAAAGACGACTGCAGGGAGACATGATAGATGTCTATAAAATCATGCATGGTGTGGAGAAAGTGGAGTGGGAGAAATTCTTTTCCCTCTCATACAACACTAGAACCAGGGGTCTGCCCATGAAATTGATTGCCAGGAAATCTAGGACCAAGAACCGGAAGTACTTTTTCACACAACGCGTGATCCACTTGTGGAATTCTCTGCCACAGGATGTGGTGACAGCCAACAACCTGGATGGCTTTAAGAGGGGTTTGGATGACTTCATGGAGGAGAGGTCTATCAATGGCTACTAGTCGGAGGGCTGTGGGCCACCTCCAGCCTCAAAGGCAGGATGCCTCTGAGTACCAGTTGCAGGGGAGTAATTGCAGGAGAGAGGGCACACCCTCAATTCCTGTCTGTGGCTTCCAGCAGCATCTGGTGCGCCACTGTGCGAAACAGGATGCTGGGCTAGATGGCCTTGGGCCTGATCCAGCAGGGCTGTTCTTATGTTCTTATGTTCTAATGGATGGTTGGACGCATTTGTAAATTAAATACACAGGGTCCTGCCATCCTTATCTACTTGTGTGCTAACTTTCAGAGGTCCCTGTTTAGCCATTGTTTTTTGTTTTTTTTTGGCTTTAAAAAAACCCACCTCTCCCATAGACTTCTATCGGGGGTTTTACTGGGGGGGGGGGGAGATTTCTGTTAGGAAATCCAATAATGACTCTGAGACCAGAATTTTGAAGGTTCCGAAGAACCTGAACCTGATATTTATGGTTCTAGATAGGATCAGATTTGGATCTGATACAGATTTGTGATTGTGCACAGCCCTAATGATTACGTCCTTAAGGGCACGTAAGAGAAAGAGAAAGAAGAACTTGTGAGAAAGAGAAAGAAGATCTTGAGAAGAAGCTAGATTCTGGAGAAGAGTTGTTTATTAACTGATTGGGATGAAGAGATGTGAGAAGGAACTGGGAGACTGGAAGGTGAGGAAAAGGAAGCTCTCTACTCTCAAGGAGCTATAGGGTGAGCATTAGGAGACTTGTATAGGTACCGTATATTTGTACCTAAAACTGCAAAGAAACATGAGGATTTGCTGCACTATCTATTTTGTGGAATACAGACCCTTGTGAGACTCCTAATCTGACTTGCTTTTATCATTGTGAACACCCACCTTCTGAGGTCCTGTGTGTGCGGGGTGGCGGTGGTGAATTGATTCATAAATATCATTTAACAGGATGTTATTTATTTTCATTGCCTCTGAATTCATTTCATTTCTATGTGGGTGTGGAGTGTGGACTCTCGGAGAAAAAGGAGAATGGGGCAGCCCACAGCCTCGTGTGTATGTGTGTGGGGGGCGGGGGGTTTGGCACCACTTGAGCAGCTGCAGGCCACCCTGATCAGAGGATTGATGGGAAGAGGCGGGCACTGATGGGCCGCTGCTTGCCTCCCCTCTCTTTGCTGCTGCTTGGGCTTTCCCACCCTCCTTCCTGGGGTGCAGAATGGGCATTGCTGGTTGTCCTTTTGGGGGCTGAGTAGGAATTTTTGGCTCCCCAACTGATTGGCTGGGTTGGGAAGGTTTTTTTGCCTACTCCATTCTGTCTTCCCTCTTAGTTAGTTAATGGTTTGGTTGCAACTTGGCAGGTGCAGTGTGGGCCGGGTGGATGTTTAGAAGGGTTTGGTATCAGTGAGCACCCTTGGGAATTTTGAAAGGGTGGATAGTGGTTCATCAGTCCTTAGAGGCTTCACAGCTCAGGGGCTACGATTGGCCATTACACCTACTTCCGGGCTTCACAAACCTTAAAGGCTGTGCGGCTTGTGGGGTGTGTATGTGTAAACCCCTGGAGGTTGCCTTGACCTTCTAGTTTGGCAAGGATGAAGAGGAAGCAGGCTTGTACTGCTTCTACCTTTGAGCCAGGGTGTGTCACCCATAGAAGGCTCAGAGAAGGACATAAAGAGGCTATTCCCATGATCCCTGGAAAGTGGGCTAAGGGAGCTCCCAAGGCGGCTAGCCCGCCTAATTCCCCCTCCCCTTAAGTGAGGTTAACAAAGCAAGCGCTCTGTTAACCTCATTTTTCTGCTCATGTGTCACCACAGTACGCGGCAACACACGAGTAGACCCCTGACTGGGAGGCTGCAAGTAGCCTCCTGGGGTTGGGGGTCTCTCCAGGATGCCCCACGCACTTGCACGGAGCATCCGGGAACTTCTGGGGGTCGCGCAGCCCTTGATACCCACAGTCCCTGCCAGCTCCATGACGGAGCCACCAGCTGTGTGGGCGGTCGATCCAGCTGCCCAGCTACGAGCAGCTGCTCATCTGTAGGGAGAGCAGGTTAAGCCCGCTTGCTTTGAAGAAGAAGAAGCCCCAAAAGAAGCTCTTCTCATGGATTGTGAGAAGAGCTTCAAAGTCTGACCTCCAGCCTTGTACACTGCAAGTGGTGGAGTTTCAATATCCAGTTTGCTAACTCGAAACGTTTAATAAAGTTGTGGCCCTTTTCATCCAATGCTTGGTGTGTGTGTCGTCGTTGCAGCTGGGGATGTGGGGGAAAGGTTACAGTGGCATAGCAGCAGCTGATCTAGCCAGTTAATCAGTGGGAAAACCCCTTTGAGGATGTATTTCATGACTCCTTGCACCATTTTTCTCTCCAAACTATTTGCCTCCAAACATTTGGTGCAGAAATAAGTTGGCATGTCATAAAAAAACTGCATATGTTAGAAATAGAAATAAAAAATAGTAGAAGCCATTTATAGGCTTGTGTAATGGACATCAGAGGAGCCTCTCTGTCTCCCCCATCCCTAGGAGTCACTGGTCAACCAGAATACAATCATGGTGGATTAGGTGAATTTTACTAGAAATAGCATAAAGCTCACTTTCAATTGGTATTTGCTACCACCTGCTGATTCATTTATTTACTTCAGAGCATCAGGACTCAAATCAGCAATCAGCAGTTATTCCATACTGAGATCTAACTCTCCAAGATTTCAATTTTCTATCCCCATCAAAGATTATTGTACACTTTACCAGTAGCTGAACACAATGATCAAGCACTAATGTGAGATAAATTGAGGTTTTACTTAGCTTCTTTCCAAAGCAGTAATTACTTAATAAGGCAGGAACTTATTTTCTCTCATGTGGTTACTTCAGGTTTGGGAGCTCTTCATAACTATAGAAAACCAGTTCTGACTCCTGACAGATTGGTGATGTTGAATCACAACATCACGGTCAGTGAAGCAAAACCCAATAGGTGCTTGCAGTCAATACAATCCCATGACTCAGACTACTTGAAGAAAATATGCTATATTTTTAATAGGAAAAATTTATGTGTGAGCTAGGCCTCGGATGTGAGTTGATCCTATCAAATATACAGTTATAATACGAGCCTAGTGGAGCTTTGTTTCTATGTTTCAGGCTGCCTCTGTGAATTATATGATAACAAAATACAGGATGTAACAGCACATCCCAGTCATGTTTACTGTATTCCAAATAATAAGGATAACTCAAGAATATCTCGCCAACTCTCTAGAGAAGGACAAAAGATGTCTAGTCTTGTTCAGAAGTGGCAAAAAATATTTGAGGTTCACCAACAGGCACAGCGGGGAAGTAACTTGCCTAGGGAGCAAGAGGTTGCTGATTTGAATCCCTGCTGGTATGTTTCCCAGACTATAGGAAACACCTATATCGGGCAGCAGCAATATAGGAAGATGCTGAAAGGCATCATCTCATACTGTGCAGGAGATGGCAATGGTAAACCCCTCCTGTATTCTACCAAGGACAACCACAGGACTCTGTGGGCACCAGGAGTCGACACTGACTTGATGGCATAACTTTACTTTACTCACCAACTGGAGTAGGGAAACTCATTGGAATTCAAAGAGGGAAAAAATTGTCAGGAAATAGCAGTTATGAGCAGGAAGCAACTTCTCCTTTGGGTACCCTGCACAGGACTTGCCCTCAGATTGGACCTTAGGCCAAATGAGGTTGGTAGAACCCTAAGTCACCTCCACAAAGGATTCCTCTGCATAAGAATCACTGTCTAAAGCACTGAGTGAAATGAGATCTCACAGCATCTCTACCAGGTTTAGAACAGTATGGACTAGGACTCGACACATCTCTCTAAATTCAACCTTTCCTTTGAGTATCTGTCCTAATAATATCATCATCAAATAAGGTAGTAATAATCTGTAATTTATTTTATGATTACAGTCACCGCAAGGAAAAAAAATTCCAACTACATTTTGTGATTTTATCTAATTTATTTGATGTTAACTGCCTTTGGTATAATATTTTATAATTATTATCTTTTAAGCTTGCACATATAGAAAAAGAAATTCAATTATTTAATATCAATTGCCTAGAGTTTTCATATCAAGATTCTTTCCCTCGTTAAATCATTTTTAGAGGGTTATACAATATTCATGAAGGTAGAACTGAGCTACAAGCCTTCTATTCAGAATATAAGAACATAAGAACAGCCCTTCTGGGTCAGGCCCAAGGCCCATCTAGTCCAGCAACCTGTTTCACACAGTGACAGTGGCCCACCAGATGTCTCTGGTGGGCCCACAGGCAAAAGGTATGTGCATGCCCCTCTCCTGCTGTTGCTGTTGCTCCCCTGCAACTGGTATTGGGAGGCATCATGCCTCTGAGGCTGTAGGTGTCCTATAGCCACCAGACTAGTAGCCATAGATAGACCTGTCAAACATGAATCTGTCTAATCCCCTTTTAAAGCCTTCCAAGCTGATGGCCATCACTACATCCCATGTCAAAGAATTCCATAGATTAATTATGCATTAAGTACTTTCTTGTGTTGATCCTAAATTTCCTGACCTTCTGTTTAATGGGGTTACCCCTGGTTCTAGTGTTGTGAGAGAGGGAGAAACATTTCTGTCCACTCTCTCCACTCCATGCATAATTTTATACAACTCGATCATGTCTCTTAGTAACCTCTTTTCCAAGGCAAAGAGCCCCGGATGCTGTAGCCTAGCCTCATAAGGAAAGTGCTCCAGGCCCATGATCATTTTGGTTGCCCTCTTCTGCACCCTTTCCAGTTCTACAATATCCTTCTTAAGATATGGTGATCAGAGCTGTACGCAGTACTCCAGATGTGGCTGCACCATAGATTTGTATAAGGGCATTATAATATTAGCATTTTTATTTTCAGTCCCTTTTCTAATGATTCCTAGCAGGGAATTAGCCTTTTTCACAGCTGCTATGCACTGAGATGATACTTTCAACAAGCTCTCCTCTACAACCCCAAGATCTCTCTCCTGGTCAGTCACCAACAGCTCAGATCCCATCAGTGTATATTCAAAGTTGGGGGTTTGCCCTGGTGACTTGTTAATTTTTAGTTTTTCAAGAAAGTTTAGAACATTTTCTCGTCTCCTCAAATTGGCCCAGTTCCTCAGCCGCTGAATCTGAAAAGCTCAATTCTAGAGAGGGTATATGGTCAGTATACTCCACCATGAAGACAGATGTAAAGAACTCATTCAGCTTCTCTGAAATCTCCTTATCCTCCTTAATATCCCTTGCACACCCTTATCATCTAAGGGGCCAACCACCTTCCTGGCAGGTTTTCTACTTCTGATATATTTAAAGAAGTTTTTGTTATTCCTCTTAACACTTCTAGCTATGTGCTCCTCAAGCTCTTTCTTTGCATCCCTTATTGTTTCCTTGCATTTCTTTTGCCTGCGTTTATGTTCCTTCCTGTTTTCTTCATTTGGGCAGGACTTCCATTTTCTGAAGGAAGTCTTCTTCCCTTTTATAGCTTCCCTGACTCTACTTGTTAGTCACACTGGCATACTCCTGGACTTGGTGGTACCTTTCCTCCTCCTTGGTATACATTCCTACTTTGTGATGATGTCATCCATCCCAATTCAAGATGGTGGACACATGAACATATGAGGTGCACTTTGGCTAATTTGTGAAACACCTAAATGATTTGAACCAAATTTACTACAGGTATAAGGACAATTATTTTTTAATTTATTTGTCATATTTGTATACTGCCCACTACCAAGGTCCACTACCAGTGGTATACAACAATAAAGCAAGCCAAGAAATTTTAACAGTTAAAACATTAAAAAATCAAATTAAAATACCTATAAAAACTACCAAATAACTAAAAACTACCACATAGAGATCGCTCAAGGTTTTTAATCGCTCATAGTTTTTAATGACATCATCCAATCCGATTCAAGATGGTGGACACGTGAAAGTTTAGGTGCAAATGGAAACCAATTTGGACCAATTTGGTACGGTTGTAGTGACCCATAGGACCACCTCAAACACATAGTTTTTGATGATGTCATCTACCCCAATTCAAGATGGGAGACACATGAACATTTGGGGAGCAAGTGGGCTAATTTTTGAACTGCCTAACCAATTTGGACCAAATTTAGTCCAGTTGTAGGGACAGTGAAAGGAAAGTATGCTGATTAGTTCTTACTAGAACAGCTTATTTATTGTTATCTTTGTGGCTTTTGTTGTAAACCCTATAGGTCAATTTTGGCTGAAAAGAAGGGAATGAGTATAATACGTACTATTATTATAATAAGTTGTCAGCTGATTAAATTCACATGAGAACTGGCAAAACCTATCAAGGGTATATTTTGTATAATTCAATTCAATTGATTTTTTTTTTTAACAAAAGTTTTATTCTCCCAGCTTTAATTCATTGTGTGTGAGTGTGATAAAGAGAGAAAGGGAGAGAGAAAATTGCTTTGAATTGTTACTGGGAACTTGAAAGTCTTTAGTAGATGGTGACCTCTTGGGAATTTAAACAAAATCAAATAAATAATAAACCTTGTTTAGTACTTCATATTTTTCAGGAACTGAAAGGAAATTAATGGACACCTCATAGGTAGGCATAAAAATCTACAGTGTGGATCTCATAAAAATTACCACCTTCAGTGTAATGACTCTTCATAGCTATTAACTGTAAAGTATTGCAAGCACTTGACCAATTATTATGGCCAATTCCTTTTGTTTAAGGAGAAAGGTTCTGTTCGAGTAGATTTAGAATTTTGTTACTAGATTTTCTAACAAAGTATCACATGCATAATCCATGCATTATTTCTGCTGTCCAACCTATATCATAAATTTGAAAGGCTAGACTCCATGAACATTGATGTTCATATTCTCTCTGTGTGTGTAAAATAGATCACAAATATGAATAGTTATTCATATAGGATTTATATTCTGGTGCCTGCCTGCTGATTCATTAAAAGATAGCATCTTAATTTTTTCAAGTCTTTTTATCTTAGATGTTTCAGGGAATCCAGCAGGCTTTCAGTCTATAGGTGACCATGTAGGTTCTTATTAACCACTCCTGATAAATCTGGGTATTTGCAGCTTAAGTATGAGGGAACAGTCTCTTCACAAGCTCTACTGAGCTTACGTAGTCTAAGATGAAACCTCTACTCCTAAGAAGTCAAGAGTGACAGCCAGAATCATCATATGAGTGTCCTGTTGTATTATGTAGTAAAAAATAGTACCCAGGGAGAAAGTCACTCATTTTAAATATATGAAGCAAATGCTATTTGTAGAATGAGGTCGCTGGGCCTGGATTTCTGAAAACATGCATCATTTCCTATATACATAACATCAGAAAATTCTAGGGTTCGTGCTTACCTCACTGCACATGGGCAGGCTCTAACTGGTAAATGCAGATCTGTAAAGGATTAACGTTAGTTTGCTTCCAGTTTGATCACCCTGGAAAAATATTTACAGGACAAACCTTGTTTTGGATTTCACCTGTTTCATGCCTTTATTATGTCTCTGGTTTGCTCTGCTCTGCATTTGGAATTTTGCTCATGGTGAAAACCTTTTGAAATGGATTAAGTGACTGGCTACCTTTCAGTCATTCCATTTTTTCCAAAGCCATATGTTGCACTTCTGTCCTACTTGATCAGCCCTACATGATCAGGCCCAAGGCCCATCCAGTCCAGCATCCTGTTTCACATAGTGGCCCACCAGATGCTTCTGAGAAGCCCACAGGCAAGAGCTGAGGGCATGCCCTCTCTCCTACTGCTACTCCCCTGCAACTGGTATTTAGAGTCATCTTGCCTCTGAGCCTGGCCTATAGCCACCAGACCAATTTTTTTCTCAAAAATTGATAGACCTGTCCTCCGTTAATTTGTATAAGCCCCTTTTAAAGTCATTCAGGCTAGTAGCCATCACCACATCCCATGGCAGAGAATTCCATGGGTTAATTATGTGTTGTATGAAAAAGTACTTCCTTTTGTTGGTCCTAAATTTCTTCGCAACCAGTTTCATGGAATGACCCCTGGTCCTAGTGTTATGAGAGAAGAGGAAATTTTTTCTCTATCAACTTTCTGTACACCAGGCATGACTTTATAGACCACTATCATGTCTCCTCTCAGTCGTCTTTTTTCTCAAATAAAAAGCCCCAGGTGTTGTAGCCTTGCCTCATAAAGGAAGTTGCTCTAGGCCCCTGATCACCTTGGTTGCCCTCTTCTGCACCCTTTCCAGTTCTACAGTGGCCTTCTTAAGATACGTGTCCAGAACTGCATGCAGTACTCCAAATGTGACCACACCATAGATTTGTATAAGTGCCTTATAGTATTAGCAGTTTTATTTTCAGCCCCCTTCTTAATGTTTCCAAGCATGGAATTTACATTTTTTACAGCTGCCACACATTGAGTTGACACTTTCAATGAGCTGATCTCTCTCTTGGTCAGTCGCCAACAGCTCAGACCCTCACAGCATATATGTGAAGTTGGGATTTATTTTTTACCCCAGTATGCAATATCCTGTGTGACAATATGCAATATCCTGCGTGCCAAGGATGATCTCTTGATTGGAATGTGCTTGGCAGTTGTCCAAGTATCTCTGTCTTAGCCATAACCACTGAAATGATGTGCCCACTTGACTATCTCCAGGTGGTGTCTACAAGCTTGGGGAAAGTATAAAAGCATAGCAGGACACCCAAGTCTTTGAATCTCAGCATAGACTTGGAGTCCTAGGAAGGTGCAATGCAGCAGCCGGCTTCAGCGGGTCCGTCCGCCGTCATCTGGGGTTCCTGATGAGCAGAAGGCACATATGGTATATCTCTGTTCTGTAATCCTCTTTAGATTTTTTCCAACTCAATCTAATAAAACCTCTTTGGCATTTACCTTGGAGTGAGCTTATTGTCTTCAAATCCTAAGAACTTGCTGGTTACTGGCTGGCCAGCGGTGCCAATACACTGCTATAGTTATATAGTTAAATATAACTATAGTTATCAGATTGGAGGAATCAAGGGACTAACTCCCATGATTATCTAGCAGCCCCATTTATTTATTTATTTATTTATTTGCTTAATTAATTAATTAACATATTTTTATACCACCCAAAACTTATGTGTCTGGGCGGTTTACAACAAGAAAAAAAAAGGTAAAAACATTAGTTAAAAACAAAAACAAGAAATTTAAAACATAACAATTTAATTTAAAAATATATATTCTAAAAACAACATTAAAACAATCAAAACAATATCAGTTAAAAGCCTGGGTGAACAGATGTGTCTTTAAAGATTTTTAAAAAAAATTTCAGAGATGGGGAGGCTCTTATTTCACTAGGGAGTGCATTCCAAAGCCTCGGGGCAGCAACGGAGAAGGCCCGTCCCTGAGTAGCTGCCAGACGAACTGGTGGCAAATGCAGGCGGACCTCTCCTGATGATCTCATTGGGCAGTGGAGTTCATGATGTTCTCAGGGTCCAAGCTGTTTAGGGCTTTATAGGTTATGACCAGCACCTTGTATTTTGCCCAGAAACATATTGGCAGCCAGTGTAACTCCTTCAATATGGGAGTAATATGGTCTCTCCTAGATGACCCAGAGACCAGCCTGGCTGCCGCATACTGGACCAACTGTAGTTTCCAGACTATGTACAAGGGCAGTCCCACACAGAGCTAATTACAGTAATCCAGTCTGGAGGTTACCAGCAGATGTACCACTGTTTTGAGGTCGTCTATCTCAAAAAAGGGACGCAGCTGGTATATTAGCCGAAGCTGATAGAAGGCACCTCTGGCCACTGCCTCAACCTGGGACACCAGGGAGAGCCTTGGATCCAGAAACACCCCTAGACTTTACACCTGTTCCTTCTGGAGAAGGGTGACCCCATCCATAACAGGCAGACCAAGATAATCTCTTGAGTTCCAACCTCGCACAATGAGTACTTCTGTCTTATCTGGATTCAGTCTCAGTTTGTTATCCCTCATCCAGCCCATTACCGCCTCCAGGCAGTCGTTTAGGGAGGTTATGCCCTCTCCCGATGATGTTGACATGGAGAAATAGATTTGCATGTCATCAGCATACTAATAGCACCCTGCACCAAATCTCCTGATGATCTCTCCCAGAGGTTTCATGACTGCTATGTTTTCTCAAGATTCTTGGATGAGGAACTTTGTCAAAAGATTTTTGGAAGTCCAAGTATACTATGTCAACTAGAACACCTTTATCCACACACTTGTTGACACTCTCAAATAACTCTAAAAGGTTGGTAAGGCAAGATTTACCTTTGCAGAAGCCATGCTGGTTCTCCTTCAGCAGGGCCTGTTCTTCTATGTGCATAACAATTTTATCCTTGAGAATGTTTTCCATCAATTTCCCTAGAACAGATGCTAAGCTAACTGGCCTGTAATTTCCCAGATCCCCCCCAGATCTCTATTTGAAAACTGGTGTTACATTGGCTACTTTCCAGTCTTCTGGTACAATCCTGATTGTAGAGATACGTTACATATTTTTGCAAGGAGGCTGGTAATTTCACATTTGACTTCAAGGACTCTTGGGTATATGCCATCTGACCCATGTGTTTTGTTAATTTCTAGTTCTTCCTGACAGTTTGGAATGTCATCTCCCATCACCTGACTCAGTTCTTTAGCCTCTGTCCCTGAGAAGCTCGGTTCAGGCACAGGTATATGCTCCGTATCTTCTGTGGTGAAGACAGATGCAAAGAACTTGTTTAGCTTCTCTGCAGTCTCCATAACCTCCTAAATTATGCCTTTAACTCCCTCATCATCTAGCCATCCAACCACTCCCTGGCAGGTTTCCTGATTCTGATGTGTATAAAGAAGTTTTTGTTATTTCCCATATCAGTCAATAGAATATTTCCCTCCACAAAACCAAAATAATGTTCATGAGGACTGGATCTTCCCATGCAAGCCAATTACAGATAAAAAGCAGGTAGGGTAAACCCTCTGCCCTCATCCCTACCTACATAAAAATCCAAGCATGTCATGATAAAAGTCATGCAATCCAACATTGGCAATAGAAAGGGAAACAGAAGGAAGCATCTTGACCCCATCTAAAACCACATACAGATGGAAACACCATTGGAACAGGACAGTTGGTTTTCCAAACTATGCTGATGGGGCATGATGGGAAGCAGTCCCCCACCCCACACAAATCCAATGTGACTCAAATAAGATCATTTGCTGAAGGTCTGCACATATCTTGGCTGATGAGAGGAAGGAGTCTTCACCTACCTCTACATCTAATCCCACTTCCAAACTTTGCCCCTTTTAGCTGTTCTGTGATCTCAAGACAAATCCACCCCAAGGTTTTAGAACCATTACCAATGGCAGACATGGTGTGGGGAATTACTCAGAGTAGTCCCACTGAAATTAAAAGGCAATGCCTAACCTGTTCTTTTAATTTCAATGGGACTACTTTGAGTAATTTTCGTCGTATTACCCAATGCATTTTCTTGATTTGTTTTCCTATTTGGTCACTTTCTGCCTTCTATATTATTCCAATACAGGTAAAAGGACTCAGTGGCTCTTGTGAAGGTGCAGACTATAGTTGACTTCACTACATATTATGTAGCACAGCTGAGTGAACTCGGCATCAGCCAAGACACCCCAAAGCTATAGTAGTAGTGTTATTCAGGTTTTGGATTCTATGGTGCCTGTGAAATTCAGGTACATTCTCCACAGAGGAAGAGGGGACACAATTGCAATTACTTTAGGCTTTGCAAGGCCTGGTCCAAAGTCTGTGATACCAATACAGGCTAATGATGAACTCCTGTGTTAATACATTGTCTCTTGAGCTTAACACACACACACATTAGTTGCTTTACTGATGTAGCAAAAATGTACACATAAACACATCATCTTCATGCATCAAATCATGATTGTTTACAATCTGCTGTCATAATACATTTAAAAACCATTGACTTACATTCCATGCAGCTAGCTATGGACCCATGAGAGATGCAGCCATGCTGGCTCTGTGACACTCACCAAAGTATGAATGCTCCTAATGATGTGCAGTGCATCATAAGCACTACACAGAGCTTCCCAAGCCATCATTAGGAACATATACGTGCTGGCGAGTGCTGTGGATCCAGTAATTCCACATTCCTCATGGGAGCAAGGCTGGCCACGTGCTGCAGCTTCCAAATACATATAGAGGTGAGTCTCACGATCGGTGAGATCTGCCTTCAGAGGGTTTGTGGGGAGAGCAGACTTAGCCGGCTCTCCCCGCAGACGATCCCCAGACAGCCCTGGGTGGCCGGATAGGTCGCCCGCATGACTGCTGGCTCCATCATGGAGCTGGTGGGGGCTGGAGGGATCAGGGGCCATGTGGCCCCTGGATGTTCCAGGATGCCCCGCATAGGCATGTGTGGGGCATCCTAGAGAGACCCCCAGGGCCAGGAGGCTTGTTTCAGCCTCCTTGCAGGGGGTTTCCTTGTGTGTTGCCGCGGTGCAGAGCCACACCACAGCAACACATAATCAAATAGACAGAGTTAGCAGCGTGCTCGCTCCACTAACCTCGTCTAAGGAGAGGGGGAATTAAGAGGGTTTGCTGCTGGGAGCCACGCAGCTCCCGTGGCAGCACACGGTCCACCAAAAGTGAGCTAGGCTCCCTTAGCTCGCTTTTGGTGGATCGTGAAAATCTTCTTCTTGTCATAGTAAAACAGCCACTCACATATTTACATGCAACAGTATATGTGCTCCACCTTGCCAACACCCACACCCACACACGTGAACCTGGATCATAAAATCATAGAGGTTGCAGACCCAAAGTTCATTTCAAATGTTATGGAAAGAGAGAGTATACAGATGCATATCACATGTGTCCACAGTATTACTTGTAATAGAGAAATGCCACATCCACATCTTATTTTAACAGCTCATACACTGCAGGTATACCCTGTTGGGAGCTAGCCATTAGGCCATATGGGATACCAATGTGATACACATGCATTGCCAAGTACAGAACACATGCATGGCAAATCAACTCTAATACAAGAGTCAGGAAAGGATCCAATACTGTGAACACTTTTCACTTCTTATGCAGCACATGTAGAAGTAATCTGTGACTCAGCTTTCATTTGTTTGAGCTGTTCTGTAGTCCTTAGCTTGTCCTGGTTCTCAGAATACTCAGTCCTTTTTGTGCATTCACTCTATGAATTATGATCCTCCTACGTTTACCTTGATTTTGTGAAGGTTTTCCAATACTCTGGTTCCTAATAGTTGCATAAAAATAAGAGAGAGAGAGACAAGTGCTAGAGGTGTGTCTCCACACAAGTGCTAAAGGACAGCTGGTCTTGTGGTAGCAAGAATGAATTGTCCCCTTAGCTAAGCAGAGTCTGCCCTGGATGCATATGAATGGAAGACTTGATGTGTGAGCACTGTAAGATATTCCCCTCAGGGGAAGGGGCTGCTCTGGGAAGAGCAACTGCATGCAGAAGGTTTCAGGTTCCCTCCCTGGCATCTCCAAGATAGGGCCGAGAGAGATTCCTGCCTGCAACCTTGGAGAACCTGCTGCCAATCTATGTAGACAATACTGTGAACCAATGGTCTGACTCAGTATCTGGCAGCTTCCTATGTGTACAATGTCACTTTGATAGTGTACCTGATCATGGTCCTTTTACCCTTAACTGCCAACATGGGAAAATATAATAAAACAGAATCTGGCTCTTCATGGATTCAGTGGAATCTGAAACTGAGTGTGGGACACATGCCAAGTCTTGACTGAACTATTTTTAATTCCCATTTTCTTGGGAAGTATTTTACAGGACAGCAAGTTAGAGTTAGGGTATAACTTACAGCCCACTTACAGTTCTCTTTACTCTGCTGTCTGTCCCACTGTGTTAAATGAAACATAAAGGGGAGAGCTGATCTTGTGGTAGCAAGCATGACTTGTCCCCTTAGCTAAGCAGGGTCTAGCCTGGTTGCATTTGAATGAGAGACTTGATGTGTGAGCACTGTAAGATATTCCACTTAGCAGTTGGAGCTGCTCTGGGAAGAGCATCTGGGTTCCAAGTTCCCTCCCTGGCATCTCCAAGACAGGGCTGAGAGAGATTCCTGCCTGCAAACTTGAAGTAGCCGTTGCCAGTCTGTGTAGCCGATCCTGAGCTAGATAGACCAGTGGTCTGACTCAGTATATGGCAGCTTCCTATGTTCCTATCCTAGGTAAATGTAAATTGCAGCTTTACTTTGGACTAACGTCATTGGAGAGAAGTCCCTTCACACTGAGTGGACCTGCATCTAAGTAAATATGTGTAGGACTGGGCTACATATGACTTACATTGCAGTCCTACAAATGTTTATGCAAAAGTTTCATTGGCCGACATCCTGACTAACAAAGCACTGGCACAACAGGAGAAGCACTGCTGCTTCTGCAGAGTTCCAGATTAATGCAGCATCAGTGCTTGTGTGTGTGTGTGTGTGTGTATGGCACATGTGGGGTGAGGGGGTTCAGTTATTACCACATCTCCCAGAAGATCTCAGTGTCACCTCAAAATATATCCCTGAGAGCTGTGAGTCCCTCAGGGCCATGTTTTTGAGTGGCACAGAGTGCTTCCTGGGGAAGGAGAAGTCATTGACATTCGCCCTCACTGTGGAGCCAGAAGCGGAGCTGAATTAGCTGAACTTTTCAAAGCACTGCTGCTTCGTTAAGATGTCAGGAATTGTGTTTAATGTAACTCTGCATAAGAGTTGAAGCATTAAAGGGTCTGCTACATGGACAGCGTGAACCTAAGCATGTTTACTCAGAACTATATTCCACTGTGTTTACTCCTAGTAAGAATGCATAGGATCGTAGTTTAGAAACAGGTGAGTTGGTGATATGATCACTTACCCAATTAAATATCCTTGAAATGATCCTGTGAATGGATTTTGGTCATGCTTGCTCAGGGTTTTACTTAACACACTATATGAGAAGTGTAGATAGGAATTTTATCTGTAGTCAGATTTGCTAATGGACATTAAAAGTTTCCCTACATGAGAACAGTGTGGCTTGAATTACTTGTGTGAGTAATCTGAAATAGATCTATTGCTTTTCAGATACCTTGTTACATTGACCCTACTCTCTGCTTGTGGGAAATCATGGGACATTTTTCTGGGGAGAAGAGAGACTGAAGGATAGATTGGCTGATGCACCCCACAATGTTGGACTAGATTGTCTTTTGATTTGTTCCAGATTAATGTATTCATGTAGAAAGAAGATACACATCCTGGATACAAATCCAACACAAATGGAATATTATTTAGATGTAGGAGTATATGATGGCCATGGCAGTGTGAAGAGGCGTATGGAAATGTCTGTGCCCCCTTTGGCAATCTTATGACTAAAAGAACCAAACGGTAGCAGCAGTTATGTCTCTTGCCACGACTGAGAAGCACAGCACAAATGACAAGTTGGCAAGTAAAGTTTGCATGACAGTGTCAGTATTTTCATGTTGGGTCTGATAACCTTTAGGCAATCTGGATCACCAGAATATCATATGGGTTTTTCCCTTCTCTCATTCTCATTAGAATATAATATCTCTGCAAATTTTAATGATGCATGTGTGCAGCCAAAGGAATCATGCATGCAGCTGATGTGATCCCAGCACAGGGTCTCATGGGTAACAATTTCCACCCATCTCCCCCTCCCCCGGGAACTCTCTGTGTGCAACCCAAATCATGTCCGTGAGGGCTGTGCAGCTACTCTGTGGACTAGCATCTGTACTGCTGAAACAGGACTGCACCTGCTGCACATGTGCTTCTTTTGGCTGCACATGTGCAACATTAGTCAAGATGTTAGCCAAGGAGCCCCCCCCTCCCCCTCATTACACAAGATTCAGTGGAGAGAGGTTTTTTTCCCCCACCTTTACCTCTTTGGCAAGAAGCCTATTCTTTTGGGGGTATATCAGCTTTCATGCCCCGCTGTTTCAAGCAAATTGACATTACAATTGTGTTGGGGTTTTTAAAATATCAGCTCATATGAAAATAATCAGGACCGGGGAATGCAATGAAACAACCACACAATCTCATCACTCCACACCTAAATTGTCATCATACCCAACTTTCAGCCCACTTTCATAGTTATGTATGTATTCATTGCCGAGTCTAAATAATTTTTTTTTCATTTTTGTGATAGAAAGGGAAAAGTTCAGTGACTGAAGGCTTGTACTATTCTAAACCTAACCACAATATTATACACCCATCATTTCATTCACACATAGCATTGTTTGGGCATGTACACACTAAAACAGCTAGATCAGGTGTGGTAAGTAGTACGAATTGCTGTGAAAGCAGCCCTGAGACAGAAATCTACAACCTTAGCTCTCAGTAACACTAGAGCTGAAACTATTAGCTCTCACAAACTTCTGATGCATTGACACAAATATCAGAAAAGTAGATTAGTGGCAATGCAACTATAAATGCCATCCACAAAACTGCAAATGCTTATAAAAAAACCCCTTGTATTTAACTATCAGATAAAACTTAAATACACCTAGCCAGCTTTTAAGTTTAAAGTATTTAGGGGATTCCAATCGTTCCAATATAAATAATTGTCATCAGCTTTTAAATTAACCTCTGCCTGTTATTTAGAACTTGTCATTATGTACACTGTTTAATGACTTAAACTGGTTATTGGATTGTTCATACAGTACCCCTTCAACTCCCTCAGTCAATTAAACCCTTTATTGTATCTGATTTGTCAGAGTCAGTGTCACTGCTAATCTCCTAAATCCACATCAGAACAGGAACTTTACATGTGCTCTCTTGCAAAAGAAGGAGGGTACATGAGAAGAACCCCACAGAGAAAACGACAGCGCTGAACTGCAGCTCTGCACTTCCTAGGATAGACACAATCGTGAATACTTATACTGGACAAATAACAATTGTCCTCTTGAATGACTTGTGAACACTGATGATTTCTGATCTCAGGCTGAATATTCTCTGTGTTCCACTACAAAAGCAAGAAGTGACTACAACTTATTCCGGAATCAAGAAGATCTTCACATTCGTGTCAGCCACTAATGCAGAAGTACACACTCATTGATACAAAACTATTCTGGAGCATTTTAAAAAGTTTGATCTGCTGTAAAATTATCCATCTCGCCACACCATAACATGGTATTAAACCTTTTCCATATCTTTCTTTCTTCTCTAAATGCTTAACGTCTAAACAAAGAAGAAGGAAAGTGCAGTGAATTATTGATCAGAGTTACAACATTGTCAATCTGCTGCTAAATCTTTAGCAAGCAATCGTAGGCTAGGCAATGCTATTTGATATTGCAAAGTAGAATTTGCCCAGGAGCACACATGTCACTCCCCACCCCTTAAAATTAATTTCCTTTTCACAACAAAGGCTACATTTTACATAGCAAAACAGCAGAAGTCCCTGGATTCTAAATACAAGTGCCTTTCCTATACAGGTTTGATTCATCACCTTTATTTTGAAAAAGAAGGTAAAGCAGAAGCCTCTCTTACCACAGGAGGAGAGAAAACAATTCGTTCAGCTACATCCAACAGAGCTTTGTGCATGCCGGCAGCATGAGTGATTCTTGGGCCTCACGCAAAAGCAAAATAATTGGCTCTCAATGAAGAGATGTAAACATCCATCATAATGGCACTGGTACTGAAGCTGAAAGCTACCTCAGCTGTTCTATGTACTCTGACTGTAAGATGATGTCACAAACATCAACTGGGTGTACTCTCATTGGCTTCTGTTACCTGGAATCATATCTTAACCCTAAACTGTCAGCTGCAAATTTGAATGTGGATCACTTTTCATTTGGGGAGGGGAAGAGGCATAGACAGGAATCTCCCATTCTGGGAGAGAAGAAATAGCAGGTGCATATTGATTAAAGAGGAGAGACAAGTTGGTTTTTTAAAAAATTCCCAAACTAATTTGCCTAAATTATTAAATTAGAGCCTTGGGGAATTGCATTTTCATAATCCGTTTACTAAATGACAGTAATCATCAAAATATTGTACAGAATGGATATGAAAGGAAAGGTTAATGAATACAGCATCTGGAGGATTCAACTTTAATGGGTTTACATTGTCTCTTATTATGGCACAGGCTTTCTGATAAATACACACTTGAAAATGGAGAAGGATGCTGATGCGGTTGTATTCAAGCTTCCTGAAGCAATGGCTGGCATTCCATGTATTTAAAAGTTCCAAAAATATGTGCCTAAACAATAAAAGGCAATAATCTTTGAAGGAGAAAGAAATGCAGAGTCAAAAAGGCATGAAAGATAGTATGTTGTCCAACAGAGTGCAGCTAGATATACCATTGGCAATATTCCATAGAAATGTGGATTTTAAAGCAACTATAAAGATTTTGTTTTTCTCTTTTAGCAATATATAATAATGATAACTTTTATCCTCATTTGACACAATTATCGCTGTACCACCAAAAGTTTTAAAAGTTATTAGCTGTATAGATTTCATAAACATGCTTAATTTCTTCTTCGGTTGTACAGCATTTTATTTGAATGAAATAATGCCTGTGTGGAATAAAATATACAACACTCATATCTATTTTAGAATGCACAGATATTTTCCCCAAAAGCTAAGAATTGCTGTTATTCTCAAGGAGAAAAGCCTTGAGTTTAACACTACATAGTTGGAAAATATTAAAGGGGTCTGGGAATAAACTTGATAAACACCTCTGCTTTTGCCTTGTGGTCCTTTCACAAAGTTGCTTGGACTCAGGAGATTAAATTCTGGAGACTTAATAAACAGCAGCTCTATGTGGAGATCCAGACAGTAGCCTATTAGTCAAAATGTACTTTAGGCCAAAGTGAAAACCTCTCCTCATTTATTTCTGCCTCCAAAACATGGGAGTTCAGATGGAAATGTGTATAGAAAAAAAGATTCATTGCCATGCAAAGTGACATAAAACTGAATTACAGATCAGAAAGATGAATTTGGACAATGGGAATGCCAACGTTGGTTTTCTGTGATTAATGGTAAAGGTAAGGCCCAGTAATTGCTAAGGAGATATGAGTCATGACTAGCAATGACTCATGAGTAAAAGAATTATTTATGAAGTAAAATCTGCTTAGGCATATCACATGTATAAATTATATTCCTCTGAAAATTTAATGCTATAAATAGCTAAGATCAAGCAGAGAGACACTCTTGATAGAAATCTCACTGTGTGGTTCGGTTCGTTTGGCAACAGCTTCTGAGTTCCCTTAGCTGTGTCGTTTTAACATGAAAAGTCTGTGCTTGTAATTCTTTCACATGCGGCAATGTGTTTTATTTTGTTGCAAGTAGTAGTTCTTTCTCCTTCCTAAAGCACAACACTCCAGGAAAAGGGTCAGTTGAATGGCAACCAGTCTATTGCATTGTTCCAATAGACTCATGGAACAGTCTGTGCACAAATTGCCAACTAATCCCAAAAATACTGGGCTGACCATTTTTGTTTGTTTTGGTGTTAGTTGTCAGAAATGCGAGAGGCAAGGCCAGGTGATTTTTAGTTGCACATCTTAGGTACACCTGGACTGCTTTGACTAACCTCTGTCCTTTGCCAAAATGATGAGGGTCTGGCCCAGACCAAATATACCTTGGGGTCCAGCCCTAGGCCTACCAAGAACTGCTGGGCTTCACCCTCTGCTCTGCCATTGAACCTGCTCTGGGCTCTGTCCCACTACAGGAAACAGATTTTATCTTTATTATTATTATATAAACCCCCAAACCTGTTGAGATAGTCTGGGGAGGTCCATCTAAGGTTGCCACCAGCTCATCTGGTGGCAAGATGGGGCCATAGCTTATCTATAGCTGCCCTGGGGTTATGGAACATGCTCCTCATCACAATAAGAGCCTTGCCATCTGACAGCCTTTGAAAAGGCATTTAAGACACATATTTTAATCAGTCTTTTAGGTAATTGTTATAGAGGTTTCATATTTTATATTTTTAGAGATTTAATGAAGACTCTGAAGTGTTTGTTTCAGTCTGCAGACCATTAAAAAAAAATCAACACTTGCTATGAACATCAAACCTGAGTTTAAAAGCTAAAAATTGTGAATCCAATCAAATTCAACAGAGTTAAATTTCAAAAAATACATAATTAACACAATATAACATTGAATTAAGCTTGGCTTCTCACAAGATTTCTGACCTTGTTCAGAGGACTGAACAAGGCTGCCACAAGAAACTTAGCTATAGTTTCAAAATGATGTGTCTATAAATCATCAATTTTAGATGTTCAGATTGTCTTAATTTTGTGCTTTTAAAATTGCCTAGATATTTGAATTGTAACAGTATATAAATATGTAAAATAAATTATATTTATTTTATCATCATCATCTAATATATAAAATCCTCTTTAGTCTGACCGGGGTGGTATGATCACCTGGCTGAGCATGATGATGCTTAATTTGCAGGGGAGGCGGGCCTCCAAAGGCCTTTAGGTCCAGACTCCAAAATTACCTAGGTGCACCTCTGGGCCCCAGTTACTTTAAGTACTGCCTACTCCAGCTGAATCTTACCCATGTGATTAAGTCAGCTGGGAGGGCTCTGTTCTCTTTGCTGGTGGTTTGTTGAGCATGTAAGACAGGGACTTCTTGGTGATTGCCCCAAGATGTGGAACTCACTCTCAGATATGAGTTCCCTCCCTCACTCCCAAACTTTTGGAGGAGATTGAAGGCCACCCTTTTCATGCAGGCTTTTCGTTAATGTGAAGCCATTTGATTTCCTCTTTGATGTGTTTGTTTAGTTTGACAGATTTTTAAATTGAAATTTTATAACTGTCTTGTTTGTAATTTGTCTTTCAATGCCCTGGTGTCCCAGGACAAAGGAAGATACATAAATGAAAATAAGCAAATGAACAAACAGAAATTAGCATATAAATACTAAACTAAATAAACTTTAATATAATTTAAGTTCTGATAGCCAAGCGGAAGTAAAAATGACAACTTTGATTTTCTAAGTATCGTAAGATTGAGAAAAGAAAAAAAAGCCTCAGAATTAGACATGGACAAGAACATTCTCTAACCACTGCTTTAAAAAAATATATTCTTCACCTGAAGAGTAGGAGAATGCTTAAGATAATTATCCAATTCAAAATGCATTACCTCACAAATATCTTCACACAGGAATCATTTGTATATCCACAGATGGCTCCTTGGGTGCTCCTTGGCAGCAGATCTCCAAAATAAGGAGCATAATCAGGCAAGGGGATACCAATGGAGATTTCTGGTGTTGTTTTGGGGTTGTTGTGTGTGCGTGTGTTTTGTGTTTTTGGTCTTTTTGTTTGTTTAAAGGGTGCAAACATGACTAATATAATCTATTTAGTTTTATAACCAAATTTATAAAAAAACCACTTTATTAAAGATCAGAGAAAAAACTTCCCTCATCTTGACAATCTTTCTTTATATCAGAAAATGCTGATTTGCAATTCTAAATGCACCTGAGCATCTGAAAGTTATTTTGCAAACCAAAGGGAAGAGCCATTAACAGGTATCTGATATACCAGGGTTCCAAACCTGTAGTACTCCAGATGTTGTTGAACTACAACTCCCCTTATCCCCAACTACAAATTATTGTGATCAGGGATAAATTATATTCTTTTGGAATTTCATCACAATTTTAGACATGATAGTAACTTGGTTACAAGATAGTAGTATTTGTATGACATAGAAATTTTGTAGGATTGTACTGATTTTAATTTTATCAGGTTTTCAGTGAGTAATGGTGTGCACTTTATGATTTTAAATAATAGTTTTTAAACAACCTGTATTAAATGTGCCAACCTATATTTTTTGAAATTTTGATTATTTTTTATAATATTTATATAGAGTCATTATTTTGGAATTATTAGAGTCATACATTTGTTCATAAACTTGTTATAAAATTAAATAGAGACTATCAACCACTTGTGGAGTAATTCTCTTGCCCTTTTATAGAATGTAAGCAACATTCCAATTAGATTCAATTGTTTCTCTTGCCCTCAGTGGTGAATGGCCACTATTATTTTCTCTCTCTCTTTATTTTCTTCTCCTGAATGAAGATCATGGTGGGAGGGAAATGTCATTACTTGAAAGTTATCTGCTGTGTTGAAGGAAAAGACCCTCATGAGAATTTCAGAGGACATTCAAACGTTCAGTAGAATTTCCTCTCTTTATATTCTCCCCCTGAGAAATTTCTCTTTGCTATATAATTTATATATAATTTGCAGGCACATTTAAATCTACGCAGAATTACAGCAAATGTGTGTTGAAGACACTTCTAACACAGCATGTCTACCTGTCTTCATTCTAAGATAATGATCAAGTTTTTACTATTGACCAGTTCAGATGAACAGCAGTCACTACACAGTATAACATCAGAGTCATGGCGAGAACGCACCTGCCTCAATGTCATTAAAGGATATGCCGACATGATCTTGGCATGTCCTCATTGGCATGTGAGGGCTGTTCATCCAAATTGCCCCTCTACATGCACTAGAGCAGGAGAGCTGGTCTTGTAGTAGCAAGCTCGAATTGCCCCCTTTGCTAAGAAGGGACCACCCTGGTTTGCATTTGAATGGGAGACTACATGTGTGAGCACTGTAAGATATTCCCCATAGGGGATGGGGCCACTCTGAGAAGAACACCTGCATGCTTGCATGCAGAAGGATCCAGATTCCCTCCCTGGCATCTCCAAGATAGGGCTGAGAGAGACTCTTGCCTGCAGCCTTGGAGATGCTGCTGCCAGTCTGTGTAGACAATACTGATCTAGATGGATCAATGGTCTGCCTTGGTAGAAGACAGCTTTCTGTGTTCCTATAAACTACAAAACTCTGTTGACACACACAATTAAAGGACATGGCAACATTGCCTTGGGATGTCCTTTAGTGACATTGGGACAGGTGAATTCTTGCTGCGTCCTGATATCAGTGGGCACGGTTCAACTGAACTGGTTCTGTTTTGATCCCAGTGCATGCAAAAGAGAGTCTGCCCATTTCCAAGTCCACAAGGGTTGTGTTCAGTTATCTATGGGCTATCTTGTGTAACAATTCACAGATGCTTTTCCCGAAACAGGTAAGAGATCAAAAGTTCAGCACTTCATTGTAACCATGATTTAGCAACATATTCCTTTGCATAATCAATAAATTAACAAGGATCTGTGCTTACTTCAACCTGTATTTTACCTCTGTGTATCTTATTTCAATATTTATTTATTCAGCCTTATACAGCATAGCATAACCTATGTCATCCTAAAAGCAAACATAGTGCAAAGCAAACCTAAAAAAAGAAAATTGCTGACCACCACCCCCTCCCCAAATGTATAGAATTGACTCACAAGCTTATACATGCTATTGGCATTTAAAGAAATTGCCATTTATGTTCAACACGATGGAGATATTGATGGCTACAGAGGGAACTTGCAGGAATGAATTCAATGAAGCGGTTATCTCATGATCATAATCAATGCCCTGAGTAATCAACGCTGCAGGATTTCATGGTATACAAGAAAATTAGCAACATTTCAATTGTCTGAACTGAGAGAAAAGAATAAAATAATAATAAGCGGATGCTGACACTGTATGACTTCCATATACCATAACTGCATGCTAAATTGCAGAAATAGCTCCGAGCTATTTTCTCCAATTGACCGCTTGAGTGAAAAGCAAATGTAAGAAACAGAGTGGTACAGAAATGTTTTAGTCATATTATCCTGGTTTTTTATCAGAGGAACCTGATAATTTGTCTTAAATAAAATACGCTCCACAAACCTTTCCTGTATCATACTTATATAATGGCAAAGGTTCGTACATTTGACCATGGTGATGATATATGGTTGCATTCTACACAGTAGCAACACAATTCTTTCATGTTTCCTCAAAAGTCCATCCCAAGGATATTTCTCTGCATCCAATTGTCTAAGGATTGCAACCAAAGAAACTGAAGTACAACAGAAAGTCAGATAAATTATTTTTTCTTTCTCTGTATGTGGCTAAGTATGTCAATTCTGTCTGGAGAAAAATCATAACTGGACCAACTGTTAATGTATGTGATGTATCAAAATGCAGGCAGATGGTTTGCAACGAAAGTACCTGAAAATATGAGGCATTATTCCATTAAAGTTAAAGATGTGCTTAACTCTAATGGGACCAAAATGTGCTTTCTTTGGCTGGCTTATGCTGACAGTTTTTAGCTGTGCATATGTCACATGGTTCGATCACTCCTTCATTTCTTGCCAGATAATCATTACAGCCATAACTCATAGTTCAGTCATGAAAAAGACTATGGTGATAACATCGTCAACAACCTTCCAGGGAAGAGAAGCATTTTGTTTTCATACTGCAACTAGCCAATCCCTTATGATAAGTAGTGTGCTTTGCACTACCCATGGATAACACTATGAATAAACCTAAGCAATACTGAAGAACACCTGAGGTGACTCTTTTTAGGTGAATTCTCTTGAGGTCTCTTATCTAATGCAGTTATATATGCTTTTTTTTTTCCAAGTGGGGGCCACATTAGCAAAAAACCTTCAACATGAGAGCTATTTCCCAATCTACTGACCTCTGCAGAGTACTTCACTTTTTGTAGTGGTGGGAGGGTCCTTTAAGAGATACAGAGTCTTAAGACAGCTACACTTCCCAGCACTCCATGCATGCCTTCCAAGATGGTGCAGGGGCTCAAGAGGGCTCAGTTTCCCTTAAACGATCCCTCTTCCTCAGGGCTAGGCAAAGTACAGCACTGTAGAGTGGGAATAGTCACCTCCGCATGGGGCCAGTGGAGTGTGCAGAGTATTCAGCTTTGGCTGAATAAACAATTAGTCGGAGGGTGGGGGGGCATCTAGGGTTGATGGAGCTGCCACTGGCCCCTGAGCTTACAATGAAGAACACTCTTCTAATCATTAGTTTAATATAGGACATTTTAGTAAATGGAAAGAAAGTGTTTTGGATGTGTATAACAGTATTTTGAGGATTCAGTAATCCTATAGCCAAATTGCAGAAATTATTAGGGTAGTGCTTTTCTATTTTTTTTTCTTGGAAGAAAAATCATTTTTGTTGATGCTGTTTTAAAGATATAGTATTGTTTGACCTAAAGCAGACTTTCAAAAGATAATTATTATTAGAAACACCAAGATTCTTTCTCAATTGTGTTCTTAAAGATTAATTCTCAACAACAGAAATCTTACATGAGTAAATGAGAAAAGAAGAAACTATTCCTATGTAAAAGTTTAGCATTTCCTTTTTGAACAAGGCTCTTTTATTCAGTGGGCTTAAATTAAAGGGAAACTTGCTGTAAGATGCCATCTATAATTTAAAAGTATAAAACAAAGTTTAATTCCCCCCAAAACAGAAAGCACAGAATTAGAAACTATAAAACCAAGCTCTGAATCGAAGCAGAGCAGAGCAAATGGTTGCTTGTATAAAAATGGTTTTACACCACAACGAAAGGTATAAAATGCCAGGGACTTGTACACACGTGGCTTTTAGTTCGCGTCTCCTCTGGAATCGAGGTTGCAAGTCCACATATCAGCTGGATTTACCTTGAAGTTGCAGTGGGCTATCAGGGACCAGTTCACACACAATTCTGCTTTTCCCTGAATTACTGCTGCACATTCTAGCTTAGCCCAAATTATGTCCAGGGTAAAAAAATTCCTCTCTTTGCAGCAGCTTTTCTTTCTTTTTAAAAATGAGTTTTCTGGTACGCTGCCCTGACACTTCTCTCACAAAGTGTGGAGGGGCCATTGCCAATAATTTGGCTTTTTAAAAAATTTGTAGTTTTGTGGTGTGTGTGTGTGTGTTTTAAATTCATGTGGCGCCCATCAGCTTCAAAAAGAGCTTGCAGCTCAGGAGGGGCTTTCGCTGGGGATCAGAAGAGGAGGTGTGAAGCCTTGCCCACCTGCCCCAAACCCAGTCATTGCTCCCTCCCCAATTTGTTTTTCTCACCTCCTGCCAAGGCGGGTCCGATAAGTTCAAAGAGACTGTCCTAATGCATCCTGACACCCACCCTATGCTGTCCCTGCAGATGGGAGGGGACTGGCAGCAGTAGTGACTATCTCCAACCAATAAAAGCGGCTTCTCTTTTTCTCTCTCTCCCCGTGTCCCACCCTACCCCTTCCCAGGTCGATTTCCAAAAATATTTGAAGGCAAAGGGAGAGTGTCACAGTTTGCAAGGAACTGGAGACTTGGGTGAACTAGCAGAACGCCAAGTGCCAGCAGAAGGTGCTGCTTGGCAACCTCAATCAATGATCTTCTGCAAGGCTAAATGAAGGGGAGTTTGATCGCTGTGTTTGGTATGATCTGCTCTTTGCATGATTTAGCAATTGTGAGCACTGGGGGTGGGGGGAGGGGTTGTGACAGATTGGTGAGATTCTGTGGAGGGAGTCCAGAACAGGAGGGGGAGGGAGGAATTCCTGAGTTAAACGCAAGCATGAATGGGAATGCAAAATGTGGGCTTCTTTTGCTGTTCCGAGCCTTCATGCTTTCCGTCCCTCTAACTAAAACCAATGGGTCAGTCTCAAAGGCTTTCTTGGGAAGTAACATAGAGGGTCTTCCTATGCTTTTAACATGTACAAGATCCTTGCTAGTGTTACTCCAGTCTTTGGGCTACTTTTAATTCATATACTAGTCTCTGGCTTCATCTTATTGAAGCCTGGTTACCATAGGAAAATAGACGCTGCAAATCAGGCAGGCTTTACATATGCTGATGTTGTTGGAGGGTGCCTGAAAACTTAATAATGGAGACTACAGGCTCAGTGTAACCTGAGCCCTTTGTGACTGAGCTGATTCCATAAGGCTGCATTTTTCTTCATCACAGAGAGAAAGCAATGATTTCTACTTTAAATTTCCATGGCCTCTTAAATGGTCTGGGGTGGGGGGGGCATGAGGTGATGAAGGCAGTCACAAAGGCAAGTTCATTATAAAAATCAGCAAAGATTTGGGTCAGATTTGGCAGGTTTGGGTTAAGCGTTCTGTTGTTTTGAGTAGTCAATCTTGCAGAACGCCGACTGTCAGACTAAATGATGATGATGATGATGATGATGATGATGATGATGATGATGATGGGCATCTCTTGCTCTCTCCTGGGATGTGATTGGTTGGAGAAAAAAACCAGATCAAGCTTTGGGAATGCACACAGGAAAAAGACCTGCAGGGACTGCAGAGAGCAACCGACTCTATGTGAACGGCCCATCTAATTTCCTGAAATAAACAGCTGAGGATCTGCTGTGAAGCAGATTCACTCATTGGATACCCTGCAGCATGAAACCTTGTCTAGATAACTCCCAGGCTATTCTATTAGGGAAGAGAGTTCAGCACTTGTGGCATTGTTACTGAAAATGCCCTGTGCTGCTTCTCTGTTGGGGTTCTGCTAGATCCTGGTACAGAGGGCACTCTATTGGAGGGTGAGAGGGAACTGCCCTTACTTGAACCCCTGATCCAAGTGACAGCCCACCAGACCATTCAGATCTGGAGTATCCAAAGCCAGTAGCCCTGTGGAGCAGCCCTGGAACACTAGAGACCTGATGTTCCCCAGCAAGGTTCCTATCCCATCCTCTATCACCCCCAAGTTCTCAGGAGCATAGGGAATGCTGTGCCAGGGCTGAGCTCCCCCTCTGAAGACAGAGAGCTCACCTGGCTGCTTAGGGCTTCCCTCCAGATGGATCAACCCAGGGCAAGGAGGAAAGCAGTTCAGGCACCTCCTCTAGAGCAGGGAAGGGGGAAAGGCTTTTGCTGGCTGTATTGCTAATTCAACAGTTCCCTTTATGCCTCCAGCTTATGCCTCAAGTTCATGCCTCCAGCTGGCTTGTGGACTCATTGCCTCACCTGACCTAATTGCTTTACTGGACCTTATTGCCTCACTGGACAGTAACCACCAGCTTGTACATGAAGAAGGCCTCCAGTTGAAGACATACAGGCAGGTTCATATGGAAGAAAGAATTTCTTAAGATACCCTGGTTCCAAACGGATTAAGGCCTTAAAGGTTATTATCAGCACATTGAATTGGGCATGGCAATGGATCAGAAGGCAGTACAGATCCAAAGAGCAAGGGAGAATCAAGCTTTCTATACCGGACACACAAAAACTATTTGAAATATTTGAAGACCCCTTGAGGTATTCGAAGATCCTTCTTTATAGAGAGGATTTTTAGTGGTTTTATCTGCACTTTGTGGAGCTATTATCACAACCAACAAAAATCGGGCTAGCAGAGGCTAGCCTGATTTTTGTTGGTCGTCAGAACCACCGGGCTCACAGCTGAGCCCGGTGGTTCTGGAGCGGCTAACCCGCTCAAGAACCCCTGGCAAAAAGCAGGTGTGTGGAGCAAGCGCTCCTGCAAACCTGCTTTTTGCGATCGTGAGTAGCCGCGGTGCGCCTTCCCCCCACCGGCTCTGTATCGGAGCTCGCCATTGTGTGGGCAGCCGATCCAGCCGCCCAGGGCTCCCTGCCTGCTCATGAGCGGGGATAGTGGGCTTAGCCCGCTCGTCCCGCTCAGCGCCCTAAGCCGGGTCTCACTGATCGTGAGACCCGGTCCTGTATGTGGTGGATTTTAAAGTCGGTTTTAATTGTTCCAGGTTTTAGCTAGTTTTTAACCAATTTTACATTGCTGTACCTGCTGTTTTTTGCTGTTTTATTGAGATTTATTATTTGTGAGAGCTGATTTGCTCTCAGAAATATTGCCCTGGAGTAGCAGGAGAAACATATTTCAAATAAAATGAATGAATGGATGAATGAATGAATGTGATCTGGTAGCAAGATGCTGAACCCGCTACAGTTTCTGAACATTTTTCAAAGGCAGTCTTACTACAACCTGTTGCAGCCATCATCTAGAGCCTAGATGTGACCGAGGCATGACCATCAGTGACCTGATGGCCACATTCGCATGTAATGTGAAACTGGAGGATGCCGAACACGCGGTTAAATTTTCTAAGCGTGATTTGCATAGCAAATGTTTGTCCAACCACAGCCCAGCAACCTCTGTTTTCAGGGCAGGGGAGTCCCTCCCTCTTCCTCATCTTCCCAGGCCACATCCCAGCAAGCTCCATAGCGATTGCATTACCAGAGTGTGGGCAAGGCGTTAGAATATTTGTAGGGCGGAAGCCATTGGCCACGATCTTCAAGGGAGTGTGCTGAGTGAGATTGTGCTTCTTTGGAAAGCAAAGAAGGCAGGGAAAGGACATCTATATCTCTCTAAATGCCATGCAAGCCCTTCAACTGACAGCAACTACATCACTGGACTCGTAAGAGCCCCGAAACAAAATCGTACAGGCACAATTGGGGGGAATGCTGGGGGGCACTATTTTTATGTTACCCACTGTGGAGAATCTAGTGACCAGGAAAGCTGTGTGTCTGCTCACTTAGCAGTCTAGGTGCTAAGTTCTCAAGGTCCTTGCTTCTTAGGTTTACCACCAGCCCGTCATCCAACTGTAAGTAGCAGAATACCTCACAGTTGTTCGGGAAGCTAGCCTCCATAACTAGCTTGTCTGCACCAAGGAACTATTTTGTGGAATGAAAAGATATATATTTAAATAATCTGCACAGGAAGCATGTAGTGAACACAGTATTTGACTTTGGAGGGCATAACAAACAAACATTTGACCTTGGGGTGCATAACAAACAAAATGTGGCTCAGTGTCTTTTAAAAAGGTTTTTTAAGAACTTTGGAAAATAAAGCAGATCAGCCCCAATCCAAATATAATAGGCAGGTAGAAAAAGTGAAGGCAACTAAACATCTGCTAAAATTCCTTTTTCTTCTAGCTTTGTAGAAAAAGGATATCTTCCACTTAGAACAGGGTAGGCACTTGAGCTGTTGCTGAACTACTACACACATTATCCCCAGCCAAAATTTATTACTTGTGATTCTGTGATGTGGTGCTATTTAGGAGATGATCTAGTGCTTGACTATGAAGCTTATGATTACTGCTGGTGGAAAGAACATAGAGTGGCAAGAAGCCCAAGTCCAGATGAGATCACAGCTCTCTATAACATAGTTAATAGTCTTCCAGGAAAACAACCCTCAGTTCCAGGCGCGTAACAATGATAGGGCAAGGGGAGACAGTTGTCTGGGGGCCCCACTGCCTGGAGGGGCACCCCAGAGGCACCTCATGTGACTCCCCATTGCCCCCTGCCCAGCCCCATAGCCTCTCAGCCACTTGCCCTCTTCGCCGTCTCTCCTGCTTGTTCTGCTGGCCCGCAATAGAAGCAGCAAGCAAGCTGCAAAGAGCTCCTTTTCTCCCACCTCTCAGCTGATCGGCGGGTGGGCGGGGCTTCCACGGAGGCCTCCGTGTAGGCCGCAGTGAAGCCTGAACTTGAGTAGGGCCCAAGCCAGACAGGAAGGAGGAGGCAGCCAGAGTGTTCTCTGCAGCAGAAGACCCCTTGCTGCCCTGCTTAACCCAGACCAGCATTTGCCAGGTAGAGTGTGGTTACCTTCCCCCCCCCCCATATATAGGGATCTGCTTGCCATAGGGCTTGGATATGGGGGGGGGGAGGGACCGAGAAGTCTCTGAATATTTATTTTGAAACAGCTTGGAAAATTTGCTGACTTAAAAAAAACTATCTAAAAAGTCCTATAAGTGGCTTGTTTCATGGCAGAAAATTGCAAAAACTTCTGGAACAGTATTTTATTAATTTTATTTATTCATTCATTCATTTATAAATGCACTTATGTTCAAGTTGTTTTGCAACCCAGAAGGTCTGAGTGAGAACTGTGAAGCATGTGTGGTGCTTTTATTTTATTTTTCTTGTGTGTGAACTGCTCCCCAATAACTTGCAGGGACTTCAGGGTAAATCTGGCCAACATGTGAATGCAGCACCTCCATTCCAGAGGAGATGTGTCTTAAAGGGCTTTAAAAGCCTCCTGTGAAAAACCTCCTGCAATCAAACTTGACTGAATTTGTTCATAATTCTGAGAAAACAAACATAGGCTCACCCTGCATGGTTGAAAGTCTCCTTGGCTAATCTGCAGCGAGGGGCCCATTTTAATAATTCATCTTTCTAGTGTGTTCTAGGCATTAAAATTAATACAAATGTATAGTACTCAATGTATATCACTATATATTGTGACGTGTGTGTGTGTATTCAGTGAAATGTATTTGCAGGCAGCATACTTATTTTGGAATATCAGACTTAAATCCTTGGGGGCCTGGGGTGTGCGGAGGCCCTGGACTTTGGGGGGGGGGCATTTTAAAATCTTGTCTATGGGCCCACTCCAACCTTGCTACGCCCCTGCTCAGTTCAACAGGTGAATAAAGCAAATGGTGGCACTTTTAAAAGATATTTCTTTGCTCAGTCAACAGAGGATACATTCCCCACAGTACCCCACTCTAACTCTCCTCCATTTATCCCAAAATATTTTTTCTTCCTCTAATAGGTTTTCACCTAGCCTATCTCACCCCACCCCCTCTATCCCTCAAACCAGCGCACACGTGCACGCACACGCACACACACACAATCATCTTCACTAGGGATTTTTATCCACACATCCCTCATTCTACCCCATCCCACCCCACCCCACCTCACCCCCTCCCACTTCATCCCTCAGACCACCATAGTGCGTCTGGGTGTGGGTGCACATGGGTGTGCGTGTGAGCGCACACGTGTGCACACAGTATCTCCCCACAACATCCAGCAGACTATCTGTTTCTTCTCACTTGCCCCAAACATAGATGGGCCTTTATGAGGGCACATATGAATGCCCTCCCTTCAGAATTCTTAGCTGGTAGATACAACAGAATCCCAACTGAATAGAGATACTGCCTCTGTAACTCTGATGAGATTGAAACAGTTGCACATGTGATCCTGCGATGTGTCTTTTATATAGATCTTAGGTGAAGGTTCATTTACTCGCTTTTACATAATCTGCCAGGTTGGTCAGATCAATTATACACCAAATATCTGCTAATAGATGTGAATTCATCTATCATACACACAGTGGCAAAATTCTGTTGTTCTGCAATACGAGTTCATCCCACTCTGCTTGCTAATCATTAGATCCAATATACAGTTATGTTATTAATATGGCTACGTTTGAAATTTTATATTGTTTTAGATGTTGTGTGAGTGGTCAAAGACCATAATAAAGAATGACTGATGACAGTACCTCTCCACTAGATACACTTAAAAATAAAAACCACCTAGCCTTCCCAATCCCATCCTACAGCATGGACTCTCCCCCCACCTCCCTCTCTGTGCACACACACAGAATCTCATTGACAGGATCTTGGATGCAGCCTGCTTTGTTGCCTGCCTGTGTGCACACAGGAACATAGGAAGCTGCCATACACTGAGTCAGACCATTGGTCCATCTAACTCAGTATTGTCTACACAGACTGGCAGCAGCTTCTCCAAGGTTGCAGGCAGGAGAAGCCCTATCAGCCCTATCAGCCCTATCTTGGAGATGCCAGGGAGAGAACCTGGAACCTAGATGCTCTTCCTAGAGCAGCTCCATCCTCTAAGGGGAATCTTCCAGTGCTCACACATCAAGTCTCCCATTCATATGCAACCAGGGCAGGCCCTGCTTAGCTAAGGGGACCAGTAATATTTGCTACCACAAGACCAGCTCTCCTGTGTGGAGTCACCTACTGCCTCCACAAAGCCCGGGCTGGCTGCTGCCCCTCCTCTCAATTTCCCTCACAAATACAGCCACAAGTCTGCCCAGGGATGAGGACCCAGCAAGGCCCGTTGCTTATGCGACTTGTGGGGTCTCTCTCTGAGACAAGTCTCTGCTTTCTCTTCTCTCCTCCTTGTCATAAGAGCCCCTGGTGGCGCAGTGGTAAAACTGCTGCCCTGTAACCAGAAGGTTACAAGTTCGATCCTGACCAGGGGCTCAAGGTTGACTCAGCCTTCCATCCTTCCGAGGTCGGTAAAATGAGTA
This sequence comes from Hemicordylus capensis, assembly GCF_027244095.1. Lineage (NCBI taxonomy): Eukaryota > Metazoa > Chordata > Lepidosauria > Squamata > Cordylidae > Hemicordylus > Hemicordylus capensis. Next base: position 200,455,183 of record NC_069661.1, read on the forward strand.
CCCAGAATGTTGGGGGGCAATATGCTAAATCATTGTAAACCGCTTAGAGAGCTTCCAGCTATAGAGCGGTATATAAATGTAAGTGCTATTGCTATTGCTATAATCATTGCTTCTGTCAGGCCTTTCCTGCTGAACCACGAGCTAAGCCCGTGTTCCTGCTAGCTAGTGGCTACTCACTGCACTTCCAGTGCTGACTGGAGAGTAGCAGCCAGTGGGCCATATGACCTGAGCACAGCGTGCTGCAGTGCAGAAACTCCCCTCTGGCTTCCCAATGGACAACTGATGTTAGCAGCAAACCGGAGAAGAGGCAGAACTCTGGACACCCCCGCCCACAGGAAAAAAGTCCCAGACATCCCAAAGTAGTGTTCCACCTGGGGAGAATCCAGACAGATGGGAACCATAATTTGGAGAATTTCACCAGCATCACTAGTTCTATATCACCAGCTGCTGAAAATGGGTTGCACAGGAATTCCAATATCTGTTGAAAGGTTTACAATTGTCTGATGGTGAAAAAATGTTTAAAACCGAACAGCTATTTATAAGTTACATTGTGTTTTTAAAAGTCTTCTTTAGCCCTGTAGCACCTTCTCTAGTATTTTGCCCCACCAGGAACTAGTAGAAAGCATACTTAATTACTACGCCCACCTAGTTTGAATAATTCAGCAACAGTGTTTTGCATGTTGTTACAGCTCTAATGGGTCACAGACATTGCTTATGCTCCCTAGTTCTCTCACAACACCTTTTCCAGAACCCTGCTGTTTTTTTCTAATGCATTATTCAACATCTGGTGGCAATAGTTCAAAGTCACTCATTATGCAAAAATGATAATATGCCAAACATTTATAAGAATTCTTCCAAAAATGTCTTCACTCTTCCCGCTCACAAATCATAGAAAGATCATTTAGACCAGGCATCCCCAAACTGCGGCCCTCCAGATGTTGCTGAACTACAATTCCCATCACCCCCAGCTACAATGTATTGTGGCTGGGATGATGGGAATTGTAGTTCAGAAACATCTGGAGGGCCGCAGTTTGGGAATAGCGGATTTAGACATTTAATCCATAAAAACAGGATTTCTCCCCCATCCTCCAACAGATTATCTGATCTGCTAATGAAAAGTTGAGGCAGATTTGAAGATCCCTCCTTGGGCAAAACACTGGAAGGGATTTAGACATGAACATACCGGGTAACCACTGAACATTCGTAAGATTGGCTTATATTAAGATCAGTATCCCTAGATATCTCTCTTTCTATCCCTATTCAGACATTGAACTGCCTTAAGCCAGTTGGATTGCATAGTATACAAAGGAAGAAAGGAAGGAAGGAAGGAATTCAGACGTTTGTGCACATGTATACATTTTTCTGTGAATGGCTATAATTGCATTGCTTTTAAAAGTGGATCTGGATGCAGGCCCCTCAAATGCATGGTACAAATAGCATTGCTGTATCTGCATCTAACATAACATGTGAATCTGTATGTGTGTACAGATCTATACCTGTGTACAGTGTTCACATATTGCACAAGGGTTGAATATGGTGGCCAACATGTTGTGCAGCCATAGCAGGAGAATCTATGTATGTGAGGCTTGCCATGCTGCTGCAGAGTGCAGAGAGCAGGTGGGGGAAAGCAATTGTTGTGACCCTCATGGACATCTTCCTGGATGCAAAATGGGCTTTTTACAGGCATGAAAATTGTTTTCCTCTCCCCCGCCCCGCAACCACACCCACTTCAACTATGTGGCAAGACTGAACACTTTTACTCAATTACTTAGATTCTCTCTCTCTCTCTCTCACACACACACACATGTCACTGCCAAACTTATGTGAGAACAAAACCAAAGAGGAGAGCTTTTTAGTGTTGTTAAGCAGAGAGGCCACAATATTGTGCAAAATTGTCCCAATGTACCTGCATAAGTGCTCCACTCCCTTGTTCCAAAACAAATATTGGGGTAACAGATGCTTTGGAAACACATATCAATGACATCCTTGTCCTGCTATTTATCCCTCTGTCACACACTGTGTACATTCTGCTGTGTTATTTTTTCTACGTGTCCACATCAGAAAGGAAGACATATATCCTGAATCCTGTATAATTCTTTTCCCCCCTTTTTGTCAGAAACAAATAGAAAGATTAATTTTCTGGTAAAAATAGGCCACCTCTTCCATACTACACAAAATGCATCAATTTTTATCAGAGCTGTTTTTGTTCCCTGTTGAAAATGAATAAGCAAAAGGTTTTATGGCTGTGATTCTAAAAGGCTCACCTAGGCACAATTAATAATAAGGCCTGCAGAAGCTGCAATATGTATATATGATACCTTTAAATTAATAGTGGTTTAGATTGCCTCTGTGTGTGTTGTGTTTTGTTACAAAGGCTGCTGTTCCATTCTATTTGACCTTAATTAGTATAATTGATAATAGCTTTGGAGTTGCATGCCATTTTAATCATGTAGTTACATCGTTCTTGACAGAAGAAAAATGAAGTCGCAGCTGGGAGTTATCTATTAATAGTGAGGCAACAAGAAGGTAGAAGAATCAAAGCTCTTCTTTGCTGAGACTTTCAGTCTTCCACAGGATAAGTAATGAAGAACTAATGTATTTTAAAGAGGAGAGCAGTGATCTCTTCAAGGATATGAGGAACAGCAGGATTAATGTCTAGCGGGAATTGATAACATTAGAGGTGTGTGACTAGAGATGGATATGCATCTACATGAAAGTATGTTAAAAGATCATTCACACCACCAAGTATTCATTCCCTCTGGTTTCTGTTGCTTTGTACATATTACTTCTAATAGATTTTAAGGTTACAGAGAACCACTAATATTAACCAACCTGTAATATTCAGAGTAATATATTTTCTATAGTGATTTCCCCCCAATATTGAATTCTGTAATTTATGCTTAACAAAGGCATATCTTTTAGAAAGATTCCTCTAAAAATTCCAAAACGCAATCAACATTTCTATATTTGGAGAAAGGGGTTCTTGGTTCAAAATTCAGAGAAATAGTGGCCAAAAGAGGTGGCTTTCTGAAATGGGAAGAAAAATACCACGTTTAGGTGACCAGAATTCTCTTTAAACAGTCTCTTCTTGAAGGTTTCTCTGTTGACTTTAAATGTTGCTTTCACTGGGCTTCCAGTGATGCATCTTTTGCAACAAAGGAATGCTCTTGCTCACCAGGTGGGTTTTATCCATCTCTGACTGATGTAGCAAAAAGAATAGCCTGCCCATGGCACTTTCCTCACAGCATACTGGGAGAAAGAAAGATGTCAGTTTCACTGCCAATTATGGATGAAATATTATGTTTTGCTGTGTTCCTTTATGACAGAATAGCTGAGGAAGCCAGTGCTTCCTATTTTTTTATTCCAAGTAATTGCATTAATTCTTTTGAAACAATTTTTTTTTGGCTCTCAAATAAAGCTTGATCACTTGCTTTTATTTTTACCAAAAGGCAAAAAACTATTCTGAAAATAATTGCTGGATTTGCTTTTTATTGTGCTTGTGTACAGCAGGTCAATTTATGGCCTGTGAGTTAAGACAACAACGTTTTGTAGCAAACCTACCAATGAGTCCAATGTGTCAACTTGAGTGGTATGAGCTTTCATAAGCTAAAGATGTCCTTGTTGAATAAATCTATTATAGGGGAAAGTAGCTGGAGAATGGACTGAAAGTATATGACAAACCTTTGTTGGTGAAGCTAAGCAGATCTGGCACTATGACTTACCTAGGGAGGCCACCTGGAAACCATATATAAGCTACTCTAAGCCCCTTATGGGACTACAAAATGGGACTATACTAAATGTAAAGAAGACTAAATTAATGACAATGGGTACATGGGCAACCAGCCTCAGATAATGATCGACCATCAACAGTAAAGGATCCAGCAGTCAAGAAATACACCACAGACTAGAACTTGATAGGGTTGTAATGAAGGCCTTGGAAAGGATATTTAAATGCCGTGACGTGTCTAAACCTACAAAGATTAGAATCATTTGGACAATGGTTTTCCCCATGACACTCTATGCATGAGAAAGCTCGACTTTGAAGAAGCAAGATAGAAAAGGTATTGACACTTTTGAACTTTGGTGCTCGAGAAGACTTTTGAGGATATCATGGACAGCCAGGAAAACAAACAAATGGATCATAGAACAAATCAATCCAGAATTTTCACTTGAGGCACAAATGACCGGGCTCAAACTATCATACTTTGGACACATTATGTGAAGACCCAGCTCCCCTGAGAAGTCCATAATGTTGGGGAAAGCTGAAGGAAAGAGAAGAGGACGATCAGCAAGGTGGATTGACTCGATTACAACAGCAATGAATGCACCACTGAGAGACCTTAAAGGCCAAGTTGAAGACAGAGCATCTTGGAGAGAATCTATCTGTGTGGTCGCTAAGAGTCAACACTGACTTGACAGCACTTAATCAATCAATCAAGTCCTTGAAGGAAGAGCAGGTTATAAGTGTAGATAGATAGATAGATAGATAGATAAATAGATCTCAGGCATAGCAAACCAAAAATCTACAGTATTCTATAGAAAGTTATGTATTCATCTAAAATAATAATAATAAATTATTCATGTTCATATTCAGTAACATGTTACAATCACTGGCCGACTTGATATGCACCAGTAAGTCAGCAAGAGAAGGCTGAGCATATGTAAAGAGCCTTCAGTGTTCCTGCAAGTGCCAAGCAGGTGTGGAAGGGGAGTGATTTTTGCCTGTCTCCCCTCACTGAAAAAGACCTTTCCATTTTCATAAATATGTGTCTGTGGGCTATGCAGCCCTCAGGAACATATTTATACAAGTGGAAAGGTCTTTTACAGCACAGGTAGGTATGCAAAAATTGCTCCCTCTCCCACCCTGCACCTTTTCAGCTGCACAAGAATTATTCCGTGGAAGAACACTGCAGGTTCTTTGCAAACTTGAAGCCCTGACTTTCTACTGTGTATCACACCGGCCAGTGTTCTGACACTTTTCACAGAAAGTTGGTATGGTGTGGTGGCTAAGAGACCGAGGTGGAAATTTGGACTTCTCTGGTTCAAATGTTGGATCTGGTCACTAAGCAACCTTCTAAGCAACAAGCAACCATTGTTGTTAGTATTACATCAAGGTTATACATGTACAGTGCTTTTCACATGAAAAAGCACTTTATAAATGCTAGTGTTAGTTTATTATTAGTAATAACATATTTAAATTTTATTCTACTTCAAACAAGAAATATGACAAACTTTCCTATTGTTCTTTAAAATTATGAGTGTCAACCTGCTAGCACTTTTTGCAGTTTCTTCCATAAACTCTAGTTGGGGGGAGGGGAATGGTAAAGCATTGAATAGGTAGGTTAAATTCACCTGATTTTTCATTTGTGCATTTGCCTGCTTTCTATTTTGAATGATACATCTGTATGAGACGCTTGGCCCTTGGGAAAAATAAAAGGATAGAAAAACATCCTTTGGGTTCTCAATCTCCCCCCTTCCCCCCTTTTTTATCCCTGTTACTTTCAAGAAGTCAATTTGTAAAGCATCACATGACAACAAATGGCTCTCAAGACCCTAAGAAAATGCAACTATGTGGATACTCTCCATTTTCGTTATTATTTCATTCCTGTAGGTTATACTGCTCTCTTTCAGTTTGAGATTTATTTTTAGTACTAATTGGTTTATTTGATCTTGTTTTGCTGCATTTTATTGTATTCCTTTCTTGTTAATGTTAATGTTTTGGAGAGGCCATATGGAGAGAAGGTAGTACAGAAACCTGAAATCTTAAAGGAACTATTTCAATATGAAGCGAGCATAGTACTGCATTTACAGGTCCAGACAAGAAGTCTGTCAGGCCCACTAACAACGCCAGTAACCAAGCCCAAACCTGAGAGATTCACAAACAGGTCATGATGGAGAGAGTAGAGACAGGAAACAACCAAAAACACCAGAAGACCAAAGGGGAAGCCATGCCTGGTGGCTGAAAGTAATAATTTATTTGTGGATGATTCTTGCTTTGACCAATGGACTTTCTCAGAGGCAAAGAGTCTTTGTCCTATTCTGGTCTTGTGGTAGCAAGCATGACTTGTCCCCGTAGCTAAGCAGTGTCTGCCCTGGTTGCATCTGAATGGGAGACTTGATGTGTGAGCACTGCAAGATCTTCCCCTCAGGGGATGAAGCCACTCTGGGAAGAGCAGAAGGTTTCAAGTTCCCTCCCTGGCTTCTCCAAGATAGGGCTCAGAGAGATTCCTGCCTGCAGCCTTGGAGAAGCCGCTGCCAGTCTGTGAAGACAATACTGAGCTAGATACACCAATGGTCTGACTCAGTATATGGCAGTTTCCTATGTTCCTATGTTCCTATGGTACATCAGTTGATAGTTTACTCATAGGATATACAAAAAATATACATTCCTTAAAGGGGATAGAGAAAAAGCCCACACACTGGCACTCAGTAGTGGAAAGGGACAGTTGTGTAATGCAACATGGCTTCAGGATGTCTTAAGTAGTTCTTAATCAGAAGATGGTTTACAGAAAAACAGTTTGATCTGTTTCCACATGAACATTTCTTATCTGCTTTGTGTCTAATTCTTCGCTGGTATAGGAAATGTTACATTTTCCTGCAAATTTTGAAAACAGCCTCTTTTGTTCTTTCTCTCAGAGTCCTTCCATAACAATCACACAGCCAAGGAACCTGCAGTATTCTTCATGCTCTAGATATCTCTCTGTCTAAATATATTAGAGATGGATGGATGCTTCTTAACTTTTGCTTTCATTTGAAGCCATTTGTGCCTCGTGGGTTTGGGAATGGGCAACATTTGTAAACCACTCCATTCTTGCATTTGTGAAGTGATGATTGGAAGCAAATTAAGGAAAGTGCATCGTTGACTTGGCAAAGTGCATTTTATTTTGGGTTCAATTACCAAGAGGCAGCTCACAGATAAAGATTGCATTGTATGTGTACCACGAAAGGGAAACAGGATTGCAGGAACACTAGTCTTTTTAGAAATAACTATACCATTACTAGAACTACAATTTATGGTCCATAGGGAAAGAAATGCAGCTGATATATACATGATGAAAAGCACATGTCACAGAATCTATCTATCTAATCTAGAGATAAAATATATTGCTAAACTTCCTTTTGGACTGAGCCACCACAAGACAACAGGCAAGCTACTCAAATGATGATTTCTTTTTGGTTAGTCCTGTTTGGAGCCTGAAGTTTAAAATAATGGCTTACAGTTTAATAGAAAGAATTCAAAAGGAAAGGAGACAGAGAGAAAATGAAAACAAGCACATTCCAGTACCATGGTCTTTGTGTGAGGTAGTTCTGGAAGGGGAAGTGCAAAATGGCAATTGATCATCAGCCAGATTGATGATTTGGGAGGGGAGGGGGCTTGGCTCTCTCTCCTCTCTCACTTGAGGCAGCCAGCTGATTGCATTTTAAAACTTTCAAGGCAGATATTGATCTGGTCATGTTAACTCTGCACCTCTGAGGTAACAAAGCGGGTCTGATGACCTACTTTTCTCTGCCCAATCAACTGTAGAAGAGAGCAGAAGAGTGTTAACTGTGTTGTGGGATGGAAGGAGAGTTGGGGTATCTGGCTAGCCACGACCCCTGTATCAGCTCCAAAATATTGTGTTGCTGCTGTCATCATGCGTACTATAAAGGGCAATTAAGATTACACCTTTTTTTAAAAACTGACATCCAAGCAACTGGTATACTTCCCCCCACCCCCAATAGACAACACATCAATGAAGATAACACTTTGCAGACATAGCTAGACAAAATGATGGCATAAAAACATACACTGGTATATAGAGTTCTTTGAAGAAGGATAATGGGTTGCTAGAAGGGAAGGACTGTAGATTTAGATTAGTTGAGGAGTATCTGCTTTGCATGCAGAATATCCCAGGTTCAATCTCTAGCATCTCCAGGTAGGACTAATAAATTCCCATCTGAAATTTTGGAGGGCTGCCTGCTTCTGCCTGTCAGTGTGGACAATACTGAACTAAATGTACTAATGCTCTGTCTCAGTATAAGGAAGCTACCTGCTGGTGTGTTTTCAAGAATATGGGAAACTCCTATATCGGGCAGGAGCGATATAGGAAGGTGATGAAAGGCATCATCTCATACCCTGTGGGAGAAGGCAATGGTAAACCACTCCCGTATTCTTCCAAGAAAACCAATTGGCGCTGTGGTTGCCAGGAGTTGACACCAACTCAATGGCACAGCCTTTCCTTTCCTTTTACCTGTGTAGTACCCCTATGTAGAGGAGAAAATATGAGGCAGGTAATGCAAGAAAGGAAAATATATCAATAAAATAATATAATAGTACTGAAAATACTTTGTGGGGCAACCAGGAGATTCAGAGATTTCCATGCTTTCTCCATGCATTCATATGGAATCTCACAGCATTACTCATTCTATCCAATCTACTAAAACACAAGTCATCTTCATCTAACAACAAGTAAAGAATGGATGCCCGGCTTCTAGTGCCTGGAAGGTGACTGGAAAAATGGCCACCTATGGTAAAGCTGCTTAACATTATACACCACCACAGTCTAATTAACACAACCCTCCCAGGTTTCCAACAGCCATTATGTAAAGTATACAGAGGATCTCTTTAGGAAATCTAATTTTTAAAGCACAGCTTTTATATAATAGAATGCACTAGAGAAGAGCTGACAACTCTTAACTGTTGCAATGAGATTGATTATAATTAATCTCAATTAAATCTGAACAGGGCAACTTATGTCAGCATGCTTTTTGAGCAGGGATTTGACAAGTAGGATGAACAAAAGGATGGGGAACAAAAATTCAGAAAAGATGAGAACAGGGATTAATCTACTCAAAATTGCAACTGGTACACAATAAAATATTTAACTTATCTATGCACACTAAATAAAATTCTTTCTCAAGCTTGGATACTTTGCCAGCAAATGTAAACCTAAAATCTGTAATTCAGGTTCCTCAAGAGGCAAACCACATGTTCCATGCAAAAGCATATCGTGACACCTAACAGGGTTTGTAAGTGTAATGAAGCTTAAGGAAGGTGATGGAGAAGGAGGAGGAAGAGAGATGGTCTTGTGGTAGAAAGCATGAATTGTCCCCTTTGCTAAGCAGAGTCTACCCTGGTTTTCATTTGAATGGGAGACTATATATGAGCACTCTAAGATATTCCCCTTAGGAGATTGGGCTGCTCTGGGAAGAGCATCTGCGTGTGTAGACAATACTGAGCTAGATGGACCAATGGTCTGACTCAGTATAAGGCAGATTCCTATGCTCCTAATGAGGGGTCCAGAATTCTCAATCATGGGAAGGATCTTTCCCTGGTACAACATTCATCTCTGTAGACAAATGGTGCACCTGCACAGAGAGAGAGAGAGAGAGAGGTGTGGTCAATGAGCATGTCCGTGCGAAGGGTGGGAGCTGCCTGAGCACTCTCGTAGACCCTGCTTTAGGGTACAGTGTCCACAGAGCTTGTGTGGCAACTATTTTTTCGAATCAAAATCACTCTCCAAATCTGCTTTCTTCTCTGTGTGTTATGGGAAGGGTCATAGCTCAGAAGATCTGCATTTTATTTGTTAGTTTATTTAAAATAGGTATATCCCACCGCGGCTGCTCAGGACAGCTTACAATAAAAGAATAAAAACATAAAATCCATGAGAAAATAATAAAATACAATAAAGCATAATGGGTCTTCATAAAACACAGTAAACGACAGAGCAGATAATATAAGATATACCAAGTTTAACAGCAGCCAGGATTAAAACTGAATGACACCAGAACCCGATTACTGCCAGTCTTTAAGAACGTCTTTCGAAAGGAGGCTGTTTAGTTTCTTTTAAAAATGAATCAAAGAAAGAGACTGATGAAGCACTTCTGGGAACGTATTCCAAAACAGGGGGGCACTACTGAGAAAGTCCCATTTCTGGTCCCCACCAACTGGATTTGTGTCAGTGGCAGGGCCAACAGATGGTTTGATCTGATGATCAGCGGGCCCTGGCAAATTCATTTGGGTGAATACTGTCTGAAAGGTTCTCCAGTCCCAAGCCGTGAAGGGCTTTAAAGGTCAAGATCAGCACTTTGAATCTAGCCTGGAAACAAAGTGGCAACCCATGAAGCTGCCGCAGGATAGGTGATGTCAACTAGTCTCTACAAGCATCTTTGCAGCAGCATTCTGAACTAGCTGAAACTTCTGAACAGGCTTCAAAGGCAGACCCATCTAGAGTGCATTTCAGTAGTACAATCTGGATGTACCCAATGCATAAATGCTTCTCCAATAGGGTCGCAGCTGGCATACCAGCTGAAGGTGCTTTGCATGCACAAGGTCCCAGGTTCACTCCTTGCCATCATCTCCAGGTAGGATCGAGCAAGACTCCTGCCTAAAACCTTGGAGAAGCCATCGCCAGCCAATGTAGATAAAACTAAGCTAGATGGACAAATGGGCTGACTTGGTATAAAGCAGCTCCCGATGCTTCATACATACCCTCATAAACCTCTGGAATCTCATGGAGGAAGAAGCATCTTGGAGCGGAGGTTATTGGAGCAGAAAAATAGCCAGCCATGAGAGGGTTAATTAGCCCTTTTGCCCTTCTGTTTGTCTACTTAAAAGCACAGCCTCCAAAACATTTTTTTTCATTTAAAGAAATCCCCGGGGCTTTGCTATGTGTATTTGCATATAGCATGCTGTTTGCCCCTAGTAGGGATGTGCACGAGGCTCACGAGCTGTTCATGCACTCCCTTGCAGGGCACAAGGGGTACTTTTAAGATAGTAAGGAGCTCCTTACATGCTTGTCCCCGTCCTACTACTCCCCCCTCCACTGACACTCATTTTAGAAACAGACATGTGGTACTGCTTCCTGCAGCCCTGTGTGGTGTCAGCACACACATGTCCAGGGCACCTGCATGCTGGTCATTTGCGTGGTCAGCAACACAATAGTTGCAGGCGGAGGGAAAGAGACAGGGTGGGGGCAAGCAGGTAAGGAGATCCTTAAAGGTACCCTTCCCCACCCTCCAAGCTGGCTCAAACGCTGGTGTTTGAGCAGGTCTGGGGTTTGAAAAAGGAAGCACCAAACAGGCTTATGCTCATCCCTAGCCCTTAGGTAGTGAAGTTTTGGTCCCAGCAGACTTTGTTGTTTTAGTTCATTCATACAAATGTGCAAAGATAGAACAAACCTATGTGTTCTCCAGCATATATTTGATAGAGACAGCACTGTAGAGGTTTATAGTCTATGTAAAGGACTGCCATTTTATTGGGACTAGAGATAATTACACAGTTTTTGAAGTCAGCTATTCTAGAATCCAATAACTATTTTTAATAGTGTCAAATATGTAATAAAATACAAACCACAGCATAGATCCTAACAGTAACATTAATACTTAATTTGTTTTTCTAGCAATATGTTGTAAGTCTTTACAGAAATTAATTATACCCAAAGTAAGATTAAAACTGTCCATCAGCTCAATGTGGGGGGGGGGGATAGAGACAAGTTTACACTTATCTCCAGCTTAACCTAGTTTAGATAGCACACAGGACTAAGCAGAGATATAAAATTAGTGGATTATCTTTCAACAGCTTCCCTGCTGAACCAGAGGACCAACTCAAACACAAACATACACACAAAGGTGGTGGCAGCATAAAAAAACCAAAGCCATAAAAGATCCATCTCCCAACCATGCATTCTCTTCCACAGCTCATTATGGCATTTTGCTGCAACCTGTCCTTCTTTGTGTTTTTGTTTCCTTTTGCAAATACACACAAGGTGGTAAGGAAGCCATATTTTTAATTCAAGTTCCAGAGAGAATAAATTAGATTAATTTTTATTTAAACTTAGAACATGTAAGTTCTCTCCCACCCCCACCGCAGCTAATTGATACACCCTTAAGAAGACTTTGCAAGTGAGAAAAACCAAAACCTTTTCCTATTTTTTTTTTTTTAAGTTCAGATATGTCACTTGGATGGAAGGAAGTATTCTTGATTGGGTAAAAGCCGTGATGGACTGAATTCTCCCGGTTAAGATGGAAAATGGGCTTGGAAAACCATGCCATTTCCCCCCAAACTTGGAGCAGTGATTGCAGAAAAGGTTAGTAGTCACTAAGTCCCATTATTAATAATAAATAATAATTATTTTTTAATTAATAGGTTTTAAGTTTGTCATAGACAGGGAGGAGAATTGATCTTGTGGCAGCAAGCATGAATTGTCCCATTTGCTAACTAGGGCCTGCCGTGCTTTGCATTTGAATGGGAGAACACATGTGAGCACTGTAAGACGTTCCCTTTATAGGATAGGGCTGCTCTGGGAAGAGCATCTGCATGCTTACATGCAGAAGGTTTCAAGTTCCCTCTCTGGCTTCTCCAAGATAGGGCTGAGAGAGATTCCTGCCTGTACCCTTGGAGAAGCCACTGCCAGTCTGTGTAGACAATACTGAGCTAGAAGGACCAATGGTCTGACTCAGTATAAGTCAGTTTCCTATGTTCATATAGCTAGTTTCATTGATTTCTGTCATGACTAGGCTGAATACTGGGAAATACTGGACTAGGCTGAATACTAGGAAAATAATGTGCTTATGCCAAGAGCCAAATCAGCCCCTAACTCTGATGAGAGCCATTGTGGTATAGTAGTTAGAGTATTGGACTAGGCTCAGGGAGACCCAAGTTCAAATATCTGTTCAGCCTTGAAACATGCTGGGTGACTCTGGGCCAGTCACTTATCTCTCAGCCTAACCTACCTCACAGGGTTATTGTGAGGATAAACAAAACCATATGCACTGTTCTGGGCTCCTTGAAGGAAGTGCAGGATATAAATATGAATATAAATCATGCCATCAGAGCAATGGGGCCCAATCCCTTTCCCTGCCACCCCTGGTAGGTCTCCACACTTCCTTCTTCTTGTTGTTAACTCACCTGCCTGCCCCCTTCTTCTTTCCAATACTCCCCCCTTCCATGCTTCTCCCCCCCCACACACACACACTTACCAGACTTGCTACTTGTGGTGACAGAACAGAGGTAGGGAGCAGATGCTCTCCTCCACTCCCCTCTCTGGTGCTCGGAATGCTGCTATGGCTATGAAACAGATGCCAGGAGCACTGATCGTGTATTTTCCTCAGAGCTATTAACAGGAGGAAGATTACATTTCTTCTCTGGCTCAGATTAAAATCTGAACTAGAGAAGAAGTTTTTAGGCTTTAACGCTTGCCTCTTATTTGAGGAAGGCTTTACGAGCTGCTGACTTTGGCAACATCACTAGGCAGAAGCGATAAAGAGGAAAATCTATTTTAAATGGTATGCTTATGCTAAATGAATATGAAGTTTATAAGAGATATTCCACAAATCAGTCCCCAAGGATCTGTGGAACAAAAGCCAAGCATGATTTTCCCCTTCTCGGAAATCTCACTAGCTGGCTGTGAGCTCTGGAGAAAGTCCTTCTTTGTTCTATCTGGCAGCATAATAGAAGTTTCCTGCACTAGTTCACACTATTTCCACTATGACCCCTGACTGGTGTCCAGCAGGAAAAGTGAAAGTTCAACTTTGCTGCATATTCAAAGTGAAGCAGGTAGGAGCAATCAAGTGGCTAGAATGGATAACTTTAGTCCTACTAAAACTAGCAGAATTAGAAGAAAAGGAGGTTTACACTTGTGATGATTCACTAAATGTTGGGGGTCAGCATAAATGTCTGGGACAGAGAATCTTCTGAATGGTGAGAACATTTGACAAGTAAACCAATTGCCTAACAGGGTGATGGTCTTTCTGTCACTGGAGGTCAGAGGCTGAATGAGGATGCTCTGTTGAGGATGCTCTGGCTCTGAGTTTCCTACATTGAATCGGGGGTCATACTAAATGACCCAAAGGGCTACCACCAACTCTGTGATCCTATTACAGGAGGGTCTCATTATCCATGGATCATGGTTTCTAGTATCTGCAGATGGGTCTTAGAGACCCAGTTTCTTTATCCACGGTACTACAATTAGGCAATGTTCACCTATCCGCTGTTCCTGGGTCACCTGAAGGGACTTCTGGTGTCACTTCTGGTGTCACTTCCAGCAGTATTTCTGATCCGGAAGCAGCATGGATTCATTTTGTGACTCGTGTTTACACACACACCCCAGAAAAACCCCAACCTCAAAAATGGACAAAAAATTGGCTAAGGGGGAGAATGGAGAGCTGCAAAGCCAAGTACGGTGCTGTACTCCTTTTATTTCGACATCCCTCCTGCATTTTTCATGATTTTTGGTGATTTTTTTTAATTGCACAGGAACCTAACCCCTAGATTCCCATGGAGCTAAGGTTTCATTATTCGTGGTTTCCAAATTTCTGATTGTAGGTGAGAACGTAACCTGTGAATAATGAGGGCCTCCTGTATTCTCGATCCTTACCTATTAAGGTGTTTGAATAACCAAATTGCCCCAAACCACCACTGAAAGTGGCGTATTGGGGATATAGAGTTCCAATGCACCAATACACACAGTCCCTAAGGCACCTATCACAGAAGGGTGGCTAATATATTATCCTAAACCTCTTGCTCCTTGTAACCACTTGTTCAATATCAACCCCTTTTGGACTCAGTGCACAAGATTGTTTACAGAAACCACATTATGGAATTTAGAAAAGAACATCAAAGCAATATGAGAGAATTCTTAAGGAATATATTACCAAGAAGGTCCATGTCAACTATCTGAACAGGCAATAGGGGTTTTTATTACCAACTATTCTTTAAATAATTTATTTCTTCATGCACATAAAGGAACCTTTTCTCTCAGGAGAGGTGCTTGCATTTCTGATGAGTTGCCTTTTCACAAAATTCCTAAAAGTGCTTCTTTATCAGTCACAGAAGAAGAAGAGCTTGGAGTTGCTTCTAGCTAAACTGTAAGAGGAAAGCAGAGTGGGGCAACCTCTGTGTCTTCCTATCGTGTGCCCAGAATCAGATTTAGACTGGCTCACAGCCAGAGACAAATATAGGGAAGATGATCTAAGAAGAAAGGTCAAGAATACAAGAAGGAGAATAGGGGAGAAACTAATAGAAATAGGATAATGAAACTTTAAAAAACAAAAACAAAACCTGAACTATCTGGAATGACAGTATAGGATGGCAAGAAAGCAAGTGTGAATCTGAAGACATGGAGGCTATTCACACACATAAGAGCCCCTGGTGGCGCAGTGGTAAAACTGCTGCCCTGTAACCAGAAGGTTACAAGTTCGATCCTGACCAGGGGCTCAAGGCTGACTCAGCCTTCCATCCTTCCGAGGTCGGTAAAATGAGTACCCAGAATGTTGGGGGCAATATGCTAAATCATTGTAAACCGCTTAGAGAGCTCCGGCTATAGAGCGGTATATAAATGTAAGTGCTATTGCTATGTGGAGGGAACCAGGCTAAGGGAGCCCAGCCCAGTTTCCCCCGCATGTGTGAACCTGTGGTTCACTGTGCAGCTCCCGGCGGTTAGCTCACTTAATTGCCCCCCCCAACAAAGTTAGCGAAGCGAGCCTATAAAAATTAATATCAAACCAAGGAAATATGAAGGGACAGTGAAGGAAATATGAAACCTAACCCAGGCTAGTGCAGCCCAGGGTGTGTGAAGTGCTGGGAGCGAGGTTGCTTCTAGCACTTCACCTGTGCCAAACCCCACTTACAAACCCAGCATGTAGCTGAGGTTAAGCAAACCTGTGGTTCACTTAAACTTGACTGGTGATTGCCTGGGCAATCACTGTGGGTTATATGACTTCCCCCTGGCCCACCACCATTTCCAGCAGTGAGCCGGGGCAGGAGGGGGAAGGAGCAGCCATGTTGAGTGCAGCAGCTGCTCTAGAGCAGCCACAGTACTCATGCCCCGGGGCACCCGGGGTGCGGGAGGGGGGAAGTCCTCCCACTCTCAGCATCTCCATTCGCTGCACTGCCACTCTTATGGGCATGTGGTGGGGCGGAGGGGAGGACGGTGGCTGCTCACCTCTCAGGGAAGGAATAATAATAATAATAATAATAATAATAATAATAATAATTATTATTATTATTATTATTATTATTATTATTATTAGACAAACTCCTGCCTTCCCCTCAGCCCACCTTCCCACCCCAATGGAGTTGTGTACACGACCTCATGGTCTTGCATGCCTCCAATTAAATCTAAGCTATAGTTAAAGGGAGGAGAAATCACTGGATGTTACACCAGTAAAAGTAAATACCAAAAAAAAAAAAAAAAAAAGATACGGCAGAAATGAAAGGAGGAGGAGAAGTCTTTAGGTGAAGCTAGATTTGACCTGATGCTTTTTCAAGAACAAATCTCTACTAGAGCTTAAGTGAAAATGGCTTCTCCAGAGATGTGCAATAAGATCAAACAAATTTAATCCATTAATGTATTTTTCATGATTTTCAATGCCCTTTCGCGCACTTAGCCTGCAATCTAAGATGAAAGGTCAACAATACCAGGGAAGAAAGAGTACCCAGAAGACATGCCGGAATACCTGTTAGCAGCAACAGGAAAATCTTGTAATTTCTCTGTTAAAATTGTAGCTCGTTACATTGTCTTGGCACTGTGGCACTACGTTCTATCCTAAACATTTGTTTTCTCATGGAAGTCTTTAAGAGAGAATCTTCTGCCTGTGTTGTAAAATTATCTTAGAAATAATACTTAATTTCTCATTAGTGGCCCCACTGGACTCATAGATTTACTATGGTTCCTTCATTCATTAAGCTTTCCACAGTTACATAGGACCATAGAATGCTGCCTTATACCAAGTCAGACCATTGGTCTATCTAGCTCAGTATTGTCTACACAGACTGGCAACGGCTTCTCTAAGGTTACAGGCAGGAATCGCTCCCAGCCTTATCTGGAGATGCCAGGGAGGGAACTTGGAACCTTCTGCATGTAAGCAGGCTTATACTCTTCCTGGAGCAACTTCATCACCTAAAGAGGATATCATACAATACTCACACTTGTGGTCTCCCATTCAAATGCAAACCAGGGCAGACCCTGCTTGGCAAATGGAACATTTCATGCTTGCTACCACAAGACCAGCTCTGTTAAGTTGAAGAGAAATAAGACATATCCAGCTACTCAGGGAAATTATCACCACATCCCAGCCTTGTGCTTGGAGTGGTGGTTGTATCTCACCCAACATTGGAGGAAGCCTTGAACCTGCAGAGGCTTGGATGGGCATTTGACAGGGGCCATGGCCAGCTGAGCACTTCAAGGAGCACTTCCTTAATGGAAGTTGATGCCTCAGTCTTCATTAGTATGGCTCCCTTCCCTCCCAGCCAGGGCACAGAATGGGATTCTGTAGCCATCTTTTTGAGGGACCAAGTAGAACATTTTTTGCTGTCAGCCAAATTGACAGCAAATCTACTCCATTCTGTCCAATCTTTCTGTAGTTGGGTAATTAGGACTAGCTTGTGCATTTCGATAGAGGTACAAAATGTTTTGTGCCCAAAAATGTCAATTTCGGAGGTTTTGTAACCAAAACAAAATCAAGGATTAAAAAACAGAGATTTTTGTTTCCAAATTGAAATGACTGTGTTTTGGGCAGAATGCTTTGTTCCTCGGAAAAGCATTGCAATTCAAATTGACTTCTCTGACTCTCTCCGCTCCAGCTGAGGCACTGAGTGATTAACAGAAGATAAGATATGCAAAAAGCTGTTGAGCACAAATGGTTTAGTTAAGTGTTGTATTCAGTGTGACTGAAATGCAAACTGACCTTGCAAAGCGATTTGGAAGACAGCATTTTGAGACAGAAATACCCAAATATCTTTGGGAGCTCAATGCAATTCCAAAGCTCTTGCTAAAAGCCATGGTATTAATTGTGTGGGGAAGGATTTCGAGCAGCTGGTCAGGAAAATTCTGAAATTACACACGTTTTTCTTTCCAAAGGTTTAGAAAGAATCTCTTGACTTGTTCAGGGGTCTTTTGAAGAGCTATTTTGTTTTTCTTCTGATTTTTATGAGTTATAGTGGTGTCTAAGTTTTGATGCCCAAGTTGAGCAGTCTAATGTGATTTAGGCCACAATGTAATTTGGTGGGACATGATGTCTAAGCCAGTGGTTCACAACTTTTGCCAGTGCAGGGACAGGTCATCCACATGGGACTACAGGAGACAAAAGAAGCGGGGTGGGGAAAACACCTGTCAATCTATTGACATCCCCAGGAATCTTAGTTGCTTCTCTCTTTCTTGTAACCATGATCCATGGTTTTGCACTTTCTTAAATACAGTGATGATAAATCTCAACAATTCTGAACAGTAGGCTGATTTGTTTGGGCTATAGCTCACTCCACTTCAGTTAAATGAACATTTGAAGCTGTTCCATAGTACCAAGGCAGTTCACTGGTCTATCTTGCTATCTCAAATGACCTGTGGTCACTGTTCCATGGGGAGGGAGTGTTTTTATTGAAAGATTGCTTGAATCCACAAATGGGTTGTGCTGCTGTGCTAGTGCCACAGGGACAGGCTCCCACCCACTGCAAAATTCTCAAATAACTGTGCCAAAAAATTCAGTGTCGTTGTTGTTCATCATTCTCTTCACTCTTTCAATTTGTTTATGTGGGGCTTCAGGGGCAAAACAGGGGTTGGGTGGCAGTGCTCCAATGGTGGTGCACCCAGATTCCAAACAGGGCAAAGGGGTGATTTCTTAGGGATTTTTGCGGTTTACGCATCTTTAAGATTTTTTCCCATAGGGAATAATGGAGGTTTCAGCAGCCCCATAACTCCACCTGAGGGGCACTGGGATGGCCCAAGGTGAGTGGTGGTGTAGTGCACAGAGGGTGCCAACCACCCCCCTGGATTGCTAACCCATTGGGGTGCTGGGCTTTGTTGTTTCTGAGGTGTTCTGTTTAGATTCTCTGGTAGCAAATGAGATTTTTAATGAAAAATCATGAATCCACTTTCATATGCTACTAGAGAATCTACTCTCGGAACACCTCTAGAACAACAAAACCCTGTACTTCATGGGTTGGCAACCCATGTGGGTGGTTGGCACCCTATGTGCACTACACCACCACTTGCTCTGGGCCACCCTAGTGCCCCTCAAGTGGAGTTATGGGACTGCAGGAACTTCCATTATACCCTACGAGGAAAATCTGAAAGACACGTAACTTCATCAATTCTTTAAAAATCAGCCCTTTGCCAAATTCCTCTGAAAAAATTGTGGTAGCTTCCTTGCACCAACTGGGCACTACCACCAACCACACTCCACTCTGGGCCACCCTTTCCCCCAACCCTGCGTGAAGCTATATTTTTCCTGAAACCTCCATCATACCCTATGGAGAAAATCTGAAAGACGCACAGACTTCAAAAATTAACCAAAAATTAGCAGTTTGCCCAATTCCTTTGAAATTTTTGTGGTAGCTTCCACTCATTGGGCACTATAACCCCCACCCACTCTTTTGACCACATGACCCATTTTTAAATCTGAATTAATTCAGATTCAGATTAATTCGGATACAAAACAAAGCTGGGGTGATTCGGAAGGCTTAATTTTGGACAAAATACAAAATGGGGTTGATTCGGATTTGGTACAAATAAAAACAGAAAAAATACAAAACGCACAACCCTAATTAGGACACTGCGGGCAGGTTCAGTGTGTGCCAGGAGTAGATGCAGGGTTGATTGTTTGGTGCACCCCCTTGGCCTGGTTTGAGAAGTTGGGGTAGTGCCCAACTATCACCAAGGAGACTTGGTGGCATGAGGGCTATGACTGAAACTCATCCCTGCTTTGGGGCTCCACCATTCTCAAAAGCTAAATGGCTTGGGAAGGTGAGGCACTCAAAGTGGCCTGACCCCTTTGGGGTTAGCAAAAAGGAATGGGGAGGTGTGATCCACTGTTCTGAGCCCAGGAGTGATAGCTCTTATATGTTGGGTGGAGGGGGGAAGGATGCTTCTGTCTGACCTCTGGCCTAAGGCACTGATGGAGGGATAGAGAATTTTACCTACTGCAGTTGCACTGATCCTAATATTCATGAAGTAGTAGTCCTTTCTGCCATATTGTGGCTC
This sequence comes from Hemicordylus capensis, assembly GCF_027244095.1. NCBI lineage: Eukaryota > Metazoa > Chordata > Lepidosauria > Squamata > Cordylidae > Hemicordylus > Hemicordylus capensis. Next base: position 200,475,138 of record NC_069661.1, read on the forward strand.
AACATCTTTGTTGCCTTGTGTCTTCTGGTGTGGGAGGAAAGTCCTCATCACACTTTAGATCTAAGATGCGTTGCTTAGTATGCAGGACAGAGCAATCCAGAGCCTTCTTCACTACAAAGCCAGAGCACTGCAATTCAATTCAACTAGCTGAAATGACTACAAAGGCCATTGTGCCATAAGAAAAAAAGTAACTATTCCACCTGAGTAAATTGAGCTACAATAAATTGTAGCTGAGAGTGATGGCAGTTGTAATTCAGCAACATCTGGAGTACCACAGGTTGGGAACCTCTATACTAGCAAGGGTAGACAACCTTGGTTGTTTGGGGGTGATGGGAATGATGGCTGGGGATGATGGGAATTGTAGTTCAACAACAGCTGGAGAGCCAGGGTTGCCTTCCCCTGCACTAGATGGACCAACAGGTCTGACTCACTATAAGGCAGCTTAATCTGTTCAAAATTTGATGTTTAATCATAAGAGTTGCAAATCACCATCTGGTTCCTGCGGTCTCCAAGTACAAGGGTCCTTTATACATATTCCCTGTACTGTATTGTCATGAACATCACACATCTATTAACCTCAAAAACAGGGGCATGTCTAACACATAGATATTTAGATCACAGCATATTACAGACTGCAAATAAAGAAACAGGAAAGGTTGCAGAATATCGCTACACATGAACATGCAAAGGGAAACAGAAACCTACCCTCATCTGTCACAAATTGACTGCCACAAGTTCAAATATATTCAAAGCCACTTTTAGTAATGACCTTGGCCCCCTTTAGAAGCCAAATGCATGTCTGCTAACAACTCAATGGAAGAAAGGTACTTCTTTTGAGAGCAACAAGCCATTATTCAGGGTTTGCATGCAATCAAATAATTAACAGCAAATTGGGTAATTTGCATAAACTACTCTACCAGCTCAATAAAAGGAGTTCACTAGACTGAATTGTGGCACCAACTTTTATTTAATGACTTTTAAAACTGAAGTAGCATGTAATGCATCCAATAAATTTTAATATGTTGTTTTTTGCTTAAAAGCAAGCCAAAAGAAACCAATTAATTGATCTCCCTGATTTTCACATTTTCATGTATAAGTACACTAAATATTTATTTATAATTGAATCCAGCCATTGTACTACTTAGAGGACACACAGAGCCAGGTTAAAGTTGGTGAGGATGGAGGTCATACATACTTTTGCCCATCACTCAAGGTCTGACAGCCTCTTCCTCCCCCATGGTGCGCATATACTGATCTCCCAAAACCAAGACCATAATTGCTTCAGACCACAATGTTCAAAAATCAGTTTGAAAAAGATTAGAAGGAAAAATGCATGAATATTTGTGACATAGGGAAGAAAAAATACTAATCACAGTACATAGGAACATAGGAAGCTGCCATATACTGAGTCAGACCATTGGTCCATCTAGTTCAGTATTGTCTACAGACTGGCAGCGGCTTTTCCAAGGTTGCAGGCAGGAATCTCTCTCAGCCCTATCTTGGAGATGCTAGGGAGCAAACTTGGAACCTTCCCAGAGCGGCTTCATCCCCTATGGGGAATATTTTACAGTAGGAATGTGCATGGAACTGGCTGGCCCAGTTCAGTGTGAGTGCAAACTGCATTCAAACCCTACTGGGCCAGTTTGGTCTGGCACCCTGGCGAACCCCCTCGAGTTTGGTTTGGTTCAAGGGGGTTTGTGGAAGTTTAAATCTTTTTTTTTAATTACCTTTGCAGCCCTCCGTGGGGTTCCTGGGCCACACAGAGGCCTATCTCACAGGCTCCCAGCCTCCAACATGGCCGCCACCCTGCCGAAAGAAGGCTGAAAACTGGCCAAACTGGCTCTTGGGGAGGCATATAGAAGGCCGAGGGGGAGAGGAGGAACCCCCATGTACCCTCCCACCAACTTCAGGAACCTCGCAGAGGGCTGCAAAGGTTAAAAAAATTGTTAAGACTTTAAATGTTCGTTAACCCCCCAAACTGTGTGTGTGGGGGGGGGGTTTGGTCTGAGGTCAGACCGAATGGCGGGGGGGCGGGGCGGTTTGGTTCAATCCCAAATGGTCATACTGAACTGGTTCGACCTCGAAGAAGTTCAGGGTTGAACCTGTTTGCACATCCCTATCTTACAGTGCTCACACATCAAGTCTCCTATTCATATGCAACCATGGCAGACCTTGCTTAGCTAAGGGGACAAGTCATGCTTGGTAACAAGACCAGCTCTCCTGTCTCTAAGCAGCTATGGGAGAGGTACATATTTATTTATTTAAAAGCTGTATACCACCACCACCCAACTAAAAATTCACAACAGATCACAACAATCAGTTAAAAACAATGCAAGCAAAGTGTGCCATCAAGTTGATTTCAACTCCTGGCGCCCACAGAGCCCTCTGGTTTCCTTTGGTAGAATATAGGAGGGTTTACCATTGCCTCCTCCCTCACAGTATGAGATTATGCCTTTCATCTTCCTATATCACTGCTGCCCGATATAGAGAACAGATATATAGAATCCAGCAGCGATTCAAATCAGCAACCTTCTGCTTGTTAGTCAAGCATTTCCCCACTGCACCACTTAAGGTGGTTAAAAAGAATGTACAATACCATTAAAAAAACTAAAAAAACCCCAGCCAACATCCTGATTAAAAAGTCAACAGTAATTCGCTGACATCCTGATTAAATTGCTGAATGAAAGTACCACCAAAATGACTTACTACTATTATTTATATAGTGCTTTACAAAAACAAAAAATTTTCAAACCTTTTAAAGAGGTTGCGACTAGCTTGTCCTATTAATTTCAGTGGGACATCCACTGAGTGATGAGCCAGTGTGGTGTAGTGGTTAGAGTGCTGGACTAGAACCGGGGAGACCCGAGTTCAAATCCCCATTCAGCCATGAAACTAGCTAGGTGACTCTGGGCCAGTCACTTCTCTCTCAGCCTAACCTACTTCACAGGGATGCTGTGAAAGAGAAACTCAAGTTTCTAGTACACCGCTCTGGGCTCCTTGGAGGAAGAGCGGGATATAAATGTAAAAATCATCATCATCATCAAGATGTCAGCTATTAAAAACAGTTCAAAAAGGGCACATAAAACACATCATGTATAATGGCCTGTAAGAAAAGAGATATCTTCAACTGGCACCAAAATGCTAACAAAGCAGAGAGAGCTGATTTGACCTCCATTGAAAGAGAGTTTCATAGGTGGTGGCGTTGTATGCTGGCCCCAAGCAAGCCTCAGATTGTAATGAGACACGTGAGAGAGGCTCCCCAGAAGATCTCATGGTCCTGACAGACTCATATGGGAAGGAAGCACTCATCTGAACACTGACATACTGCAACATTGCAGATCATGGCCCTTGTTTTGTGGAGGAATAACAAACTCTGTGGAATCCTTGCTCCAGGGAGATTAATCTGGCTCCTGCTCAGATCTCATCCTGGCACCAGGTGGAGGCTGTTTTAAACAATCCAGGCATTTCAAACTGCTACTGACCATTTCATCTGCCGTGCTTTCTCTCCTCTTGTATTTTATTGCTACTTAGTTTCTATGTTGCTTTTAATGTTTTGCGTTTTTATTTTTAAGCTTTGTGAGCCACCTGGAAAGCACATGTGCAAGGAAGGGTAGGAGACCAATTGACTGAGACAAATAAATAAAAATAAATTGTGCAGGCAATAACAGCATGCCATTTCTTTAGCAAAGAATGAAACCTGGTGGATAAATTGCACACATACGAGTTTCTGCAGATTGGACTCAGTTTATGCTTTAGAGATTTTGCAAGTATGCTCCAACATTTTGTGTCGTGTGGCTTTTTAATTTTCACATGGGGCTCCCCATGTGAAAGTGAGATGGTAACCTCACCATATGTAGTCTAAGCCTCAAAAAGAAAAGAAAAAGAAAAAGAACACCAAGAAAACAACAGCAACAAAAAACCAACACCAAGTGTTTGAATCAGCCTTGATACCAGAACCAAATGTTCTATCCACTGCATGGTAGGGGATGGGATGTATTACGTTGTTTGTGGCTTCCCAGAAACATGCATTTCCCACAGACTAGTTCTCAGGTTAGGGCAAATGGAGGTAATTGCCCTAGAGAGCCCCACACTGCAGGTGTAGCTTTCTCAAGCCCTCATGCAGAGAAAGAAGAGCCTCATGTCCCTGTCGCATTACTTGGCCCTGCCCCCTGGTTCAGAGAGAGAAAGAGGTCTTCTCCATTCAGAGCACTCCAGTCCCAATCCCATGTGATGTTATGGGGAAGGGAGGCACAGCCCTGAATCACCCTTTTTGTGACTGAGCACAGGGGCAGAGCCACCATTTGGCGAACGGGTTCAAAGAACCCGGGCTGCCGCCAATCAGGGGCCGTTGCCTCACGGCCCCGACACACACACCCCAGTAGCTGATGTCAGATGTGGTGGTGTTGGTTTAGCTCCCGAGTGGAGGCTGCATGGGCCCCGTTCGGGAGTTAAATGGCCGCTGCGTTCACGGTGTGGCCAGGAGCGGCTCTTCCCTGATTTAAGGCAGGGAAGACCTGCTCCTGGCCGCGCTGTGAATGCAGCGCCGGCTGGACTCAGGCTCCTGAACAGAGCCGTGCAGCTGACGTCAGATATGGGGACGGGGTGAGTGGGACCACCACCGCGGCCAGACACAGGCTGCTGGTGGTCTGGCTCTGCATCTGACTGAGCAGCAACTCCCTCCCCACCAATTTATGCCTTGTAGAATCCCTGCTGGCTGGTAGTATATTGGGCAGCAGCGATATAGATAGATGCTGAAAGGCATCACCTCATACTGTATGGGAGGAGGCAATGGTAAACTCCTCCTGTATTCTACCAAAGAAAACCACAGGGCTCTGTGGGCACAAAGAGTTGAAATCAGCTTGACAGCACCCTTTACCTTTACCTTTATTTTCTTATGCAAGCAAAGAAAATTCATTTGGCAGCAGCTGGCAGGCAGCACATTTGCAGCCGCTGCCTCTCCACCTTCCCATCGGTTTGTAGCAATGCCCTCAGCTGAAGAAATTCTTTGAGTCAGTGAATGGCTCTCCAGGTAGTATTTCTCAGATTAGCAACAGAAGTAGGAATTCTGCTAAAACTGGCTTGCCTTTATCAGTGACCAAACAAAGGAAGTGTCAATAATTCCCATTTACAAAAGACAGATAATTATTTATTTTTACAATTATCCTGCCCTGATTCTGTAACGTGTGTGTATATATTTGAAATGTAAGGGCGGGACGACGACACTGCAACTGATTTGCCTTGGGTTCTATAATTGAACGGGGGGGGGGTGATGTCCCTAGACACACTGGACCCATGAAGGAAGGGGGCCTGCTGGCTGGGTGACAGCTCACTCTTTGTTTTTCACTGTTGATGTTGTAGGAGTATATCAGGTGAATATATGATGAAGCTCTTCTCACGATCTGCTTCTGTTGGGCTTGCGGGGAGAGCGGGCTTAGCTCTCCCCGCCAACAAGCAGCCGCTCGTAGCTGAGAAGCCGGATTGGCTGCCCACACGGCTGCCAGATCATATCATAGAGCTGGTGGGGGCTGTGGGGATCAGGGGCTGTGTGGCTCCTGGGAGTCCCAGAATGCCCCGCACAAGTGTGCAGGGCATCTTGGAGAGACCTCCGAGCCCAGTCTCCCGGTGGGGTCTCCTCATGTGTTGCCGTGCCATGGAGCTGCACTGCAGCAGCATGCGAGCAACCAAACGGGGTTAGTGGTGTGCCTCATTTAAGGGGAGGGGTATTTTAGGTGGTTTGCTGCTGGGAGCTGCGTGGCTTCCATGGGAGCAGATGACCAGGACAAATTGGGCTAGGCTCCTTTAGCCCAATTTCGCCTGGTCATGTGAATAGCTTCGATGTATGTAAGGAATGTTTCTGAGCCATGGAAATGTGTGTGTGTGTGTGTGTGTGTGTGTGTGTGTGTGTGTGTGTGTGTAAGTGTCTGCATGTGTGGGAGTATGTTATATTATTTGTGTAGGAGCATGGGAAAGGGCATGCCAGGAATATTTTGTTTTTCACCTTGTCCTTGCAGTTCTTTTGCAGCAAAGACACAGGGAGGAGAAGAAGTAGGGGCTGGGTCCACTCCATCCTTGCTATGCCTCTGCTCCCCAGCCTCTGCAGTACAAACAATGGGAGCCTGTTTCAGGTTGGTCAGCATTTCCTCTGTGGAGTGTAGTCCAGGGTGTTGTGGAAAGAACCCTTTCCCCTCAGTTTTCTCCCTTTTCTGAGTTCTCTGTCTTGTGCATGTCAATTCACTATCCTGGATATACCAAAATCCTGCCCTGGTTCTGTAACATCTCTGAGACCAAAGATTTTGTCCAACCTTGCTGTACCTGGCATTGTTAGACCGTTGTGGCCTCCATTTTCATATACACACCAGGGCCTTTCCCAGACAGCAGGCTTAATTGTGGGATTAAGAGGGGTATTCTAGAGTGAGTTATAATGATATCCATTAGCTGCATATAACTGCAGTAAAATTAATTTCAAGAAACCTTGGGGCCGTTCGCATAGGGCTGCTTTGATGCTCTTCCTCTCAGTTCCTTCCTATTTTTTTCTGTCATACTGCTTGCTTCTGAACTAACATGTACAAATTGGAAGAAAAGCCTTTCCATCCTGGGTATTGGGCACTGGGTCAATCCTCCCTGTGGTGAAGCAAAGTAAAGTTGCTGTCTTGGAAAGGCCCAGGTGGCATGGAGCCACATTCCTGTGATATGGTCCCAATGTGGTTGAGGAGTCTGTATGTAAATATTATGGATGTGCGAACCTGCTTGAGGTTGAGCCAGCTCACACTTGAACTGACCCAGCCATGGAGACGGCCAGTGCACATGCTCAGTGGCCCCCAAAATGGCCACCACCAATGTAGAGAGCCCTGGCACAGGCTGAAAATTGCCAGAAATGGGCAGTTTGGAAGCAGGCGGAGGATGCCAGGGGGAGGGGGGACCTCAGGAGACACACACACCCCGACAGTAGCAGCATCCCCAGAGGCTTCACAATGGTGATAAGTCCAAATTTTTTTGTTTTAAAATTTTGTTTTCCCGTTCCTACCCCCCTTGAGCCAGGTCCAAACTGGTTCAAATGCAAGCTGGACCGGGCCCAACTCTAGTGTACACAAAACTGGACTGGACCTGGTTCGGTTCGAGTCCAGTTCTACTTAAACCAAACTGGGTTTTCTAGTTTTGTGCACCTAGTAAATATTGCAATCCAGTGGATGGAAGTGGTCTCCCAAGTCTTTCTCAACTGATCACCATTCTTAGTAAAAGACCCAGTTTTGACAAAAGGGTCACATTATCAGCCTTATTATGTGACTGATACATGCACACCCACTCCTCAGTTGTTTGGGGTTTCACCAAATGGAAGGTGTGTGTGTGTGTGTGTGTGTGTGTGTGTGTGTGTGTGTGTGTGTGTGTGACAGAATGGGATTTTGACAGTTAAAATGATTCACAGAATTTGTGCGTGTGTGTGTGTGTGTTTAAATAGAGGATCAATATTGGAAAACATTGGAAAAATCTTGCCTGTTTGGGTCAATGCATCTTCTGAATGCCTTCCCAAACAAATACAACCTGGAAACCTAGAAATGCATGCTACGAGCAGCGGATCTGGAAATGTATGATTTACCAGCCTCCACTCAAATGGGTGCAGTTATGAAGCTAGTAAATAACTGCACTTTTCTGCTGGAGCTCCTGGTTTGTAAAGCTGTCACCACTCTCACTTGGTTGATAGCACTGGGGAAATGACCGCTCACAGCACAACAAGAATGCAGATGGAATTGCTTTGACTATAGGTGTCTGGGGAGCTTGCTAAACATTTTATACAGCAACCACATCCTGTCACTTTTCTCAACAGCCAGAAAAAGCTCTATCATATAGATCGCGTGCAACCCATTTTTCAGAATGCTAATCTCAAGTGTATTCAGGCAAGACAAGTCTGTAAGGACAGACAGCTGCCCTAACCTCCCTTTTCAGGCTTACCATGTATAAACTTAATTTGAACTATCAACGGCAAGAAAATGAAATAAAAATATTTCACCATCATCATTATGGACTAAGAACAAAGTCTTACTTCCTGACTAAATTTACTTGAGGAAGCCCCAGTGAAATTAAGAGGACAAGTTCAGCACACCTAACTTACGGCTTTAATTTGGACAGGACATCAGCCAGATGTTCTTAGATTTTGGCACATACCTCAATATATCAAAAGGTAGGTCTCTCAGCAAGTTGTAGCTTATTTTAGCACTTGATAAGAAAATTGGTTAACATCCTGACAATGGAAACAAGGACTTTAGGGGGCTCTGCAGGAACATACTAGGAGCCCTCACACAATTCCCCCAGTCCTCTTATGCACATGCTGTTGCATCAGGGGGTGAATCATTCTGAGCATTGCTTGTGCCCCAGAAGCACTCTGTAAGAGCAAAAATATGTTGCTGAGAGTCAGCGACATTATTCTTTTCTGTTACCCTCACATAAGGGGAAAGATGGTTATTTAATAAAAGAACAACCTCATTCTATGAAGAGTGGTATTTTTTGTAGAACGGTAGTTTTAAAATAACTTTGCTTTCTTTGGAGACTTGCCAGGAACTTTTTCTTAAACACAGGAACATAGGAAGCTGTCTTCTACTGAGTCAGACCATTTGCACAAAGGTTCACCTCCAAGACCTCTGGTCGCTGAAGCATTATATCCAGTCCTGGACTCTTCCATAGCCATGGGTTTGTGACAATTTTCAAACTACAATCACAGACAGCAGTGCAGACCTACCCCTTCTGTCACCTATCTGGCTATGGAGTTGTCCAGAAACAGAGAAGCCACCATGTCCCATCCCAAGTTGTCGGCCTGTCAAATGGCACAGCCACATAGGGACATTGCCTCTTCCCACTCTGTCCCTTGCTCCCCCTAATATGAGAGAAAGGGGATAGGATAACAGGATGGGCACTAAGTGCTTTGCTGCCCAAGAATGAAGCAACAATGGTGTATGTTCACAAACGCATATGCTCCAGGTGGCAACATAAGCAGAGCACCCCATCACAGCACTGGGAGCATAACAAATGGCTGTGTTGGGGGAATCTGGGGTTGAGTTTAAATGGCAGCCCCAAGCAGGGATCCTGGAACAGCCAAATTCTTTTTTCCCCACAGAAAGGTTGGGGACGGAGGGCCCAGCCCCTTCACCATTGGGAGTTTGTGGTCCCTCAGTTTCCTCATGAGAATAGCCAGTAACCAGGGTCCGCAGCGCTCCAGTCAAAGGAGAAATTTGACATGTGTGATGATGATGGATACCGACCCGAGGCACACCACGCTCACTCAAGAGAGTGTCAGGCCAAAGGGTTACCGCCTCACAACTTATGAGAAGAACCATCACAGGAGAGGAGAGAGAATTGCCGAGCAAAATATCTAATAATATGTGACGTCAAAACAGCCCATTCTCCCACAGACCACTCTCTCATGAGAGTGTTAGGCCACTTGGGGCTCTATATCGAGCCAGGTTGCTGTATGGAGGAAAGCTGCGGGGGCAGCTATGCCGGCGACTGCTCTCCCTGTCTTGGTGACGGCTGCCAGGTAGCTCTCAAAGCTCGCCCCCTGCCAGTCCGTCCACCCATGTGGGCATGTGTACCCTTGTTTGTGCCCTGAAACGGTGACCCTGCTCACATGGGGTCACTGGAAATCAGTGTTCCACTTTCCAATTCTCTGTGCTGGCAGATCTGCATACAGTGCAACGTCAGACTGAACTCAGGAGTTTTGAATGGGTTTAAAAGTCCATCCATGCACCCGATCTTCCCCAGGCAGGCTCAGGTATATGCAAGACTTCACAGGGAAGGCGGGGTTGTGTTGCAGTGTCTTTTCGTATCTTTTACCATGGAAAGATGGGGGCATCACATGAGTGGGGCCCCATTGTTGGGTTCGCTCAACTCATGAGCGTGCAGTCTGATGGGAGACCTAGGGTTTACAGCCACATGGTCATCCTTAGTAGTCTGGACCTCTCATGAAAGGGATAGTCCACTGGCAGCAAGCTGCCAGGAGAGAAAGAGTGTGGTTTGCTCTGCATGGACTGCTTTGATGGGGTTATAGGGATGTGCACAGAACCTTGGAGCTGCGGTCCGACACCAGGGGGGTGGCTGTTTAAGGGTGAGGGAGGGTGCACTTACCCCTCCCACCATGTTCCCCCCACTGGCGCTTCATTATTTTCCAAAATCCATGGGGTGGCAGTGTACCTCCCTGCTGCCCCTTCCCCCATTGTTGGCCGGAAAGGCGGAAGTATAATCTGCATGTGCACCCACCCTCTTGCATGTACACGTGCTGCACACATTGCACATCACACACACATGTCACATAAAGGGCCTCTGGACCAGTTCCGTGTACATCCCTATGGGCTGATTCCTTGCAACAGCATCCTAGGTCATGGCGGGACAGATGCCCCCCCCCCAACCAGAATCCTTTGCCCTTCCTCATATAAATATTCCCTCCTAGGAAGTCTTCTTATTCCCTTCCATTCCCTGAGTAACACAGAAATATTTATCCCCCCCACTCCCCCCCCCACAAACAGAGACCACCCCCTCAAAATCATGCTTGGGCAGGACTGTTTAGGTGCAGGACTCTTTGGAGGGTAGTGGTAACATCTCTATCTGAAGAAGCACTGACATGGCATAGCATTTAAAGGGATTTAAATCCTTTCCCATCCATGTAGGTGCATGGCTCTGAAAATTAATGATTGCACTCTGCACAACCCTTAAAGATCATGACCAATTGCAACTGCTCTGCTGATGTGCTGACACTGTCCATGGAGCTTTCTGGGATCGACTTCAACAGCTGAGCACCAGGGAGGGGGTCCCCTCTCCTGGAAGTGGAGGTTGGTAGACTGTGGTTGGAAGAACATCTGCAATATACAGTTTAAAATTGAAACTGCAGGTTCACCAACCCCCAGTTTCATATTACATCTGCATTCAGCCAGTATAACCAGAGAGATTAAGAAGCTTCTTCACTGGTTCCCATTTATGATCGTACACAGCAAGAGTTGAGTTTGGCCAATGTAAGTGGTAAGATGCTTTTAACATAGTATTGAACTAGTACATTTGAGCAACCTTTCACTTTTTTGTAGGGGTGATACTTTTGAGGGGATTTATGAGTGTTTAGATTTGGCAGGGGAAATTCAGTAAAATTAGAGGGAAACTATTCAAATGCTTCAGGGGCATGTGACAAGCTCCCATTAGTTTCAAAAGCTGTTTTTCAACTGCATTGGGTAGCCATGACTCTGGGAAGCCCACAAGCAGGAGATGAAGGCATGCCCCCCACTTCTGCTGTTGCTCCTCTGCAACTAGTGTTCAGAGGCATCCTGCCTCTGAGCCAGAAGGTAGCCTATATGCATCAAGACTAGCTTTTAAAAAATCAACTTTGAACCTAGCTTTTAAAAAATCAGATAATTCAAACCACATCATCCAATAAATACAGAAAACACAACAGAAATACGTACAGTAATAACCTGGTAAATTCAAATGTTAAAAGGACCTTCAAGTCAAGTCAGAAATAGAAGTTTATCTGAATTGTCTTCTACCATGGAAGCCTACTGATTCCTGATGTACTTGAGGCTGCATTTGAACTTCTAATAATACTACCAATAATAATAGCAGCAACATCAACTCTGTGTTAAGAGCTTGAGGCACTGGCTTTTCTTTAAAAAATACAATTGTGTGCTGCTAGAAACCCCTTTGTGCTAAGCTATACATTCCAATTTCAGAAATAAATATGGTACAAACATCCTAGCATAAGTGAAGAGAAACATGACTATAAGGAAACCAACACCAACCCGCACATTTTTGAAGTTTTTAGAACTGAAAACGTATTTAGATATTACAAAAGGTTCCTCATTTTATTAGAAGATAATGGTAGTTCAAGTCTATTGCACAAATATACATACCCATACATTCATTTCACAATCCTTTACAATTTGAACCTCTGCATCACAATGGAACTTCAGAATACTCAATATTGCAAATAATAGAATAGAATATTAATAGAATGAAGACAATTACATCTGTTAACAAAGATATTATAGAATCAAAATTGCTGGAAGTATTCCAAGGTCTCCTAGGTCACTTGCCTGCAGTTGAGAAGGAGCATGATCCTACATTACTACATTACTAAGGAAGCTAGCCTGAGCAATACAGGTTTAGGTTTTATTGCTACTACTTACGCTGCACCCCAATACATATTATAGAGGCACAACTGTGACCCCGTACTTATGGTGAGAAGTAAAAATGGGTTCTTTCCCCATTCTTTCTAACCCTGAAGTTTTTGATGTTTTGTGCTTGACAGTATCTATACTTCTGGTGTGGAAAGTTAGTACAGATGGTCTATCTACTGTGTAAATTTGGTGAAATTAAGGAAAAAATGACAAAAATGATGTTTCCGACTTGTGCTACTCACAGGCATGCCCCACCCAGCCTTTTGAAGCACAAGGCTGGGGAGTAGGGTGTTCTGATCGGCCAGGAGGCCTGAGTGGGTGGGGTGAGCTATTTACCGGTGCCCACCCAGGCCTCTTGTGAACAGTGATCCTCCCCATGTGAGCAACCCTGTGTGGGCTTTGGGTGGTCATCCTTTTGGGGGTCAAGTAGACATTTTTTGGGTCTCCATATAAGTTGGCAAGTTGTGGGGTGGGGGAAGATGGCAGGTGCAGTGTGGGTCTGTTGGCTTTGGGTGGTCATTCTTTAGGGGGGCCAGCTAGACATTTTTTGGCTCTCCATAAGTTGGCAAGTTGTGAGGTATTTGTCAGGACATGACCATCCTCAAAGGCTGAGCAGCTTGGCGGGGCGGGGGGTGATCTCTGCCAATACCTTGACCTTGTCAGGTCAGTTAAGAAGGTCAGCAAGCAGCCTCTGGGGTGTGATGCTGTTCTGAGCTGTGTATTTGCCCAACATAAATTGAAGTGTAATTGCCCAACATAAATCAGTCTAGGGACAATAGCTGGGCATTTGTTCTACATTAGAACCACACTGTTGGGGAATGGAGCACCAATCCCCAATGCTGCTCCAACTGGCTGTTCAAGAATGTTGTGGCCCTTTTCATACAACTTCTGCCTTGTGTCTTCATTGGTGTGGGGGAAATGGAGGAGTTTACAATTCTCCCTCTGCTGGGAAATGAATCAAATTTTCATTACCTTATTATTGTTATTTTATTGCTCTTTTGCTATTTGAAAAGATGTAAAACTGTAAATTCTAGTAGAACCAATTCAGTAGCGGGGCCAGACCAGCAGCAGCCCGTGTCCAGCTGCCCCTGCGTTCCCGCTCGCCTTGCCCCCTATGTCTGATGTCAGACACAGGCTTAGCCATGCCCACATGTCTGACATCAGATGAGGGGTGTGTGGTCTGCCTCCCCAGCGGGGCCAAGCAGCCAGGTTCAGAAATAAGATTCAGGCTAGCGCTGCATTCACAGCACGGCCAGGAGCAGCTCTTCCCTGCCTCAAAGGCTGGGAGACCCTCTCCTGGCCGCACTGTGAATGTAGCTCTGGCCATCTAACTCCCCAACGGGGCTGTGCAGCCCCATTCAGGAGTTAGATCAAGGCCAGCACTGCATTTGCAGCATGGCCAGGGGCAGCTCTTTCTGTCTTTAAGGCAGGGATGATCCACTCCTGGCCATGTGAATGCAGTAATAATAATAATAATAATAATAATAATAATAATAATAATAATAATAATATGATTTCTATACCGCCCTTCCAAAAATGTCTCAGGGCGGTTTACAAAGAGAAATAACAAATAAGATGGCTCCCTGTCCCCAAAGGGCTCACATTCTAAAAAGAAACATAAGACACACACCAGCAACAGTCACTGGAAGTACTGTGCTGGGGATGGATAGGGCCAGTTACTCTCCCCCTGCTAAATAAAGAGAATCACCACGGTAAAAGGTGCCTCTTCCAGTTAGCAGGGGGCGATAGCCATTTAACTCTCAAACGGGGCCGCATGGCCCCACTTGGGAGCTAAACCAGCCCCCCCCCCATCTGATGTCAGACATGGAGGGCATGTCGGGGCTGTGACAAACGGCCCCTGAGGGGCGGCGGCCTGGGTTCTTTGAACCTGATTGCCCAATGATGGCTACACCCCTGGCCATTTGATATTACAGACCAATTTTCAAAGTAGTTTCATAGTATTATCTTTTAAAGTCATCTGTTGGTACAGATTGCCTGTGTAAATATCAGCAGCTGACATTGTTGAGAGTAGTATTTTTTCCCCCAAAGCAAACATGGCCCCCCATTTTCCTGAAAGCATTCTTTTATTATAGATTTTTACTAGAATCACATTCTTCAGCTCAGTATTCTTTGATCGACAAGTACTGTCTGATTGGCAAACAATACAGCTGTCCATGTGTCACCTATCCAGAAGGATACAGGCCTAGACACATGTTGGGATGACTAGAAATCATTATATTGCCTATACTCTTCTTATACTTACTACTACCAGTGCTTCTGTTATATCTATTATATATATTGAAGAGTTTGTTTGTGGGTTTGTTTGTGTAAAATAAAGTCATATTTCCTGATTACCTACAGATACTAAATTTTGTATACACAATCTTGTCACTTAAAGTAACTGAATACATGAGCCCTTTCTCACGATAGGTGGGAAACGGCTACAGGGTCAGCAGGGAGGAAGCCTTAAAAAGCTTACCTCCACTCAGATGATCCATTTTTGCTTGTTCGGTGGCCTAATCGGCCACCCAGATGATTGCCAGCTTCTACCGGTAGCTTGGAGGGTTAGGGTGCCCCGCCCCCAGAACTCCCATAATGCACCACATGAGTGCGCGGTGCATTATGGAGATCCCCTCTCCCTTCCTCAAAGCCAGCCGAGAGCCCCACAGTCTGTCAGCCCCAGCCAGGATTGGCAGATGATTAGTAAAATGGGGTTAGGAGAGTGCTCACTCTCCTAACCCCATTTGAGAGGGTGGCCCTGGAGGTGGGTTTGCCACCGAGGAGTTGCCGGGATGGGTTATGATCCCAGTAGTACACACTTCCAGGCAAAACTGGGCTGGGCTTCAATAGCCCAGTTTTGCCTGTGCATGTACTGTAAGTAGCTTCACTACTTTTTACACAAGAATATTCTGGGGCAGGGGAAAAGAGTTTTTGTTGTTTTTTTAGAAGAAATTCTAAATATAATTGGCAGATTTTAACTGTTATTGTTCTCAACAGATTTTCGAAACTCAATAATCATCATATAAATAATACAAAACCAAAATCCTGCCCAAGAGAAGCAGATCTCTCCCAGATTCAAATTTTCCATGATTCCAGTTTACCATATAGGGTAATTATTCAGTAAAATGAATCATGTTTAAAGCTGAAATCCTAAGCATTTCAAACTGTTCTTTAACTTCTGTTTTGCAAGCATATTAATTAAAATTTCTTGAACTTTCCTATAAGTGTAATATATGCAAAATGACTTTTCCCAGTCATCAATGGACCTCATTTACTTGTAGCTAATTTTTTAAATGACTGTCATGGGGCAGGGGGAGTTTCTGATTGGTTTGAAAATTAAGAGCAATTTAATGGAGTTTAACAATAGTAAGAAAATACATTGGATATTACAATATCAGCAGTCTTTTAAAATATAAATACTTTGAATACAATTATTTTTAGAAGCAAGATGTTTTACATTCATAAAAACATTTGAGCAAACTTAAGAATTATTTATTCTATATGAATTGGTGAGAGGTTTTTCATATAAGCATGAATTTCTTTGTGCTATTAGTGGGATATGAGAACTCTACTACACCCTAATTATTTTGTTCCTGATACAAGGTTCTGTTTCTTGTCCTTATTTTCTTGATCCTCGTCTTGTTCAATTGTAGTCTGCACTCCTGACATTCCTTCCTAGTCTCAGATTGTTCTGACCTACTGGTTCTTTGCCCTTCA
Organism: Hemicordylus capensis; assembly: GCF_027244095.1. Lineage (NCBI taxonomy): Eukaryota > Metazoa > Chordata > Lepidosauria > Squamata > Cordylidae > Hemicordylus > Hemicordylus capensis. The sequence continues at coordinate 200,491,001 of NC_069661.1, forward strand.
AAGGTTTAATCTAGTTTGGCACAGCTTCTCAACTTCAGTCCTAATTAGTTTTGATGCTGGCCCAGTTAATTCTTGCACATCACTATAGTTGGATTCAAAAATAGTGCTTATATTAAATTATTTTGTTTATCTATCTGTCTATCCTTAGAGACACAAACACGCACATACTAGATCTAATTTTAAGGGATGTTGGTGGCCTCTGAGGACAAATATGAATGCAAATATTTGTGTGTGCATATCAACAAAGACCACTTTACAAGGACTGAAGCAAATACTTGAGGGCTTTACAGGCAATCACAATATGGAAATATGATCCACTGTCTATATGGCTCAGTGCATAAGAAAGCTCAAAAATCAATATTGAATGACCCATGAATTTTCTCCTCCACTAAAGCTCACTTGAATGGTAAATGGAAACTGTAAATATACTTCAATAGTCTCATTAACATCTCCTTCTCACTTGTTTACATCTATTGATATATAAAGTTAGTCAACTGTTAAATATTGCTAATTCATCTTTCTTTGATAAGTAAATTGCATAAATAAATAGAATGAAGGGGGCGATGAGTGGATAATTTACACTAAATATGGAAATCCATCAAAGTCCTATAATCTCAGATAATACAGAACAACTTTCCATATTGATTAGGTACCACTGTGTTAGTTAATGTATCACGATTAATTTAGTTGTGATTGAAAATATGATTACATTGTGATACAGGCAAGGGAAATCTCCTCCTCCTGTTGCAAATTTCTGTTTTCCACCTGAATAATGGAATCTGGCCAGGCAAGGAGAAAAGGCACTGACTGTATTTTCCCTCAAAGAATTGAGCAATGTATCGATTAGAGAAAAGAATGCATAGCTTTTGGGTTCACCCAATAATTTATCTAGCCCATCCAATGCCAATTTGTTGATACCACTTCCTATTGCCATAACATCTACAACCAAGAAGAAGAAAAATATGGAGAAATGTATCATAGGGCTATTACAGAAGAAGTTGACAAAGATCTGCTGCACAGGTTTGGATCAATCTGGAGCTGAGTTCTATGTAACAGCTGAGAGAAAGAAATGAATCAACTTTATATTTCTTATTTGCAGAAAGTAACTATCACCAGATAGTTTGGTGCTGTAAAACTGCTGCCACCAGTCTTTCATTTTGATGCACCCTTTTAACAAAAGTAATAAAAGTTATTTAAAGTTTCCATATATTCCTCTTCTATTCCTTAGAAGTCCAGTGTACTCAAATGTCAGTTTAGTTGACAATTTTATAATCATAACAGAATTGTTCAAGATGAATATTGTTGCCTACATTATGAATATTTTATGAATTACAGTAATTTGTTGTATCATGAACTTTTCTATTAAACACTCTATTTCATCAAATGCATCTGAGGCACAATAACTTAGTAAAGGGTAGGGCATCCATAGTGGGCAATGTGACCAGGTGACACCATAGCCTATTCACACATTATGTTCAAAAAATGTGCAATCTATGTACAAGTGTACACACAGAGAGAACAGCAGAGCTATTCATATGTCCAATGCAGATACAGCAGGACACTTTCTACCTGAACCCAGGTTCACTTTTTATGTGAACACGTGGACAGATATTTATGCAAATACATGTACATACGTGGAGAAACTTGTGGGCTTATACATAAAAATGTCTGAATAAGGCTAATGTAATCTGTCATTTAGGGATGTGCGGACCGGTCTGGCAGTCCAGTGGTATGGAGGTTCGGTCTGGAGTTTGGGGATTTGGGATTGAACTGAACCCTGCCCCGCTTGGTTCTGTCCGGACCAAAACCGAACCTCCAGACAGTTCACGGATTTTTTTAAATAAATAAATAAATGTTCAAGTACCTTTAGCCCTTTCAGGGGGCTTCCTGTATGCTGCAGTGGGGGCGGGGTCCGTGAGGGTTCCCCTCCCCCCTGCCAGCCTCTGAAATCACCGCCACAGCCCAGGAAGCTGACCATTTTTGGCCCATTCGAGCTGCCATACTAAGCAGTGGTGGCCATTTTGGCCACCACCCCACATGCATAAATGGCCTCTATGAGGCCTGGCATGGCCCATGGCCTTGCAGAGGTCATTTACGCATGCACAGTGGCCATTTTGGATAAAACAAAATGGCCATCGCACATGCACAAATGGCCTCTGCAAGGCTATGGGCCATGCCAGGCCTCGCAGAGGCTATTTACGCATATGCGGTGGCAACCAAAATGGCTGCCACCACTCACTACAGAGGCCCAAACGGGAGAAAAATGATCGGTTCCCGGGCAGCGGTGGTGATTTCAGAGGCTGGCGGTGGGAAGGGGAACCCTCATGGGACTCCCCCCACCCGGGGCTAAAGGTACTTTTACATTTATTTAATTTTTTTTTAAAAAAAAATCCGTGAATTGCCTGGACCCGGACCGGGGAGGGGGGTTCCGATGGGGGCCGGACTGGATTTGGCCAGTCTGGTTCGAGTCTGGTTTGGACTCGAACTGAACTGGGCCAGCTGGTTCCATGCACACCCCTACTGTCATTTCCACTTCTTTCCCGCACAGCTCTAGATACAAATAGTTGCCCACCACCACCAGAGACAGGGAATTAATAGATCGAGCATGTGGTCTTCAATGAATGGCAAAGGGTGTGAGGAAAAAATGGTGCTTTAGAACAGGGATTCTCAATGTGTTGGTCCTCAGATGTTATTGGACTTCAACTCCCATAATCCCCAGCCCCAGTGGCCTTTGGTTGTGAATTATGGGAGCTGAAGTCCAATTACATCTGGGGACCAACATGTTCAGAATCCCTGCTTTAGACTGTTTTTCAAAATATCCATGTTTTATATTTCAGCATTTAATTTTGTGGGCACTGTGTGGAAACTAGGTGGTATAGGAAGTCCATGAAAAATGAGATTGTAATGAATAGTAAGTCAGCACATTCTGCAACTGTAAAGGAGCACATAGTTAAGAATGTAATACAAAGGGCTATAGGTGTGTCTTCTAGTGAACACCTTGTGACATCTAGGGAAAAGGCTGAAGAGTTGATTCAAGTTAATGGTTATAAGCTTCCACTGTGTAAGAGTAGGTGAGTATTGTGTACACTATGTACTGTGTAGCCAGCATAGCGTAGTAGTTAAAGTGTTGGACTAGGACCAGGAAGTTCAAATCCCCAGTCAATCCCCAAGTTCAAATCCCCAGTCAACCATGCATTGGGTGGCATTGGGCCAGTCATGTATCTCTCAGCCTAACCTACCTCACAGAGTTGTTGTGAGGATAAACATAACCATGTACACCACTCTGAGCTCCCTTGGAGGAAAAGCAGGATATATATATATATTTTTAAAAGTTTGTGAAAGGATGGCCAGCTTTAAAAATACCTTTTGTAGCAGATAGATCTTCATGGCTGGTACAGAAAACTTTGAGTAGACACAGAGTTAAGGCTAATGTGGTTTGTACAGATCCTAAAACTTTAAAACATCATTTAGTTAAATCCTGGTTGTATGATACTAGGGGTGAAGGGAGGGACTGTTTGCTCTATGAGGAGGATGAGGGTTGGTGTAAGGTGGAGCTGGTAGTGTATAAAATTGAATTTGTGGAACGTGCAGCATTCTATATTGGAGAAACAGGAAGACTACTAATGAAAAGATATAAAGAACATCTGGCTGATATGCAGCATATTAAAAGTCAAACAAAACCGTGAGCGATACATATGAAAGAAGAACACAATGGAAAAGTGACCAAAACAAAAAGTATCAATTTTGACTGTAGAAGGGAATTTAATAATTTTAAGAAGTCCTGCTCTGGATCCCCTGATGAAGGATGGAAGTTGGTGATGGATAGAGGCTAGTCTCCAACCTCCAAAGTTTGGGTAAGATTATTGAGAAGGTGATGGCTTACCAGCTCCGAGTGGTCTTGGAGAAAACTGATTATCTAGACCCATTTCAAACTGGCTTCAGGGCTTTGGGGTTGAGATGGCCTTGGTCGGCCTTATAGATGACCTTCGCCAGGGAATTGACAGAGGGAGTGTGACTCTGCTGTACTTTTGGATCTCTCAGAGGCTTTCAATACTATTGAATGTGGCAGGGGCGTAGCTATAATTGAGCAAAAGGGTTCAAAGAGCACGGGCCCTCCAGCTCCTAAGGGCCCTCCAGCTCCATCCCTCCCTATTTTCTTCATTATCTCCCTCACTCTGGGGGACCACCAGAGAGACGGATGAACGTTGGCCCTCTGTCCCCTAGCTACGCCCCTGGACTGTGGTATCCTTCTGGATCGCCTGAGGAATTTAGGGATAAGGAGCACTGTTTTACAGTGTTCTACTCCTGTGTCTCAGGTAAATTTCAGATGGTGGCACTTGGTGACAGTTGCTCTTCAAAACGGGAGCTGTTATTTGGAGTCCCTCCGGGCTCCATTCTGTAGCCAACGCTTTTTAACAACTAGATAAAACCACTGGATGAGGTCATCAGAAGATTTGGTGCTGGTGTTATCAAAATGATGACGACACAGAAATCTATTTCTTCTTTGCATCAATATCAGGAAATGGCATTAGCCCCTTAGATACTTGCCTACAGGCAGTAATGGTCTGGATGAGGGATACTAAACTGAAGCTGAATCCAAGCAAGACAGAGGTGCTCATTGTTGGGGGTTATAATCTGCAGGATGGAATAGAACTTCCTGTTCTGGATGAGGTTACACTCCCCCAGGTAGAACAGGTTCATAGCTTGGGAGTGCTCTCTGGACCCAGGTCACACCCTGGTGCCTGAGGTTGAGGCTCTGGCCAAGAGTGCTTTTTACAAGCTGTGATTGATTCGACAACTCCACTCATTCCTTGAGGAGAATGACCTGAAATCAGTAGCACGACAGCTGGCAACCTCCAGGTTGGACTATGGAAATTCATTCTATGTAGGGCTGCCTTTGTGCATCATTTGGAAAATTCGGTTAGTTCAAAGTGCAGGAGCCAGATTGTCCCCAGAGAGACTATATTATGCCTGTTCTTAAACAGATGCAGTGGCTGCTGATATGTTTCCATCCAAAATACAAAGTGCTAATTATTACCTTTAAAGTCCTGAATGGCTTAGGTCTGGGTTACCCGAGAGAGCGCCTTTCTGTCTCAGATCCCCACCACTCATTAAGATCATCAGAAGGGGTCCATCTTCGGGTGCCACCAGTTCATCTGGTGGTGACCTGGGATCAGGCCTTCTCAGTTGTCACCTCTGGGTTGTGGAACACACTCCCTATGGATATAAGAGGATTATCTTCCCTGGAGGCTTTCAGGAGAGCCTTAGACCCCTCTTTTTAGCCTTGCTTTTAATGATATCTAGTTTCAACTGTAATTTTACTGAGTTTTAATCTGGTTTAATTTTTTTCTCATTTTAATTGTTTTATTATGTGTGTTTAATGTTAATGTAAATTGCTCTGAGCCACTTTAGGAAGGGTGGTATATAAATTGAATAAATGAATAAATGAATAAATGATAAGATCAAGGAAGCAATGTTTATAGAACAATTAAAAAACTAATACTAATGTTAAGGATGAGATGAAAGAAACTATGGGATACATCGGTCACTGAAAGAGTTAATGAGGCTCTCCACACAAGCAGTGTGGAGAACTGGATGGGATTAGGCCAAGCCCACTCACCCCAACACATGAGCACCCACAGAGCCCTGTGCAGCTGGATCGGCCCCCCACCCACACTATTACCAGCCCCGTCATGCAGCTGGTAGGGCCTGAGGCAATCGGGTGCCACCTGGCCTCTGGAAGTCCCAGGATGCCCCATGTGAGTGCACGGGGCATCTTGGGGAGACCCCAGAGACTGGGAGGCATGATTTAGCTTCCCAGCAGGGGTCTCCTCACAAGTCACTGTAGCGCGGAGCCACACCGTAGTGATTCACGATTGCCAAAATGGAGTTAGCTGAGTGCTTACTCTGCTAATCTCATTTAGGAGGGAGACTTAAGCACTGCAGGCTACCCATCAGGAGCCACACAGCTCCCGGCGGTCCCCACAACTGCAGGAATGTGGGCTGGGCTCGTTTAGCCTGCTTTCCTGTGTTGATGAGAATAGCTTCAATATCTCCTTGGCAAAGGTCTGCTCTCTCCTCCCGCATGTGTTATCTATTATCTGTTTGCTGCTTTCCATTTCTCAACTTCTGTATTTAAGTGCCTTCAGCTGGCATGCTAAATGGAACACTGAGAATGGTGTATCACACCAAAACGTTTGCTCGGTCTTGTTTTAGCTTACACATTTTGGAAAAATCTGTAAGTTATTTTACCATCTTTTACACCTTAAAGAGGTCATTTTGAAGTTTATTTCAGCACTGGCAACACCACTGCAGGAAAAAAATGGATTCCAATACTTTAAGCAAGTATGCTGCAGCAAAAGTTGACATGCAGAACCATCAAAGATAGTAAGAGCATTTATATTCTCACCAAGAGAGGGTAGAAGGTGAAAGTAACGTGAATCATGCAAAAGCTTCCTTTACCAATAGCTCTCTGAAAGTGTGATTATTCATGTACACCAAGGAATATAACACCTGCTCTGGGATATCAGATGAAACAGGAGGAACTTAGAAAGAGACTTTTGAACTCTCCTGTGAATAAGACTACTTCACCATAGAGTGAATTCTCAATGCCTCAGTCATTTTAATCACAAATTTAGAATAAATGTTGCAAAAAGTTTAATGAATTGCACTCTGTTGAAGATCTATGCATGAATGGCAAAGTATTGCCTCTCTCTGAATGGCAGTTCTAATATAAATGACATAACAAGCCTAAATGAGATTAACAGATATTTACTTCATGAGCTGTTTTTACCTATACATTTGTTAGTCTTGAAGATGCCCCAAGGATCTTTGATGTTTTCCTGCTTGTAAATAACATTTTGTCATGAAAAGATTTGAAAGTATAAATGGATTTCAAATGGGTCAAAAGTAAACTTAACTTAACAAATCAATGCCAGGTTTTATAAAGTCTCACTATATTCAGGCCTTCCTTCCACACCTGTTCTTTCCACCCATTGTTACCAGTTTTCCAAAAATGACCCTGTTCTTCCAATATTTTTCTTTTCTCTCAGGTAGACAGGTGGCAACAGTTAATCTCAAGCCATTTTAGGCAACCATTGGGCTCCTCCCCTTTAGTGCTGAGCTCTGCTAGATTCCTTTCCCCACATTTTTATTGGGTTGGCAGTTTTGTGACATCAGCTGGTCTTAACTGGTGACTTCAAAAAAACCCATATTGTGACATCACTTGGGTCCTGCCTCAGAAATCTCAGGTTTTGGATACATGATAACCCCAATGTGGGATAGAAACTCACAATTCAATTCTGCATGTTGTCTCTGGTGATCTATATTCAGGTTCTCTGCCTTTCATTCCTGTGTTGTTACGTTTGGCCAGGTACATATCCTGTCAATCAGATTTTACAGTTGCCTTGTAGAGCTAAGCAGTGTTCCCTAAGGCATGCATATGTGTGCACTCACACAAGATTTTTGATGTCCACTCAGTTGGTTTTAGATCCCATCTTCAGTTTGAATCAGGAAGGCCCCTCTCTGAATGCATGTGCACACACACTGCCTTGATACTGCCACCCAGAACAAAACTCATCCCATACACAGATGAAAAACTTTAGAGGGGACACTGGAGCCAGGGCTATTTCAGCATCTATCCAGCATCTTAGTTTCTAATCAATTCCTATTTCCTCCCTTAGGCCATGCATTTTTTAAAAATAGATTAAAAATTAATGACTGTTAGCCAAATATCAAGTGTATGCAAAAATGAGGTAGTTTCGAGATGAACCTTATTCCTCTATAATTTATGTATTTTAATGTTTATCCCAATTCAAGCCACTAAATGAATGGATGCCTTGTAACTCTTTTATTCACATGTTATGTTCAGTGGCTGACATTCTTCTCAGGGCTATGAGACTGGAAGTAGCCCTGCAGAGCTGCAAACAGCCTGGAGCTTAAATGTGTTCCAGTCTTTCCCTTCAGTGGAGTTTTTACTTCCAGAAATCTGTCCCTGAGAGCTGCTGCACAGACATAAAAACTATCTGGAGGCAGGCGAGGGAAGTGAAAATCATGTCCTTCCTTGCTCCACTGCTGCTGGGGGTGTACAGAAAGAGCATTTTCCTAGCCCTGCAGAGAATGTCAGCCAATGTGTACAGTGACCACATCTGCAGTTATTTAGAGATGTGCATGAAAAAGATTTTTGATTTGTTTCAAATCTGAATCAAATTCTGAACATTTGTTTCAAATTTGAATCAAATTCAAATCTGGACTGAAAAGTCAATTCAGATTTGAATAAGATTTGAATCGATTCAATCCTGCATTGGAGGCTTTTTATATCAATCAGGGACCCTATGGCTTTTTAAAGGTGCCAAGCTGCTCTCAAATCTAATCCAAATCAAATTCTGAAAATTCAGTTTGAATCAAATTGCCCTTTAAGGGGAGATTCAATTCAAAATTGCATCACTTGAATCACCCAGATTCTAGTTGGATTTATTTGAATTCAAATCGATTTGAACATCCCTACAGTTATTCACATGATACATTCAACCATTGCACTGTCAGTCATCAAGAGGCACCTTTAAGTTTAAATTAAGAGGTGCTTACCTCCACTACCTCCAGACCTGAATGCTGCTTCAAGCAGCAGTGTACCGCCCAGCACCCCCCATGGCAGGGGATCACCTTCACCACTCACCTGGCCACAGGTGGTGGATGGGCTCTACAGAAACCAGGTGAGTGATGGTGGTGATCCCCCACTAGAGGGGGTGCTGGGTGGCACACCGCTGCTCAAAGCAGAATTCTGGTGCAGTCATAGCAGAGGTAAGCACCTATTAATTTACATTTAGGGTGCCTCTTGCTGCTCCCAGCCCCACTAGTGGTGCCTGCACCAGCTGCTGCTGTGTACAGTAGTACACTTACTGTCTGTACTCTCTGTATAATGTAATGTCTGAATAGGGTTTTTGTATTATGAAGACCTCAGCTCAACTAGGGATGTGCAAACCGGTTCAAATTCGAACCAGTTTGAATTCGAACCAGGCTGGTTCGAAGGTTCAAATTTGAACCGAATCAGCCATCAGGTTCGAGCTGCAGGTTCGAATTCGAACCGAACCAGGAGGTGGTTCGAACAAAACCAAAACTGAACCACCCCCTCCTGGTTCGAACCCGGTTAGAATTTGAACCGAACCGGGCAAACTGGTTTTGTGCACATCCCTAAGCTCAACCTTCTCCTCTTTTATGGAAAGTCATATTAATGCCTCCTAATGAAGGAAAACTTAAGCTTTATGAGGAGGGGATTTGTGTGGGTTGGGTTTTTTAGAATTAAGAATAATAAATTGGCACTACTAATATCTTTCTAGCAATCAAGTCAAACTTTGCTTCAGTTTGTGCTTTTAATCCCAGGCTAACTTTTCTTGTTAGCTTTGAATTATGCTAAATTATTTCTTTCAGCTAGGCTAACGAGGAACACTATCAAACATGAGCCTGTGTGTTCACTGCAGGCAGTGACAGTCACACAGTGAAGGACGTTTTAGAACTCAGCTACGGAAACAGGAAAACAGGTTCTTTTGCTGAAGTTCAAAAACATTCCAGCTGCTCTGTCATCCACATATGCCAGACTGACATTATGCATCTTTGAAGCAATTTCTAAGTTTATTATCTAGGTTCCCCTATATATGAGATAGATAGGTAGGTGTGGATAAAATATGCAAAATATAGAAATGTTCTGAGTACCGGCTTGGTTGCAATATTCACAGTAGATTAAGCTGTCTGCTTGAAGCCAGATACACATGCTTCATTGCATGATTGCAATATGTCAAAGCCTGTTGAAGAATAGTACACCAAGGTTGTGTTTTCTTTAATACTCTACCTCCAGTTTACTGCTGAAACTGCTATAGGAAGTCCATGTAGGGTTCTGATGCTGATGTTACCAGTGACATGTCAGTGGTAATTCATCTTTACTTACTGATGAAGAAACAAAGTTTCTTATCCAGCACTGGTAATGTATGAAGCTGTGGGAATAGGACAATGAAATCAGACTGATTTCAGAGCAAAATCCAGAATGAATTCAAAGAACAGCACTCGATTCTCTTCAATGGATTGAAGAAATCTATGTCTGCTTCAAAGGGTAAAGATCAGCAGGGCTCACAAATATTATGCATGGTGGCACAGCAGACATAAACTAATCAATCACAGTTTTGTCTTTATGTGATTCATTGATGTAGAAAGATGATGGACCAGTTCTGACAATAGTTTCTGACCTCATGTGATTAAGGACATGAGTACACACATCCCATACTTCTGTTATGGTGGGGTACCATTGCCTAATCGCATGGAGGTGGTGGTTCATATGAAACATCTTGTATTTAATAGAGTTGTGGGTTTTTTTCTGGTTTTTTGTTTGTTTGTTTTTTGGCCCAAATCTGAAACACCCCCATTTTGTTCTTTGTTCATGTTGGAATTTAAGGACTTTGCACTGTCTCATCTGACAGTGGAGGACAGACTAGTGAGTCAGAGGGCTAGAGGGTCAAGACATTGGTCATCCCTTCTCCACTGCTCTGATACTATCCCTTTGATATGTAGATTGCTAATCTCAGGGACTAACTTCCTTCCTCTCCTCTCTTCCCTACCTGTCCTTCTACCTTGCAACATGGCAAGCCTCTCTCCCTGCACCGTGCAGAGAATATGCAGAATCCATCTGCATCCAGCTAGATAGATAGATTAGAGATCTTAACTCCTCACTTTCCTATCTAGAATGGAGTTCCTTAATAAATGCCTTATATATTGATTTGAAACTATGAATTGGCTCCAGGTTACTTTACTCAGCATACACGCATGCCTAACTAAATCTGCTGTGTTGTGCCTCTGTGCACTCTGCTATAATGAGAAAGGGATTCTCTCACCACAGAGAATTTCCAACAGTTCAAAATCAGCCAATCTTAAACACCTCAATTTTGTTCTTTGTTTGAAATTGCAAAATCCGAATCCGAAATGTTTTGGATTTTTAAAAATGGCCCTGGGGCAAAACTAGTGGGTGGGGGTGGTAGTGCCCAATGGGTGGAAGCTACCACCCAAATTTAAGAGGAATTGGGCAGAGGGCTGATTTTTGGTGCATTTTTGAAGTTTAAGATTTTTCCCATAGGGAATAATGGAGGGTTCAGCAAAAGTATAGATTTGGGGGGGAATGGGTGGCCCAGAGCACAGTAAGGTGGGTGGTAGTGCCCAGTGGGGGGCAAGGAAGCTGCCAGAATTGTTTCAAAGGAATTGGGCAGAGGGCTGATTTTTAAAGGTGTAATGGCCTTTACGCATCTTTAAAGTTCTTCCCCATAGGGAATGATGGAGGTTTCAGCAGCCCCATAACTGTACTTGGGGGGCACCAGGGTGGCCCAGAGCGAGTGCAGGTGTAGAGCACATAGGGTGCCAACCACCCCCATGGATTGCTAACCCATGGGGTACTGAGTTCTGTTGTTTCTGAGATGTTTTAAGTGTAGATTCTCTGGTAGCATATGAGAGTGAATTCATGGTTTGTCATTGAAAATCTCATATGCTACCAGAGAATCTACACTCAGAACACCTCAGAAACAATAGAACCCAGCACCCCATGGGTTAGCAACCCATGGGAGTGGTTGGCACCCTCTGTGCACTACACCATCACTCGCTCCTGGCCACCCCAGTGCCCCCCAGGTGGAGTTATGGGTCTGCTGAAACCTCCATTATTCCCTATGGGAGAAAACCTTAAAGATGTGTAAACTTGAACAATTCCAAAGAAATCAGCCCTTTGCCCTATTCCTTTGGAATCTGGGTTGTGGCAGGCATCCCTTGGGGCACTGCCACCCAATCCACTGTTTTGACCCTCAGGCCCCCTTTCTGCCCTGAATCTGCCCCAAAGACATGTAAAATTCAGAAATTCTTTAGAAATCAGCCCTTCCCCAATTCCTTTGAAATCTGGGTGGCAGCAGGCACCCATTGGGGCACTACCACCTGACCCACTCTTCTGCTCCCAAAGGCCCTTTTCTGTCCCAAATCCACCCCAAATAACATCAACATCACACATCATCAACAACAGCAGAGCTTTGCAAAGAACCAGGAAGATTTCCAAAGGTCATGCACATCTACATCCCCCGCCCCCCCAGAAATGCAATTGATCTACATAGAACAATGTGAAACAACAACAATGAAATGCACACTGCCCCAAGCAGTGTGCACACTGCCCCACTGGCCAATGAGGGTAAATTTAACCCTTAATTTTTCTTAAAAGGAATAAGCCATTGGCCATGCTTTTGCTGGCCAATCTGCAGGCTGGAAGTGCCGGAAATTAAAACAGATGTCAAAACTCAGAATGGAGGCTGAAGGAGAAAGACTGTAAAATTGAGTTCCAAAACAGACAAAACAACAAAATGTTTTGTATCCGAACAGGGATTTTTTTGTTTTGGCTACAAAATTTTCTGTTTTGAGCATTGGGTGTTTTGTTTCAGCTATAAAACAGCTGAAATGGCCTGTTTTGGGCACAAAACATTTTGTATCCGAAACGAAATGCACACCCCTAGTATTTAAATCATGTGCACACACAATTAGGAAACAGTGCTTTAGTGCTATAGGAGTGGGGACAGGACATGTGCACTCATGCCTCTAATCATGTAGCAGGGCTGAACAGAATGTATTGTCTGAACCTGCCCCGTAAGTGATATGGAAGGCTTTTTTCCACTGCCAACTTAACCTGGACAGCTGATTTAAGATTTGAATCTCTGGTTTTGTTTGGTTTTGTTGAAATCAGGTTTAGATCTGCTTTCTTCTCATTTCTGACAACAAAGACATATTCGGTGTTTATTTATTTATTTATTTATTCATTCATTTATTTAACATCTTTTTATACTGCCCAAAATGTACATCTCTGGGCGGTTTAGAACAACCAGTCCAAAGATCTTAATGCACAGCAGATCACATATTGGGAAATTTGCATATATTGGCTATTTGGGAAGTTCCATCCAACTAACAAGCGATTGGTATGGCCCTGTTTTACAGTCCTCTGAAAAGATATGAGTTTCTGGAGACTGTGACTCTCCTATCACCATAGATGGCCAACATTGCTAGGCTGATGATACAGTAATATTTAAGCACAGCTCTTGGCACTTTTTATATGTGAACTCTGTTTTTAAATTAACATCTGTCTCAAGCACACCAGAAAAATGGAACACTGATGTGTCAGTTTCTATCCACCCTGCTTGGTTTGTCTTCTGTTCACTACTGCTGCTGTCCTCTCCTCTGGCTGGAAAACAAAGGGTCCTGCTGCACTTGCATCTTTTCCACCTCAGGCACCCAGCAGTGGGATGCTTTGCTTTGACAAAAGAAAGAGATGGAAGCCCATACTGACATAAGAAGAGCCAGAATAGTCCAACATCCTGCTTTCTACAGTGGCCAGGCAGAAGCATCTGGGAGGCCACAAAACCTGCACAGGAAGATAATAGCCCTCCCCTGCTGATTCTAATTGCCATCAAGCCTGCAGTCTCTGGCTAGATCTGGGTAGCAGGAGTAGCCAACATTGCTAGTGACATCAGCAAGGGAAGAGTGTTAGTCCATCATGTCCCTACCTGTAAGGACTGACTATCTAAACAGCCCTCATACTATATTGTAGCTAAGCTTAGTAAGGCAGGATGAAATTTATTTATTTATTTATTTATTTATTTATTTTTATTTAACATATTTTTATACCACCCAAAACTTATGTCTTTGGGTAGTTTACAACAAAAACAAACAAACAAACAAACAAACAAACAAACAAACAAACAAACGGAAAAGTTAAAACATTAGTTAAAACAAATACATAACAACAGAGAAATTAAAACATTGGTTAAAATGATAGTTTATTTTATTGGTTTAAATAAAATGACATCTTCTTCCCCAGCTTATCCTTGCTTGAGCTTCCCTCACCTTCCTCTGTTGCCTCCCTTGTGTGAATTTTGGATTGTGAACCAAAAGAGGACAGGGACCTCTTTTCTCATTACTTGCTAAGTCCCATGTATGCAGCTGGAACTGAAGAAATAATCAGCATCATCAGCATCATCATAACTATAATAGGGTGAAGGGAGACAGTTGTCTGGGGGCCTTGGGTCCCCCCAAAGGCAAGTCACATGACTGACTCCCCTAGCCGCGCACCCGCCCGGGCTTCCTTCAGTTGTATTCATCCTCCGAAACTGATGTGAGTGTTAAGACCTGGAGCTACCAGAACAGCATGTCTTTCTCTAGTACCATTAAATGACTTGCATCATCCACAATTTACAAAACCTTTTTAAAAGAGCTGAGCTTCGGGGGGGGGGGATTTCAAAATCTTGTCTCTGGGCCCACACCAACTTTGCTACGCCCCTGAGCATCATTACTCTTATTAGGTGGGCAAGAGGGAGGGTCAAAGCAAGAGGGAGATAGTGTGTGTGTGTATGTGTGTGTGTGAGGGTGTGTGTACACACACACACACACACACACACACACACACACACACAAAATATATGTAAAGCTTTAGAATAGGCAGCAACACAGTTCAGTAACACAGTGGTAGGTACTCCCCACCCTCCACTATTGAGCACCATTTTTAACATGCATGGGATCCAATCCAGAAGATAGATATGCCTGCTGAAGTCTGTTTCACCCTTGCTGGGAACTGTGCAAGAGAGAACCAATATTCAAAATGCTTGTATTGAGAGCATCATGACATTCTTGGTTAGCCCTCTTATATAGATCTTACTTGTCTCACCTAACAATTTTATATACATTATATTAATAGACTTCATTAGTACATTTTGGTAATTACTTTAGGGTACAGGCATTACTACAAAAAGAAAAAGAAAAAGAAATACTGGTAGGTAAGGTCAAAAGATGCACTGCAATCCATACATGAAAGCCTTATGATGGCTCAAAGTTACATTTTCTAGTAATGAGATACGTTAAAAGTATTGCAGAGAATCATTCTGCTACATTAGTATGCAGATCTTGTTCTATGTACTGTTTTCAAATCATTCAAAAGTATAGATCTATCCTGTCTATCATCATTGTTTTCCTCATCATATTGTTTTCCTCTAGGGAGTCATTTACAGTACAGGCCTTGTAAATATCTATCTGGATTACTAAAATTAGTTACTAGGTAGTTGACAGGAGACATCATGTTCAACAATGCAAAATGCCACAAGGAATAATCTAAACAATGCAGACAGCCTTCATTACACTAATGTGTGGATAATATGAACCCCTAATACATTTTAATCCTTACATTAATTGTTTGGCTAATGAAGAATCCATCTTGTAATGGAATTAAAGAAGCAATCTCTCCCAGTAATGGGCTATGTCATGTGCTCTTTCCACTTTAAGCTACAGCCAGTTCACACAATCAATTTACAATGATACCTTGCGGCGTATATGGTGGTAGCCATAGCTGTGTCCTCCTCTTGACAATTCAACTCTGCCTGGCCATTTCAGATTCCATCAATTACTTAAATCACATTATGATCCCCACATGCACTTGACATCATCTGATCTTTTTAAAAGTCCTACATCCTTCAAAATTTTTGTGCATGCATAATTGAGTCCCATGACAAGGACCCTAATTTGCGATTTTCCATCCACAACAGCCATGTTTTATTATTTGTTTGTTTGTTTGTTTATTTTTATACCACCCCAAACTTACGTCTCTGGGCAGTTTACAACAAGATAAAAACAAAAGTAAAACATTAACACTCACATATGCAACCAAGCAAAATTTGCCACTCTTGGGTCTTTTACTGATTCTCTCTCAAGGTGAACCTTACTTCAGACACCTTAAATTTCATATCTTCGGAGACAAATTACTCTTTCTTTGTTTCCTCTCTTGGGTCTCATCTCCAGTTGGCTGGCTACTTCTTCTCAGAGCTCCAGTGTCTCAAAGCTGCAATTCTCTTCTCCTGCTGCTAAGAATGTTAACATTCTTTCCATCTGAATTTCTTCATGGAATCTGGAGCTATGAATCACCTCATCTTGTGTCTTGGACAGAACTGGCAAGCTAGAAACCTCCCATTTTAAAGAAAAGGTATACTGAATTTCTGCTCAGTTGCTGTAGTTTTCAATCTGAGGTCTGAAATATGCCATTGTCTGTTAAATCACAACATCTTAAGCTGTCTTGGGTTTCTCCATGTCAGGCAGCTATCTGCATGAATGCATTTGCTGCACCAGGCCATGCAAAAGTGAATGTCAGGGTTCCTCCCAAAGAGAAACATTGGATTCCCCCCCCCCCAAATATCTTTTCCCCCACAGCCTTGCCTCAGATTCTTTGACATAGTATATTGAGAGACCCTGGGCTGGTTCAGACAATACAGCCCCTGACATGATAAGAAAGGAGATGGTCTGAGGACATATCCATCACAACATCTTTTGCTGATGCCCCAACACCCTTCCGGTACATTCCTTCATTGCATGGGGGATTGTTCATCCAAATGGCCCCTATACATGCACTCCAAACACTGGTTTAAATGGATGAATAGTCTCCACACACAATAAAGGGATGTGACAGAAGGGCATTGGCATGTCAGAAGAGGACATCTCAACAGGCAAGCTCTTTGTGTTCCAGTTCCTAATTGTAAGTAGTGGGAGATGTATCACCTGAACCAACCTTTTAGACACCTGCTTCTGGACTGAACCTGCTTCAGTCCAGATTTGGGAAACCTGATTTAGTCATGTGACTTATCAGTTCTGCTATGCCCACAAGAGTCCTCACCCTCTTCCAAAAATCCATTATGCCGTAACAGCATATGGATTGAAAAGCATAAATATTTAGTCATCCCTTTTCATGTCATAACATTGGTTGAAATATGAGCTTTTGCATTAGACAGATCTCCTGATTTCAATCCAGCTGGAACACTGTCTTTGTTCAGTCTGCTGAAGATTAATTAAATACAAGCTTATGAAATCTTTATGTATAAATAGTGAAACAAATGGAGTTATAGCAGAAGAGATTTGTTCAGTAACATCAAATGTATTCAATGGAATAGGCTTTGAAGCCAGATCTCGTTAACTGGGTACATTTTCCATTTGCTACATTGAAGTTCATTGTGTTCAGTATTTAGTCCTATGAGACTTTTCTCATTTCTCTTTGGCCTGCAACATGGATGTCTGTTTGTATTCTTCAGGCCAATCCTGCAAAAGACCTGAGATAAACAATCTTATCACATGGTAACAGACAAATTCAACAAGCACAGATGGGGTGGAAGCATAAAGTCTCAGATTTATAGCAGGAGCCATCATTATTGTGAAGAGCTGTGAGCTGAGCTGCTGAACACTGATGTATTGGTTGTGTACAGCTGTGCTTTTAGTTTTTGACCTCCTATTATAGGAGTATTGGCCTCCTATTACAGGAGGCGAATATTACCAATCATGTAAAAATGGACATGACTATTTTTATCACAAGTGCAGATAGAATGTTAACCATATGTGATCCACAAATATGCTGCTTCATCCACCATAACTCTATAGTCTAGAGTTTTGTCTTGTTGTGGACAGTAAAATCTAGAGAATAAAAACTGGCTTTCTATTGTCAGAATGCTTTTTTTAAAAAGATATAGAATATACAAAGCTATACAAGAAAAAGGGCAAGGAACCATCTCCTTTCTCATACACACACACACACACACACACATACACACACACACACTTTACCAAATCAACATATATATTTTTTAAAAAATCATTACTTAACAAATACATATATACACAAGTATATACAAATCTATCTATACAGCAGCTATAAAGTATTATTAACACACCAACTATCTACACAAATCAATGCTTCCAAACACTATCTACACAAAAGAAAGAAACCTCTACTACTACTGACACATCCACCCACACACAACAGAAACCTTCATGCATGCTACCTTCATGCATGCATGCAAACACACTCTCTCACACATGCATACAACACTTCTATCTACACAAGCACATATTTACAGAGTCTGGAATCTTTACAAATATACATTTTCCTTGGCCCCACTGTCACTGCCTCCCCCTCCCCCAGTCAACTATGTACAACACAATACATTCAAAAATGTACATACTTACAAATCTCCTTTAAAAAAAAACAAATCTACATTTTCACAGATCCACATTTTTATAGTCCCTGGACCACCGCTCTCATTGTCCTGAAGATCTTCTGTCCCACACACTGGTCAGGAGAAAAAAGAAGGATTCCAGACCAGTGGCAGGCTGGCATAGTGGGTGGGCACGCACAGCTGGGGCAGAGGGAGGGCAGAATGAACAGCTTTCAAGCTGCTCACACACCCAAACAAATTAAAATAAAAAAAGAATGAGTGAATAAAAAGCTGGTGGGGGAAAAGGCTGTGGGGATGGGGAAGAGGTGAGGGGCGAAGAAAGGGAAGGGAAGAGGAGGACGGGGGGAGGTGCTACTGGAGTACTCTGGAGCAGGCAGTGTGCTAAGCACATCAAGGAAAAGGTTAACAAAGAAAAGCACCTGCTCCAGAGAAAACAAGGACCCCCGCCACCGCCACCCCCAAATCCCAGAATAAAATAAAAACAACTGGCAGTGGCAGCTGCTGAGCTGAGAACTCTCTAGCTCAACTCAGCAAACAGAATTAAAAGCAGCAGCACCACAGAAGCAAAAAAGGTGGGGGGGACAGTGGGTACTGTGGGTTAGGGAAATGAGCTAGAGAGAACTGGCACCACTGCAGCGTCTAACAGAGAGCCAGACTCATCTGGCCAATCAGGGAAGCATTTGCTCAGCAAATAAAAACAAGCCACACAAGTCACACAAAATGGAAGATAGGACCTAAAATGGAGTCTAGAACCTCTGAACAGGTTCAAACCTGTTCAAACTGAACCTGGCTCGATTGGTTCGAACTCGGACCGGCATTACCAATGCAATGCCCTGTTTGGTCCGGGTTGAAACTTGTTTGCAGATCCCTAGCTTTGATTTTCTGTTATGAAACCCATTTTTTAAAAAAACTGGTTTTCAATTAAATATATATATAATGAGAATTCTGGCCTTAAGAGGGATCCTGGTTTCAGCTGGAGTTTACTTGCAGTATAAACAGACTATACTGAAAAGATTACTGGTGGGGAGCGGTGGGTAATGTGAAAAGTAATGGGACAAAAATCCATGATACAGGAATTGCAATGACAGTGCTACTAGCAAATAGAGGAACATCACCAACTATTTTCCTAGTTCCTTCAATAACCACTCCTGCCAGATGCATCAACATGCTTTGAGCTGGTATAAACTGGACAGGCTGTTGCTGCAACTGCATGTAAATTTAAAAAAACGAACACCACTTAACCGGTCTGAAAAAAGATGGAAAGAAAACATATAAAACACTGGGATCCAAACTTTTGGCAGTAAAATTGTCTTTATTCACTGAGTGAATGAATTATGGCAATTCCAGAGAAACTGTGTAATGGAAGCCACCAATATTATAAACCCAATGTTTGCAATTGCCAGGTCCCTTTGCTAATTCTTGTGTCCCCGGTTCGGCATATGAATGCTGAACGGAAGAATCTGACATCTGGACACAATGTTTGTGTAATGCATGAAAGGAGATAAAAGATATTGAAATAATGTTTGTGTATATCGGTACATAAGTTTACATTTTC
Source organism: Hemicordylus capensis (assembly GCF_027244095.1). Taxonomy (NCBI): domain Eukaryota; kingdom Metazoa; phylum Chordata; class Lepidosauria; order Squamata; family Cordylidae; genus Hemicordylus; species Hemicordylus capensis. The sequence continues at coordinate 200,510,594 of NC_069661.1, forward strand.
AGTTGAAGCTTATATTTCTTTCTCCTTCTTTGGCTCTTTCTTCTTCTTCTTCTTAAGGTTCAGTGGGTCTAGCCTCTGTATTCATAGAGAATTAACAGTTTGAGGGAACCCCTAAGGCTGTTTTCCCCTAGCTGAATTGGCAGGTATCGGGCTCCATTTGCTAATCATTCAAGTTTCTCATGCAGTGAATTTCAGGTCATGCTGCCTTGCTTGTCTCATCACTCAAGTTAGAATTTTTGGCAAAGCAAAGTAGCAGCTTGCCTTCTACAAACAAGCTCAATTTAAACAGCTCTATGAATATGTATGAGTATGCACACCAGCACAGGCTATTTAAATAAGAATTAACACAAGTAGGGTTCTCTTATGAGGTCATGGTATCCAATTATATGTTAATCTTGGTACTACTGAATTTTCTATTTGCTCACATCCATGTTCAGCTAGAATGCTATATAAATGCGTGGATAAACAGTACCCCACTCCCACCATTAGTCATCAGGAAAAAAAAGACTATTTGACTACTTAATGCTATTGCACAAAGGTAAAGTCTATGGCAATTACTTATTCTCACAGCTAGCTGTTACAAATTGGATATGCCTGCCAATAAACGGCCGCTGAGGTCACTTGAGGAGGTCCATATCCAGTTGCCACCAACTTGTTTGGTGGCTATACAGAAACGGGCCTTCTTGGCTGCTGCCCCGAGATTGTGGAATGCGCTCCCTGCTGAGATACAATCCTCCCCATCTCTGGCAATTTTCAGAAAACACCTGAAAACACATCTCTTCAACCAGGCTTTCTCAGCTTCTTAAAACTTGTTTTTAAATTGTTCTGATTATTTAATTGTTGTTTTATGATGTTTTTAATTGTTAATCATTGTTTTATGCTTATAATTTTTGTTTAATTATTAATTGATTTTAATGGTGTTTTAATGTAAACTGCCCTGAGCCTTTTGGAAGGGCAGTATAAAAGTTTTAATAATAAAAATAAATAAATAAATAAATAAATAAATAAATAAATAAACTACAGTTTTCTATGACTCAGAGAGCATCAAATCCCACTCATTTACACACTGTGATCTGGTCAGTTGTCATCTAGCTTATCAGGGTGGGAAGAATCAGTTTTACTATTAAATTTCACTATTATATTTCCAGAGAGATAACTGCAGAACAGTACAGAATTGGACTATTTTCAGTTAAGAGATTAAAAATGTTGATTCTCAAAAGCTGAGTGTTTTTTTTTTTTAAAAAAATGAAACCATTCAGTTACCTTTTTAAAAGAAAATTAAGATAACTATTTTTCAGCACATTTTTAAAAGAGCACCTGTAATTCCATCTCAGACAAACTACATAATCTACATTCTACTTAAGTTTCATTGCTCATAGGCTGCCCAGATGTACCTCAAAACTATGGGCCTAATGGACCTGCAGTTTGCCTGCAGTCCCCTGGCGCACTCCTAGACAACTACAATCTTCAGTCTGGGAGCTGGCAAAGGGGGCGGGACTGACTGCACAGGCTTCCTTCAACCCAGGAAGGACAGCCAGTACCAGCCAATAGAGTAGAAGCTGCCAGAGAAGCTTCCCTCCTTAACTCTGGTTTGGGCTATTTGCCCAGTCTGGACAATACAATGGAGCCTCCGGACCCTTGGTTAGGTGAGTTAAACTTAATTGCAACCAAGGGTTCCATCAGAGATTTGGGGGATGAATCGGAATCATGGTTGGGTCCAACAACTGGGGTTCCAATTATTTAGATGCCACAGGGGGGCAACCTCAGGTGACTTTGCCTCAGGTTTCCTGTGACATACGAAGGCAGCTATAGACTGAAATGCTTTTGGTTGTATTCACAGTATGCATATAGTATATGGCCATTCCACAGTAGAACCACAAATATACACCCCATTCTAAAGTGTCTGTGCTTAACATCAATATGGAAAGCCCCTTTCTGCCATTCATTTTAATTCAAGGGACAGAAAAGAGCACATAAAAACCCCATAATCATGAACTGATTTTCTTCATGAAATGACTGAAGCAGCCCTCAGAATCAGCATGGAACTCCCCACACAAAAATTGATCAATATAATGATTTTAAATAACATTTTTGAGCATGGGCAGCATCCAGAGTAGTCCTGCATTCCATAAATGTTGCTGCACTAGCATAACACATGGTTGTGTAAGGAAATTAACCTCTGTTCCAGTCCCGTACTTGCACTAGCACATGTTGCAATTGTTGTGCAACCCCTTTCACAAGACGTGCAGATGAGGAGCTCCTTGTGTAGCATGTGTTTGGGTTCTTTCTCAAAGGAGAACAGCTTTGCAGAACTCTGGCTATCCTCACTAATCCCCCCCTCAATGTACTTTGGGGACTCTGGATTACTAAACACTGTGGCTGCGCTTTGCACACAGCACCTCCTAGGCAAAGCACCCCCACAGCATTTAGCAATCCAGAGTCCCCAAAGTACATAGGGGCAATTTTTACCAATTTATCCTTCCCTTAGAAGCACTCTTTAACACTACTAAATATGTCTCTGAGGTCTCCATGACTCTTGGGGAAATATTTAGATGTGTTCAAGAGTAAAGAAGGGATTGGAAAAAAATTTCTTCCCTGCATGTGCTTTGGGACTCTGAATTACTAAATCCTGTGGAGATGATTTGCAAGCAGATACTCTGCAGCATTAGTGAAGGTGCCAGCCACTGGAAACTAAAAACAAACAAACAAACAAACAAACAAACAAACAAACAAACCCACCTTCCTTTTGTGAACATCACTGTGTCACTCCTTGTGTGTTATTTGTTTTGCCAAGTTGCTAGTAATCTTTTAGATAAAAGAAATCCTGCAGTCTGATAAATACAAAGATATAAAGAAATGAGTTAAACTGCAGGTGCAAACCTTGAGTGAGCTTGTGTTTCATTGTTTTTGTTAATTTGATACAGTTGCTTTTTAATGCAGGCCCTTTAACTAGAAAGTAATATTTGAAGAAATATCTCTCTTAGGAAGTGTTATATTGCCAATTAAACATTGTGAAATGTACTTACTGCTTTTGGTGCCAATTTTCATTAGGCACTCTCATGGGTTTTAAGGTCACTATCTAATTTACAGATTTGAAACTGTGAATATATAAATTCTCTCTTCAGATGATGTTAATTCTGCATGATTGATCTAATCCTCCTTTGTATTCCCCCCCCCTTCATTATCTGGTAATCTGCATTTATATATTGCGAGGACTGTCATTTTACTGTAGCTATTGAGCAGGGTTATAATGGCCCTCTTCCACAAACCAACCAGTCAAAAATATAAACATTTCTAGTAGAGTACACATTTGCCCAGGATGTGACACTGACTCAGCATGCGTAGACCCGTTTTCAGTAGCAAAGTCTAGGACTGCCATGCTAAGCCATTGTCTGCAAAACAGACTTGATTGAATGAACAGAAAGGAGAATTGTGAATCACCCATATGTCATCCATGAGTCATTTCAGCCTCCACCGAGATAACCTACATACATGTCTATGAACTTCAAAACCATTCACAGTGGGATTACAAAACAGCTTAGCATTGAAGACTTACTTCTCTTGCATTGAACAGGCAACCATTTCAGCTACTTTGTTGCAGCATATCTACATGCAAAGGAACTTTCTCATTCTGTATGTTTGAAACCTTCCTTTCTGAAGAGTAGAAACCTAGTTGCTCACCCACGGGCATGTGTGCCATGGCCCACTTGCCCCAGCTCCCTTTGAAAGGCACACAAGGCAGTGTAGGGAGCCCACAGACTCCCAGGACTGAGAGGGTTGGAGCTTGGCATCTGTTTAGCCTTTGGAGTCCTCCCTCCTCAGGTCAGTTTTGGAAAGCGGCAAGGGAGCTCAGAGAGATTCGATCCTGGGAAAGAGGTGGTGGCTCCATTCCGGAGTTGGCATCAGCGGTATTAGTCAGCCAGGCCTTGGGCTGGCAGACAGTGGGAGCAGCCTTGGCCTCTGGGAAGGCCATGGAGGGGACTGGGTAGCATGAGCTGCAGACAGTTTGGCGCAGCAGCAGGTGGCAGTGATTGATTTACGGGTGCTTGCCCTGGGGGGGGGAGTTCCACACAGGTGGAGGCTCCACTTGATTGGGATGGCGTGGTAGCTGTTTGGGTTGTAATAGTTGGTGCTGTCCCCCCTGCACTTGTTTTGGCCTGCAATATGGCATTTCTGGCCATCTGGCCTAGCTGGGTTGGCAGAGCATTTTGCAATCCCCTTTCTCCACTATTCAGCCCTGAACTTCAGGGTGGGGGTGGGCTCTTTGATGACAGCCCAGCAAGGAGCTGGGGCCCTCCTCCCTGCAATTTCACATCCTGCCGGGGCACTTTTAATTGGTATCTTACCAGTTTGGGCATAGGCAAAGTCCTTTCTGCCTGCAAAGCCGTGAGGGCCTGGGGCTCGGTTTTGAAGGCAGTCCACATTTGCAGGAACAGAGTTGTGCACTTGGTGATGGTCCCTGAGAAAGCCAAGGAAAAGTGGGGGGCAGGCCAATACAGCCCCCCAGGAATCAACCTCCACAGCTCTACTCTTCAGATGAGAAGGAGGACTTGGGCCTTATTAAGGCACTCATAGCACATATTGATGCTTTGGAAGAGGCAAAGCAGGTACAGCCCAGTGGCAAGGATAAGTGTGGGCCCTCTGGAATTCCTCCAGTGCCTCACAAGGGTACCAAGGGTGCAAAAAGGTTGTGTTTCATTCAATCTTTGTCTGACAGATTGGCAACATTAGAGGTGGACAACTCTGAATATGTGCCTGCGCCTGTGGACTTGACCCAAGAGGGTGACGGAGTTGGGCCCAAGCTGGCTGCAGCTGATGGTGAAGGAGGAGCACCAGCTGATATTGGTGCAGGTGAGTCACCTCAAGTCTTTTGGCCATGGGCCATAGGACCCTATGGTTTCTCCCTGAATTTTGCACAAGAGCTTGCACCTGCTCGCTCAATTTGGTTACCACTTAGACCCCCATGGGTTCTAATATATTGGGGTGGTTCTACAGGTACAGCATGCCAGAGGGCCAGCTTTGTTAAAGTACTTTGACATTATCTACAGAGGTTACATCAGTTTTGTGGGTAATGCTTGGCAGAGATATGACCAAGCATTTAGGATGTGTGCAGCTTTAGATACCACACTCCTTTGGGACAAGCAGCACCAGGAGCTTTGGCTCCAAATTATGACTCCACCCAGGCCAATACAAGGGGATTAGTCAGACAGTGGTCACATTATTTCTAAGACTCACGCAGCACTCGCTACTGCTTCGGTCACTGCTCAGGGCATTCAAAGCCCTCTCCTATATTGGGAGTTTAACAGCAGTGGTAAGTGCACATGAGTCCTATGTAGGTTCCACCATGATTGTGGTTTTTGTGGGGGTAAGCACCCGGGAGCCAATCCGGACCAGAGGTTTCAAAGGCAAGTTTAGAGACCCTGCCCAAGGAGATAAGACAGGCGGTGGGAATTCTGGATGGTGCTGGTAAAGGACCCCAGTCCAATTAACGTGTGGGTACTGCCTCACTGGTTGCAGGATGACCCATGTCTTGCACAGGCTTAGTATTTGTTGTTAGGCTTTTGAATTCCTTGTGCATTTCTGAGAGTGCATAGGTAAGCTTGGAACCTGAAATCATGTCCATGTAATGGAGGTGGTGGTGTGAAAGACTAGGAAAGAGGTTGACTTAGAGTGGGTGCTAGGCGCCTTCCCTTCACTCCTTCTGCCTACTTTGTGCATTTCGCCGTTGGGGCTGCTACCCAAGGAGGTACCTGGGGAATTTCATTTGATACTTCATTTATCTTTTGCCTGGGGATCTTCTGTGAATTGCAGCATTCCAGCTGAGCTTTGCTCAGTTCAATATAGGTCATTCGATGTGGCAGTTCAGTGGTTTGTTCTTGTGGGTGTGGAGTATTGCTGGAAAAATGTGACTTTGAATCTGCCTTCCACCTGCTGCCTGTGCTCCCACTGGATTTTGAACTATTCGGTTTTACATCGATAGGGCCCTTCCCATGGGTAGCTCTGTGTCCTACACGGCATTCGAGGCTTCAGCTCTGTGTTGGAGTGGGCAGTTTGACACCATATGCAAGTACGGACAACTGCCCATATTTTAGATAATTTACTTTTTGTGGCAGTGGGTACTGGGGAGTCAGGAGGAGAACGCGGCAAGGGTTCCTTCTGTCCTCCCACTGGCCTCCCAAATGACAGCCTAGGCCAGCAGCAGCCCATTTCTGGAAGGAGCCCCACTGCCACCTCCACCGCCATCCCTGTGGCCACCAACATCCTACCTCACAGCGGCTTAATATTCAAAAGTAAAAGTAAAATTTCCCTTACCCCCCCCCCCGCACACACCGCCCCACATATAGCCCTTTACTTGTAAAGGAGAATCCTTGCCAGATCCCCCTTTACAAGAATACCATCGAGCCGACTTGCAAAGCAGCAGCTTGACTAAACTTGCCCTTGGATCACCACCCCCCTTCTAGTTTGGCTTGAGGGTGAGCCTTCGAGCCAAATCAGCTTGAGTGTGAGCTGGCTTGATTCTGAGGCAGCTCACATAGCCCTATCTGACATTCAGCAAATTGGCTGCTGGTGTTCTTGTGTTTACAGGCGTTATGTGCATTAAGCATTTGTTGCGTCCAGTTACTTGCATTCTTTCCTCTTCTGACAGGGCCTGTGATGCTGGTGAGGCAAGCTAGAGTGCTGATCCTCAGGCATTCCATTGTGTTCTGGGCCCACAAGTGGACATGAGTGCCAGATTGGGAACACAGCTGGGCCTCGGACAAAGGGTATCAATCTCATGGATTGGTCAGCGGGGTATGTTGTTTGTCCAGTTCTTGCCTAATATCCAAGAATACTTGGAGGCCAATCTGCCATCTGCCATCCTATTTTTAGATATTGGGGAGAATGATTTGGTAGTGCAGGCAGGGCTTTTCATTAGCTGCCGGGCAGCCAGGGACTTTGGGTTAGTCCAAAAGTGACTTCTCAGCATTTTTTTGATTTGGTCCGACCTGCTACAGTGCAGGGTTTGGAGGGGTGTGGGTAAGCCCGGTAGGATCAACCAGGCACACAGGAAAATCAATCATGACCTGGCCAGGTTTGTTTCTTGTCATGGTGGGGGAGGGCTTCCCCATTCCAACATTGTTTTTTTCTGCACCTGAATTTATAGCGGGAGAGGGAACAGGGTTCACCTCTCCCCTTAGGTCACCAATGTCTTATTGGAAGACTTGCACAGAGGATTGGCTGCAGTTTTCCATAGTTGGTGGCTGGTGTGAGGGGTCAAGCTAGGCCAAACCCTCGCTTTGGCAGGTACAGTACAGTTGGAATCAATAGGCTAATGGAGGTGACCAACTTCAGGTATGCATTCGGCAACAGAGGTGGCCTGGTCAATTCCTAGAGGCTTTGTGGCTTGGAGAGCTCTGACCTGGCCCGTTCTGTCAAACAGCACTTGTTTAAAAGGCTTTGCAATATTTTTTGGGGTGTGTGTGTGTGTTGATGCTGTAGACAGAGACCTGAGCTTAGGTTGGCTGAGATGGGCAGCTCCACCTTAGAGTGAATGGGCTGCCTGGAGCCAAGGTTTGTCATCCATGGGTTTCTAGGTGATGCTTGCACCTATGGTGTCATGCCTCTAGCTACTGCACTGTAGGGGCTGGTGAGCCAACCCTTCTTCTGCTTAGTTTGTTCTAATAAAAATGTGGCCCTTTATACCATATCATGGGTCTTGTGTCTTCTTTGGTGTGGACTCAAATGTTATTTTAGCATATTAATCTATTTTTCAGTGTTTATTTCACCTTCCTTCAGAAAGATGGAACAACAAGATGCCAACAGCACAAGATAAAAAATATATAACAGAAATAGTAAAATGAAATGTCCTTCATTGCATTCCAGAATAGTAAGCCCACTTTCTATTGAAAACAACCATTGTACTACAAATCTCATTTGTCACTATCAAGACTCTTGTCAGAATCCACGGTTCCTATTATTCACGTTTGTCAGCTGCTTTGCCCTTATTGTGTTAATTTTCCATTTTTTACAGCAAGTTAAGAATAGAAAAGCTCAGAGTTAATAGTTCCTCTAACAATACTCAAGATTGCAGCCAGTGCACAACCGTTCGTTATTTATGCATTCTGATAGCAGCCTGCATAAATAATATCTCTTGATAAAAGAGATATCAAGAGGAATTAATGTGCACTACTGTAAGAAAAAAAATCCTCTTCTGAAAACTTGGAAAATGACTTTTGCTTTCACAAAATCTCACAGTTAAATATGTCTGAATAACAAAAATTTCATTTGGAACAAACTGGTTCATGACAGTGTTGATAAAAAAGCAAAATACAGGTGTGATTTTTTAACCTTCTCCTCTCCCCTGCCCCCAGAGTCCACACTCCAGAGACCAATAAGCTGTTATAAGCACATATATCTAGAAATTAACTTAAATGAATTAAAACACATCTAACGGATTATGGGGCTATTCACAAGACTGGGCAGGTGGGTTGGGGGAGGAAGGGTTCAACCTACCTTCCCCCAGATGATCACTCTTCATTTCTTTGGGAGAAGCATGGACCACTATCTGCAATGCTCCCACAATGTGGATTAACAGAGGCTATGACTTCTTGTCTCTGGATATCCCACAAGGCACCGCATGATGAGCATGGTGCCTTGGGGGATTCCCCCATCAGACAGGCACTCTAGGCGCCTGTCTCTGTGTCCACGCAGCCCGAGGAGCAGTGTTCCTTCTAACAGAGATTCCCAGATGTTGTTGACTATAACTCCCATAATCCCCAAGCAAAAGGCATCACAGCTAGGGATTCTGGGAGTTGTAGTCAACAATATCTGCGAATTCCTGTTAGAGGGAACACTGCTGAGGAGACACACAATCCTGGCAACTGGATTAAAGGAGTGCTCTATCCCTTAAGCTTGGCTAAGAGTGGGTTAGGAAGTGGGGATCGGATGGGTGGGAGCACTGGGATCCATGCAGATCCTGGCACTCCACATAAGCAGCCGAGCCCAGGCTAGGCTGCTCATGAGAACAGCCTCTATATGTAACCCCACTATTACTACAATTGCTATTACTCAAGTATGGTGAGGATTAGCAATAAAGGACCCCTGAATCTGGCAGCTAAAGGGTGTGATGAGTTCCCTCCCCTTTCTGAATTTGTAGTGGAACATGCTTCAGAATCTGCTGGAGTCTGCTGCACCAGCAAGAAGCAGAGTAGCTCCTGATCTGAGAGAGGGAAAAGGCGACTTTGAAACGCTTTGCTTTAGGAACTTGCTTCTTTTGTTGCAGCTGATCTTCAAGCAGGTTTGTGCATCAGTTCAAGACTTCGGAGCACATTCCATGTCTGCCTTCCTTGTCTCTCATATCCTTGAGACATCATAGAGGAGTGGTATGAACAGTGCAAGAGTACTTTGGGGACATTGCTAAGGAGAGAGACTGGGAGTTTTTTTCTTAACAAGGCATATGCTACCTTGAACAAGCAAAGCTATTGTATAATAAAGGTAAAGTGTGCCATTGAGTCGGCGTCGACTCCTGGTGACCACAGAGCCTTGTGTTTGTCTTTGGTAGAATACAGGAGCGGTTTACCATTGCCATCTCCCGGGGAGTATGAGATGATACCTTTTAGAATCTATATATATAATTCTCCTGGGTGTGCCCAGGAGAAATGCGTCCCGGCAGCCCAGCTGATTGGCTGGGCTGCAGGGGGCGCCTGATTGGCTGGCAGCACACCCAGGAGAATTCGCTTGCTGGGCGGCTGCGGAGGCAAGGCGGCAGGCCCAGAGCGATGGTGGCGGACCAGGCCGTGGTGGCGGGGCCCAGCAAGCGGCGGGCCCGGCAAGGCGGCGGGGCCCAGCGAGGCGGCGGGGCCGGGCCCGGCCGCGGAGACGAGGCGGCGGGACTGGCTGGACTGCGGAGGCGAGGCGGCAGGACTGGCCGGGCTGGGCCCGGCCACGGAGGCAAGGCGGCGGGCCTGATGGCGGCACTCTGGGGCCGGCCGCGGCATCGGCGGCGGCACTCTGGGGCCGGCCAGGCCCGCTGGCGGCGGCGGCCACACTCTGCCCCGCCGGAGACGGGGGGCGGGAGGAGAGAGAGAGAGGTAGCCTGGCCGGGCCCGGCCGCGGAAGCGAGGCGGCGGGACTGGCCGGGCTGGGCCCAGCCGCGGAGGCAAGGCGGCGGGACTGGCCGGGCCCGGCCGGGCTACCTCTCTCTCTCCTCCCGCAGGGCGGCGGCCGCACGGGTCAGCTAGTATTCCTATATTGCTGCTGCCCAATAGAGGTGTTTCCCATAGTCTGAGAAACATAGTCTGGGAAAGATACCAGCAGGGATTCGAACCGGAAACTTCTGGCTTGCTATGAGTCATTTCCCCACTGTGTAGCTGTATGATAATATTGTATACATATTAGGGATGTGCAAAAATCAATTTTTTAAATTAGATTTGTGCTCCAAACAAATCATCCCTGATTTGTTTTGTGTCCAAATCTACCCCCTCCAAATCACCACAGATTCAATTTGTATTTGCTTTGCTTTGCTTTGGATTCAGACTGATTCGGATGACTTAGTAAGGTCTTAGGGGCACCAAATTTAAGTGGTGAGTAGGTCCCCAAGGGTGCCACCTACCACCCAAATGTCAAGGCAGTGGGACACTTGGTTGATTTTTAATGGATTATTTTAGTTTTTACTGATTTTGAACATTTCTGCCATAGGAAATAATGGGGATTCAACACTGCCATATCCTAACCTTAACACGGATCTCCAGCTTTCTTTTCTTTTCTTTTTTTAACTAAGCTCTAGCCCTTGTAGAAGTGGAGTTATGGAGAAAATGTGCAGTCATTTTTCAAGTTTTTGGATTCTTTGGTGTATAACAACTTTTCCTCATAATGAATCCCTATGAGGATTCATTGCACACCTTCATTTCTTCTGTTCATTTTGACTATAATTGGACAGTGCCAATTGTCAACTGCCATGTGTCAACTACACCCCCCCACACACACACACACTGGGGTACTCAGTTTATTTTTAAGGTATTTTGAAGTGTTTAGATTCTTTGGTGTCTTCATGACACACATTCATTTCTTCTGTTCATTTTGACTCCACTGCTTTGCAGGTGGGGGTGGGGAATTATTGGAATCCCATGTTCCAACTATCCCACAACCCACAAGCCACTGAGTACTCAGTTTATATTTTAGGATTTTTTGAGGTGTTTAGACTCTTTGGTGTGTAATGAATCATCATAGCAATTCATTATGAGGAAAGATTATTAGACACCAACGTGCCTATACACTTGGGGGGGGGGACCTAGAATATAAACTAAGTAGTACCCTACTGCCTTGCGGGTGGGAGTGGGGTGTAGTTGGAACATGGCAGTTGACAGTTGGCACTGTCCAAAGACAGTCAAAATGAATAGAAAAAATGAAGGTGTGTAATGAATCGTCATAGGGATTCATTGAGGGAAAGATATTACACACCAAAGAATCCAAACTCTTGAAAAATAGTGACCACACATTTGCTCCATAATTCTACTTCTACAAGGGCTAGACCTTAGCTTTTTTTTTTTTAAAGAAATTTGGGAATGTGGGGAATTAATAGGAGGGAGCTGAACCTTGATTTGATTCAAATTGAATCAAGCATGATTCAATTTGTACCCAAATCTAGCCAATGGACCACAAGGGTGATTTGTTTTGTCTCTAAATCACCTGAATCAGCTAGATTCAGGTACAAATCAATTTGTACCTGAATCAATTTGCACAGCCCTAATACATATGGTATCCTGATTTGTCCTTTTGTAAACCTTACCTTGTTTTCTTGAATAAGAAGGGAGACACACACACATATATAAACCACAGTGGATCCCAATTCCCTCAAAAGCTGCTTATTCACAAGAGAAGAATACAAAAAGAGAGAGAGAGTTTCAGCAGTTTTGCAACCCACAAATGGATGAAGCAGCAGTTTGAGTTCCCCTGGCTTCCAGAGTTGACCCTGTGGCTGGATGAGTGCTGTTTAAGAGCACTGAGTTGCCATTCTCTTCTCCTTTCAGTATGTCGGCCTTTGCCTTCTACCTTATCTCCTTGTCTCACTCATTTCTCACATTCTTCTTCATAATCTAATGGTTCATCAAGAGCTCCTCTTTTTTACTTCAGTGGAAGAGGTTGGGAAGCTATGTTGACTGGCTCAGGTGGCCCATCAGGGAAACTAGAACCAACACACCCACCATGATACAGCCGTTCCTTTATCATCTGATGCAGAGAAATTCCTCAGGGAGGGATCTGCCTGCTGAAACCAGAGTTCCCCCAGTTCCACCAGAATTAGTACTTAGAAAATCAGGCAAGACCCCTTTAAGCAGCAGAGCCTTCATCAGGGAAAGCCAGTCCCACTCTACTTGGGCAGTAGCCATGAAAATCAGCAGTCAGCTCCAAGGAGTCAGCAGTCACTGAAGTACAATTTCTCTTATTTGGCTATACCCAACTTTCTTATGGTCTTGATCCAAGGTCTTGATCCATTTCCCCTTAGAAAGTGTCATATAGCCCTATTCAGATCTTCAAAGTTCTGTTCACAGTTACAGCACCGAGGCAGGGTGGAAGTCCCACCCCGGAACTGTCACCTACTCCCTTCTCTAGCCACTCACAGTTACAGCAGCATTTGTGTGCCCATGAAAATGCCATAACCATGATGGCCCATGCTTCCATGACTGGCAGCCTGGATCACCCCAGGCAACCAATCACGGAAGCACCATCATCAAGAATATGGTGTTACCCTGTGCACACAATCACCGAGGGATGACCATGAACAGAGCTTTGAAGATTCAGAATAGGGCATATGTATTTCCTGGATCCTTGCCTCAGTGGAGACTGCAGCTTGGTCTGGAACAGGACACTTCTAGGCTCTACTGAATGGCCCTACTGCTAATGCAGCTAACACCATACACTTCACCAACAACAACAACACACCTCAGAAGGTGGGAACACTCTAACCAGGGCTTCTGAAGAAGATCTTAGTAGTCAGAAAGGTTTATGTGGTAGCAAGAAGTTCTTAAAGGGTCCAGGCTATTGTTCATATCTTGCCTAGCCTTCTGATGGGCCTCCTCCTCACAAGCAGATAGTAGTGAGGCTCTCCACATGAGCAGTGTGGAGAGCCAGATTGGGTTTGGCAGGGAGCACGTGCTTGGCCCGCTCTCCCCATTGACAATCATACAGCCCTCCCTGGGTGGCCAGATCGGCTGCCCACACAATAAACATCTCCATCACTTAGCCGGTTGGGGCTGTGGGGATCAGGGGCCACCCAGCCCGTGGACATCTTAGAATGCCCCGTATGAGTTTGTGGGGCATTCTGGGGAACCTACGATGCTCGGAGGCTTGCTGCAGACTTCTACTCATAAGTCACTATGGCGCGGAGCCACATCATGGAGACTCACAATTACGAAAATGGGGTTAGAAGAGTCCTTGCTCCGCTAACCTTGTTTTAGAGGAGGGGTATTTTGGTGGGCTAGCCACCAGGCTCACCCACAAGCCCAGTGGTCCCCATGACCTCTGGAAAGCCTGCTTTCGAGCGGTCATGAGAATAGCTTCAGTGATTACCATTGTAACCCTCCTAATGTGCCTGACCCTTTGACTATGCCCCATGTCTGAATTCTTAGCTAAGTTGTTAGTTCATTGACCCCTGCTAACTGGGCAAAGAGGTACCTTTTTAACATGGTGATTCTCTTTAATTAGCAGGGGAGAGTAACTGGCCCTATCCACCCCCAGCACAGTACCTCCAGTGACTGTTGCTGGTGTCCATCCTATGTTTATCTTTAGATTCAGAGCCCTTTGGGGATAAAGGAGCCATCTTCCTCCCTTCCTTCCTCCCTCCCTCCCTCCCTCTATGTAAAACACTTCAGAAACTTGCATTGAAAAGAGGTATATAAATATTTTTTGTTTGTTTGTTTCATTGTATGGAGTCAGCTTTAACTCAAAAATCAGTTTCTCTCTGACCTTAAATGCCCTGACACACAAAATGTTGCTTGCACTATCTAGATTTGTTTAGTTAATCTAGTACCTTGTTTGACCATGGTACAGCATGCTCACTCCTGCTCTCTTTTTGTAACCTGAAATATATGGGCCAAAACTTTAGAGATAGCTGCTAACAGGATATCTTTTAAAGCTAGATTTCATAATATATAATCCTTATGTCTTTTCTTCATGTGTAACTCTATAATTCTAAAATAAGTATTCCAATGGATATGAAGAAACATCCATATACACGGTATAAATGTGTTCCTTTAATTAAATATATTTAGAAAATATCATCTTTCTGCAGGAAAAAATTGTAACAGATCTTTTCAGCAAGTCTTTTTGATATTTTAAAATGATGTAATTCAAATTATAGCACCCCACCAACCGGAGTCAACTAAAACTGTGGGTGGCAGACAGCCCATTAATCACATTTTAGGAAACGCAAACAGAAATCTTATTACCATTTGGTAAAGTGTATAATCTGTCTTTAAAAACCACCACAAAAGGTGGTGAATAAAGGAAGCTGAATATAATTAAATATATGTCTTTAAAGAAGAAAAGTAGTCATCTTGGCACACCCATATTCACCAGCCACTCATTCTGCTTTGCAAGACGTAACATAAATGCTGTACAGCATAAAAATAGCCCTAGTGCTTATCTACATTATGTTAAAAAGTTATCAGCTTTTCCAGGAAAAGGTGAGAGCAACATCTCTAATTAGATTGGGGATTCAGCTGCCAAGATCTCAAGCAGAAACCGTGGGTCTGAATCAAGCTTACTCAACCCACTAGCATGGCTCAGCTGACCCCCAAATGCGACTTGTTCCCAGTGGAAAGCAATTTAATGCTTCACTGCACAGAGAGTAGTATATATGAATGCAAAATAATACCCAGATAAATTAATGACAGGTACATCCGAATAGGACGATTTCAAGGCAAGCTTGCTGCACTTCCATTTAATATATAAATAACACCAAGTGGCAGGCTGCCTCAAGAAGTTCTCATCAGGCAAACAGCCTCCATTGTCCATTAGCAAGGAAGTCTCCCAATTATTTAAGGCAACATAACAGCAAGAAAGGCAAAGTGAAAGCTATCTGCTGGTAGGAAATTCATCAGCGCATTACAAACGCTTGTAGCTTCTGGAATTCGTGCAAGCTCTTTCTGTCTTCCACTCTGCATCTGACAGTTCAGATACCCTAGGGTTGTAGGCATGGCAAAGTTCAAGAACGTAACAGCAGGGCTTTGCAATAAGGCACATTCAAAGGCATAAAACTGTCAAACAATAGCAAATATACCAAGAACGAAATAATGGAAGTCAGTGATTTTAGCAATCTTATCTTCCTAGCACAGTGTCTGTTGCTGTTCCTGGGATAACAGAGCAAAATGTTGAGAGGAGTTTGAATACTTCAAATCAGCTGCCAGCAGAATTCCTTCGTAAATATCTAGGCAGTGTCCTCTCCCACCAAATGGAATGGAGTTATATTGGAGAGGATAAGCATATTTCCCTCTCTATATTTTGATTTGTTTTGTTTTTAAATTGGCCTGGATGTGACCTTTGTACAATATAGAAACATAAGATCAGGGAACAGGGGGACCCAAGTAGTTTCCAATGAAAGATAAAGCAGAATAGTGCAGGAGGTGGAGATGATGCATTGCTACTTTGTAAACCATGAAACAAACAAGCCCAAAACCTTTAGACAATAGGCAGATGGCTACAGAGGACAGGATGTTTTCTTTGTTGGCATCCAAACTATGAGATAAACTACCATAACTATCATATCACATCCAAACTGTGATATAAGCTATCTCTCCCTAGACATGTTTGCTTGGTGCCTTATTTACCGGCTTTTAGGCAGAAAGCAGACAATCCATTTCTCTTGGATTTTAATGGTATTTTATTTGAACCTCTTTTACTGGACAACTTTGCAGTGTATTTTGGTTTGTATAGCTGGTTCATTTATGAGGAGAGCTGGTCTTGTGGTAGCAAGCATGACTTGTCCCATTAGCCAATCAGGGCCTGCCTTGGTTGCATATGAATGGGAGACATGATGAGGCTGTTCTCACGACTACAGAAAATTGGGCGGCTCCACACCATGGCTACTCATGAGGAGACCCCCAGAGGGGAGGCGAAAAGCCACCTCCTGTCTCCGTGGGTCTCGCCAGCATGCCCTGCATACTCATGCAGGGCATGCTGGTGCTTCCGGGGGCCAATTGGCCCCTGCTCCCACCAGCCCCCACCGGCTCTATCACGGAGCCAGCAATCGTGTGGGCGGCCAATCCGGCTGCCTAGGGCTCCCGCCCGGATCATCTGTAGGAAGAGTGGGCTTAGCCTGCTCTCCCCGCTCAGCTCCTGAAACCAGATCGCACTGATCGTGAGTCCCCGCTTGATGAGTGAGCACTGTAAGATATTCCCCTTAGGGGATGGAGCTGCTCTGGGAAGAGCAGAAGGTTCCAAGTTCACTCCTTGGCATTTCCAAGATAGGGCTGAGAGAGATTCCTGCCTTCAACCTTGGAGAAGCCTCTGCCAGTCTGTGTAGACAATACTGGATGAACCTATGGTCTGACTCAGTATATGGCAGCTTCCTATGTTCCTATGGTATATTTATCTGCTCCTTCATGCCATTTGTTCTTAGCATGTTTATATATTTTTATGTTGTCATAAGCATCCTTGAGGGTATCGCAGAACGTGGGGTAAATAAAAAAACAAGGTAGTGGTGCAATAGAACAAGGTTGGAATTGAAATTCCTCCAAAGTGAAATTCACAAGAGAATTTCATCGCTCCTCCAAGGAGAAACTGACATTTGAATGTATCCCCCAAAGGAAATACATTCGAGAATTTTCTCATACAGTTTCTCCACATCCCTAAGTTAACAGACATAAGAACATCTAATTTAAAAAAAATTGTTATATTGAAGAACAGACTTCTATTGATTGAGTCAAAGCACCTTCACTTGGTGCCTGAGATATCTGTGCAACTATCTTCAATGCAGCATCTGTCAAAAGTACTAGCTAAGGGAAGAACCATATTTCCAAACAGTACATTACAGTTTGAGTGCTGGAAATTAGATATGTCCACAACAGAAGTGTTACCTTGAGGGAATATTTTTTTTTTTATTCTACACAAGTCAATAAATAAGAAAAAAGAAACCTATAACAACATAAATTGTGTTTCATTTACACATGAATATTTTTGTAAGTTATTTTAGAAATTCACAGCTTATTCTTCACTGTTTTTCTTATAGAATCCCCCTCCCCTTGCCTCGTGCAAGTGGGAGGGTGTTTGTCCCAGCCCGGGACTCACGAGCCCAAGAAGAAGCCTGATTGGTTGGCTGGCTCGTGGTGGGCGGGGCTTGCTGAGAGGCCGAGCGTTTCCCCGCTCTGGCCTCTCAGTCGGCTGTTTGTTTCCGATTAGGAAGGAGCTCAGTCCGGGAGCTCCTTCCTCGAAGGCCTTAGTTGGGGGGGTGCGCCCGACAAGCGGGCGAGGCGGCATTCGGCGGCGTTCCGTCGAGGGGGCCATAGTGTCAGCGGTGGCCCCGCTGGTAGGGGGGTACTCCCGGGACTGCTCCCGGCTGGGTTGCAGCTGCAGCAGCAGCGTCTTTGGGCCTCTTCAGCGCGGCGTCGGCACTCGGCTTCCTGGGCGTGGTTCTCCTTCTGGGCGTTTGCCCTTTTGGTTTGTGGGGTATTTGGGGGGTTTCCATCAGCCTGGGTGGCTGGGCAGCGGCCCCTTTTCCGTTCCCTGGAGCACTACTTTTGATGCCAACATTCTTTTATTTGTTTGGTGGGTAGCAGGTGGGTGTTTGTGCTCATCGGTGCCCTGGTGGGCCTGGCCTGGTTGAGAGTCAAAAGGCCTTTTCAAGCCTTCTCCTTGGGTGGGGGGCTCTGGTGCTTTCCTGGATAGGATTGAGTATTGTTTTTGATTCAGGACAAGGGCTTGGCTTTTGTTCTATATCCTTGCTACCTTCATTCTGTGTGTGGTTGGCGCTTTTTTTTTTTCTCCAACCCCTTTTGGAATCCCACTATTTGGAGGCAGTATGCCGGGGAAGGCCAAGGGCAAGAAAGGGGGGCGCCCTGTTAAGCAGCCCAAGAGGCCTGCTCCCCCGCAGTCCTCCTCGGAGGAGGAGGATGAGGAGATGACTCTGATACGGGGGTTAATTAATAGGATGGAAGCTTTAGAGAAAGCAAAAGCAGCCCCCTCCGACAAAGGTGCGGGTCCTTCAGGTGTGGGGGGGATGCCTCCTCCTAAGGTCCCTCGGAGGACCAGGGGTTCTGTGAAAAGCCAGCTGCTAACTTCTCTCTCTAGTAGGCTGGCTGCGCTGGAAGAAGGGCTGAACCCTGCTGGACCGGGCCCTTCTGCTCCTGCGTTACCGCTTCCTGAACCTGAGTCTCCAGTTCCGGAGTCGCCTTCACCATTGCTACCTCCGCCTGCGGCACCAGTTGTTCAGCCTCCAGTGGATACGGCTACTCCTTTGGCCCAGGGTGAGCCTGCAGCACCTACACCGCCCGGCGTCACCGGCCAGTGGCTTTGTCCCTGGCCGATGCCTGCCATGGGTGGATGGGGCCCAGCTTCTTACTGGCCCCCATATACACAACCTTGGGTGGCGGGTTCCCCGCCGGTTTTTCCTGGAGTTATTGCAGGCTTACAAGGCGCTGCGGAGCAGGTCTGGTTGGGCAACCGGCCCTCCAGCGGGTTGCTCCCACTCCCGGGGGTGGCCTCCTCTGCTGGATCTGCCACGGGGGTGCAGGCGGGTTATTATCCGATGGGGATTCTGCCGTCACCTCAGCATGCGCCCTATGGTAGCATGGGCCTCCCGTTAGGGGATCACTTACTCCCTTCTACAAAAGAAAAAATCCTTAAGGGTGAATATGTGGACATTTTTAGCTTGTTGTTCAGGGAACCTGAGGTTAAGCATAAAGAGGGGGAATCTTGTAAGGAGCACGAAGCCACCAAGAGAAAGCCGGTCGAAAAGACTTGGAATAATTGGCTTTCTGGCTTCACGATTTATATGGGGGTTATTGTCCAAGCCCAGCCCGCAAGGGGCCCTGCCCTGTTAAAATACATGGATATAATTCACAGGGCGGTCTCCGACTTTGCTGGATCTTCCTGGGTACGGTACGATGAGAGTTTTAGAATGAGGGCTGCCTTTGACCCCACATTGCCCTGGGATGCTCCGTTGCAGGAGTTGTGGCTGGTTACTATGTCTCCAGCCCGGCCCATAGAGGGAGATAGGTCTGACAGTGGGCATTTGCTTTCTAAACCATCGGGGGTTTTGCCCTCAGGGAGTCCTGGGCAACAGTGGGTTCAACCCCACCTTGTTTGCTGGGAGTTTAACTCCAATGGCAAGTGCTCCCGTTCCCCTTGTCGGTTTAAGCATGCCTGCGGGGTCTGTGGGGCGAGGCACCCCAGTTCCTCCTGCCCCAGGGCCAAGTTTGGGGGTTCCGGGGCTAAGTATAGGCATGGGAGCAGTAAAAAGGGTGGCCCTCCTCCACCCGCTCCGAATAAAGGGTCCTAGCCCTATCAAGGTGAAGGTGCTTGAGCAGCTGTTGCTGGACTATCCTGACCAGTCAGCAGCTTCTTATTTGTTATGTGGCTTCCGGGATGGTTTCAGAATTCCCTCTTCGGCCCGGAGGGGATTAGGCAGTTCTCGCAATCTGAGATCAGTGGTTGGTAAGGAGGAAGTCGTTGTTAGGAAAATTGGTAAGGAGGTGGCTGCGGGCAGGGTGATGGGGCCTTTTGCCAGTCTCCCCTTCCCCAGCCTTAGGGTCTCCCCATTAGGGGTGGTCCCTAAAAAGGTTCCTGGTGAATTTAGGTTGATTCACCACCTTTCTCATCCCAGGGGGTCCTCAGTAAATGATGGCATCCCTGATAGCTTATGCTCTGTACGTTATACCTCATTTGATGAGGCCGTGGAAGTGGTCAGGGGTAGGGGCCCCGGGGCCCTTTTGGCGAAGTGTGATATTGAATCCGCCTTTCGCCTGTTGCCGGTACATCCAAATGACTTCGAGCTGCTGGGCTTTGCATTTGCTGGCCAATTTTATTTTGATAGGGCTTTGCCTATGGGCTGCTCGATTTCCTGCGCAGCATTCGAAACATTCAGCTCCTTTTTGGAGTGGGCAGTTAGGCGCCAGGCGGGTCTTCCCTACACGGCTCATTTTTTAGATGATTTTCTTTTTACAGGCAGGGGGAATTCGAGGGAGTGCCACCATTTACTTCGCTCCTTCATGGAGCTAACAGACCGGCTAGGTGTCCCTTTGGCACGGGATAAGACGGAGGGGCCGGTCACGTGCCTCGCCTTTTTGGGGATTGAGTTGGACACTGTTGCCGGTTGCTCCAGGCTGCCTCAGGCCAAGCTGCGGGTTTTATTGGACATGGTTAGGTCCCTTGGTCGCGCCCGTAAGGTCTCCCTTAGAGATCTCCAGGTTGTTTTGGGTCACCTCAATTTTGCCTGCAAAGTGGTGGCTCCGGGCCGGGCCTTTTTGCGCCGGTTATGTGACCTGACTGTGGGCGTTAGGGCTCCCCATCACAGAGTACGAATTACGGAGGGTGCCCGGGCCGACCTGGCTCTTTGGGAAGCATTTCTCACTGATTTTAATGGGGTGTCTTTCTGGCGGGATGTTAGACTTCTGGAAACCGACCTGCAGGTCCACTCTGACGCTGCAGGTGGAATAGGTTTCGGGGTTTATTTCAGGGGACGTTGGTGTTCCGCCAGGTGGCCCGAGGACTGGTTCAGGCAGGGGGTTTCCCGGGACCTGACTTTCCTAGAGCTCTTTCCAATTGTGGTGGCCGTGCATATTTGGTCCGCTGAGTTTGCCAACTCCTCAGTTGTGTTTTGGTGTGACAATCTGGCAGTTGTTCAGATTGTCAATAGTCAGACTTCCCAGTCCCCGAGGGTCATGGTTTTGGTTAGGGCATTGGTATTGCAGTGTCTGCGGGCTAACATCCTTTTCCGGTCCCGCCACGTTCCGGGTATCCGGAATGACATAGCTGACGCTTTGTCTCGTTTTCAGTTAAACAGGTTCAGAGCGTTAGCGCCCGAGGCCGCCCTTCACCCGGAACCCATGCCAGCTTTTCTGTGGGAACTTGGCAGGCGGAGGCACAGCGGGCCATAGCGGCATCTCTGGCGCCTAGCACCAGAGTGAGCTACACAGCCAAGCTTGAGGCTTTCTCTCTTTTTCGAAAGACTGAAGGTTTGGCGGAGGTGTGGCCGGTCCCTGTAGAGCAACTTCAGCAGTTTTTGGTCTTCCTCCGCAGGGCGGGGCGTGCGGTATCCACTTTGGGGGGCTATCTTGCCGCGTTAGCTTTTGAAGCCCAGGTTCGTGGGATTGGTGATTCCTCCTCCGACCCGCGGGTGCGGCGCATGTTGGAGGGTTGGGCTAGGGGGGAAGCCTAGGACTAGGGACCCCAGACGCCCTTTTACTCTGGAGTTGGTGGCTTCAACGCTGGGCCACCTAGTGGGGTGCTGCTCTGGCCCATGGGAGGTGTCGCTGTTTAGGGCTGCACTGTTGGTTGCCTTTTTTGGGGCCTTCCGTCCAGGGGAGTTGCTTCCCCGCAGCGGGTCTTCCCCCAGGGACCGCTGCTTGCAATATTCTGATTTATCGTTCGGTGACGGGGAGGTGCGTTTGCTCCTTCGTCGCTCCAAGACGGATCAGAGGGGCAGAGGCCAGACGGTTCGCCTCGCGGCGGCCGGGAATATCAATGTATGCCCCGTGGTGGCCCTGAGGCAGTACGCTGGGCTGGGCCCCTTTTCGGGGGGATGTCTTTTTACCCACAGCAATCAGACTCCTCTGACGCAGTATCAATTCTTGGCGGTGGTGAGGAAGGCTCTGTTGGCCGCGGGGGTTGCGCTCCAGGGGCTTACTCTACATTCATTTCGTATTGGTGCGGCCACCACCGCTACACGTATGGGGCTTCAGGAGGTCGAAGTTCAGAGGATTGGACGTTGGAGGTCCGTGGCGGTCAGGCGTTATGTGCGCTGACAGCGGACAGGTGTGGGCTCTACTGACCTGTTGCTTTCTTTTGGCAGGTGCTGGCGGGGCGGCGGTCCCGGTCCGAGTCCTGATGTGTGGCCATTCGTTGGTCTTCTGGGCTTTCAAGCGGGCCAGCACCACCCGCTGGGGATCCCAGTTGGGTTTAGGAAGCAAGGCTTCAGTTTATTGGTTGGGCATGAGGGGCATGCTCTGGAATCAGTTGCTTCCAGCATTGAGGGAGCATTTAGATAGGTTTCCCATTCCCGACATCCTGGTTCTTCATTTAGGGGAGAATGATTTGGGCCGGCGGCCTGGCCTCGCCATCCTTCAGCAAGCCTCCTCGGATTTGTCTATTTTGCGCAGCTGGATGCCTGGCGTCCGCATAATATGGGTTAATTGGCTCCAGCGCAGGGTGTGGCGGGGTGCTCATTCTTGCCTTAGCTTGGAAAAGGCACGCAGGAAGATTTCAGCCGCAATAGGTAAAGTGGTTTTGGCGGCCGGGGGGTCTGTGGTGCGGCAGCCAGATATAGCTGCTCGCTTTCCCGAGTTATTCCGCCCTGACGGGGTCCACCTGTCTGAGAAAGGTTGTGATTTGTATCTGCATAATATCCGGGAAGTGCTTGCTGAAGGTTTGGAGGGGGTGGGGCAGGAAGGTCAAGCGAGGGCTAACCTTCCTGGGTGGCGGTAACAGTGCGGGCTGTGGGTAAGGAGGTCTAGATTTCGGTGAGCACCCTTGGACATTTTAAGGTGGATTGGTCAATTGCTTCCTTGTGGCCTGTGCGGCACGGGAAGAATTACATTGCCAAGAAACCTGCTTCAGGACTTCACCTACCTTTGGGCTGTGCGGTCCGGGGAGGTAAAGATCTGAAGCTGTCCAGATCCCCTCTTCTAAAAGGGGTGGTTGGCTTTGAAGGAATTGGGCGGGAGCTACCTGCCTCTTTCCTGAGCCAGGGTGTGTCGCCCTTGCAGGCGATGGGTAGGACGTTTTGAATCCTAGCCCACGCCTAGGTGCCCGCACTGTTTTTATGTTGGTGATTAATCACCTTGTTTCCAGTCCGCCACAAATGTTGTTATATTAATAAAGCGTGGCCCGTTTCTCCCATTAAAAAATGTCTCTGTGTCTTCTTGGGCTGGGGTCTGGGTACAATCCCCCTCCCCTTGCCTCGTGCAAGTGGGAGGGTGTTTGTCCCAGCCCGGGACTCACGAGCCCAAGAAGAAGCCTGATTGGTTGGCTGGCTCGTGGTGGGCGGGGCTTGCTGAGAGGCCGAGCGTTTCCCCGCTCTGGCCTCTCAGTCGGCTGTTTGTTTCCCCCTCCCTCCCTCCCTGTTGCAGAGCGGGTCTAGTGACTGGTCGCCTATGGGCCGAGTAGGAATTTTTTGCTCTCAACTTATTGGCTGTTGTTGGGGTTTTTTTCGCCTACTCTGTTCTGCAGTCAGTTGGTAGTTAGGTTCTAGGTTGGCCATGTTGGCGGTAACAGTGCGGGCTGTGGGTAAGGAGGTCTAGATTTCGGTGAGCACCCTTGGACATTTTAAGGTGGATTGGTCAATTGCTTCCTTGTGGCCTGTGCGGCACGGGAAGAATTACATTGCCAAGAAACCTGCTTCAGGACTTCACCTACCTTTGGGCTGTGCGGTCCGGGGAGGTAAAGATCTGAAGCTGTCCAGATCCCCTCTTCTAAAAGGGGTGGTTGGCTTTGAAGGAATTGGGCGGGAGCTACCTGCCTCTTTCCTGAGCCAGGGTGTGTCGCCCTTGCAGGCGATGGGTAGGACGTTTTGAATCCTAGCCCACGCCTAGGTGCCCGCACTGTTTTTATGTTGGTGATTAATCACCTTGTTTCCAGTCCGCCACAAATGTTGTTATATTAATAAAGCGTGGCCCGTTTCTCCCATTAAAAAATGTCTCTGTGTCTTCTTGGGCTGGGGTCTGGGTACAATGAATTAAGAATGTGATCATACTAGTAATGTGCTGAGGGTTTCTAATACACTTTGTTCAACACAACCCATGTGTGAAAGTTGACACAAAATATGACAACTTTGCTCATAAATATTCTTTTTTTTTAAAAAAAAAACAGACTTTAAAACCTCGCTTTTAAGCAAACATGGAAACATTTCCCACCAAGGCAGCTATATTTCAGGTAGCTGCAATAAAAACAGATGCTGTTTGAACACACCGAAAGTAAGTAAAGAGAATTGCCAAATATACCCAGTAGCAGTCAGCAAGTATACAACAACCTTAGAATACTTTTGGACAGGATAATTTCTGTGATTTGTCCCAGAACATTCTGAGGTTGTTCTCATGACCAGGCAGGCAGGGTGGCAGTGGGCGGCCTGGAAGACTGCAGAAGCTGGCCTTCCCCACAGACTATCTCCGAGGACCATCTGGGCACATGGATTGTGTGCCCAGATTATCTACTGCTGCTCCAGGGAGCATGGAGGCAGGAGGGTAAGGACATGTCATCCCGGCTGCCCGAAATCCCACAATGCACTGCACAAGTGCCTCTGAGTAACAGTTGCAGGGGAGTAACAGGAGAGAGAGTATACCCTCAGCTCCTGCTTGTGGCTTCCAGCCGCGTCTAGTGGGACACTGTGTGAACCAGGATGCTGGACTAGATGAGCCTTGGGCCTGATCCAGCAGGGCTGTTATGTTCTTATGAGCCAGTCAGGTCCTGGCAGTTCCCCCAGGCAGCAAAGCCCAAGCTTAGCTGTCCTAGCCCTTTTCTGCTCATGAGAATTGCCCCACTGTATAATGTTAGTGTAGCCCATGTCTTATATCTGCACCTGAGTTTTGTACTCTGGTACCATGCTGCCATTTTTTAAACACTACATTTAGTGGCTGATACATTCTGCAGTGTAACATGGGTGGCCACACACACTGCTTCAGTCTCTTATGGAATTGCCAGTTGTCCTGCACTTTTACACAAGAGTGCAAAAATATTTGAAGTAGAGCACCTGCACTTCAGGAGAGCTACTTAGATTGGAAACAATCTAATCCCAGAATGTACGCCACTTTACATATTTGTGCTGCTGCAAAAAAGTGAAAGATCACCAGCAGTTACATAGCAGCCTGCAGCAGCCTCGTGGTATGCTGCAGAACATATAGGCCAGTATATCCAAGAGAGGGAGTAGTCCTACTATGACATCATTTAATGCAACCAGAACCAGTAGTAGTGCAGATGGATCAATGACATAAATAGGGGGCAGCATTTTGTACATGAAGTAAGTAGGGGTGTGCATGGAACCGGCTGGTCCAGTTCGGTTCGAGTCCAGACTGGACCCAAACCAGACCAGTCCAGTTCAGTCCGGCACCCCCTCGGAACCGCGCCCGCCGGTTCAGTTAATTCATGAGGGATTTGCAAACATATTTTTTTAATTTCAAAAGGTTGTTTTTGTTATTTATCCCATTTGAGGGAGTTGTTGAGGTGGCGGCGGTGTGTGTGTGTGGGTTCGTGGAGGTTCCTCCTCCCCCCTCCGGCCTCCTTTCATGCCTCTGCTGGCCATTCGGCCAGCTCTCCAGCCAGTTTGGGCCTTCCCACTCTGGTGCAGCTAATTTGGAGGCCACTGCGCTGGTGCAATTGGCCTCTGCATGGCTTGGGTCATGCAGAGGCCAATTGCGCAGGCACAGCAGCCTCCAAAACGTCCACCGAACCAGAGGGGGAAGGCCCAAATGGGCCAAAGAGCCATGAAGGGAGGCTGGTGGGGGGAGGGGGAACCTCCGCAGACCCCCCTCCCCACTGCCTCCACCAACTCCCCTGAAGGGGGTAAGTTAAAAAAAAAGTTAATATTTTGTTTGTTTGTTTTTAAAGTCTGCGAACCCCCCAAGCAGTTGTGGGTGTTTGGTCCAGGGTCGTACTAAACGGGGGATGATTCGGTTTGACCCCAAACGATCGAACCGAACTGGTTCGATGTGAAATACGTTTGATGTCGAACCTGTTTGCACATCCCTAGAAGTAAGCCCTGTCAAGGTATGTGTTCTGAGCAGATAATGAACATACATATGGACAGCAGTAGCAGGCTGTGTTCTTCCACTATAAATTTCTATATACTCTTGTATGTGCATAAACAGGCTTCCATGCTACTGGAACATCTGGGGAAAAAACATTGAGGTCATTCACACAATCAAAAACTGTGTTCTACCTGGGTCTAGGAGTTGTGTGTACTCCCACATTGTGTGAAAGCAAGGTAAAAGGAAAACCTGGGTAGAAGTGATTGTGTGGAAGCAAGGTAGGAGAAAAAGCTACCCAGGTTTTTCTCCCAGTTTGCTTCCACACAATCACTCCTACCCAGATTTTCCTCCTACCTTGCTTTCACACAACTGAAAACTAGGAGAACACAGTTTTTGATTGTGTGAATGACCTCATAGAGTGCTACCTGTGCTTGTACATACACAAATACGTTGCAGATGTGCCTCTGGATGTGCTTATGGTAGGAAGCAGAGTCTGCCTCCAGGCACAATATGCATATAATGAAGAGCCCTTTTGTTTGATAGATCTGTAAAGATCACCAGTTATGTGAATGTGTGTGCTGGCATACCACAAAACATAACTTAGAGTTGAGGTGGTTTATCAACCTACCATGCACTGAAGTAATCATAGGAATAGGCCCCTTTAGACATGTTTAGATATTATACAATGTTTGTATCCTAAGGCATGGTATGTATCCTGTATGTAACTCCATGGCTTGTATCATAAGGCGCCATAGCTGCTAGGATTGGAAAGATGGCAGCCATAAGTAAAAGCAGGAAAAGGTTATTGTAGGGTTATAGCGATGAGTCAGCAAAAAGGACAGGAAGGCAGGAATGAGAGAGAGAGAGTATTCCTACTTGCCATCTATGGCGGAGCAGAGCATTGATGACAAGAACTGTATTTTGAATTTAACCTCAGGATACTAGCCCACATGTTCTGCATCATAATGTGGGGTTTTCTGAGCTGTTGTAGCCTCCTACGCCACTACCAATGATCTTGCACTAGAGCGCAAATACAGAGTACCTGAACTTCAGGAATGCTACTTAATTTCAAATGTGAATAGATTTTCTGAATTGTGGACATGCTGCTGTAAGTATTTGTGCAATCGCCATTGGTGACTTAGGAGCTCACAGCTGTGCGGGCTGCTTAGAACCACCTGTGTTATGCTGAAGAACATGCTTTCCATTGAACCTATATGAAGAATCTTGTGGCCTCTTAAAGACTAACACATTTATAACACTTATTGCACCAGAAGCTTTCACAACAGTACCTTTCATCAGATGCAGAAATTGCTATCCTCAGTTGGCAGGTGTGTGTCTGTGTGTGTGTGTAACATTCAGAGCAGAGATAAACCATGTATTTTTGTATTAAAATGAAAAGAAAGTTGGAGTTTCCTCCAAGACAGAATACAACAAAGTGTAATGAAATAATTTAATTTAATGCAAAATTAAATTATTCTTTGAATCCATTTTTCCCAAAAAACTAATGTTTCTTTTGTGTAACTGACATAGTGTGAAGTGATGCAGAAAAATGCAATAATAATATTACAAATGTCTTCTGAGTGTAGCTATATTTATAAATGAGAAAAGTAACTTAGTACAGTCATGTTTCTAGAAAATAAAGAAGTTTAGCAATTATTTAACAGCACATTAGTGCATAATAATTATTGTAACTGATATACCATTAAAATGTGACTATTTCAAAATCAGGACTTATATTATGGGGAATTGAACTGTTCCATCAGATAAACGTTCATCTTGAACCAACTTATACTAGAATACAGCTGGCAGAATACAGAACCAACTTATATCAGAATACAGCTCCTCTAAATTTAATAAGTATGTAAGAACATAAGAAGCCCTGTTGGATCAGGCCCAAGGTCTATCTACTCCAGCATCCTGTTTCACAGAATGGCCCACCAAATGCCTCTGAGGGCATGCCCTCTCTCTTGCTGTTGCTCCCCTACAACTGGTATTTAGAGACATCTTGCCTCTGAGGTGGTATATAGCCATCAGAATACTAGCTATTGATACACCTGTCCTCCATGAATTTGTCTAAGCCCCTTTTAAAGTCATCCAGGCTAGTGGCCATCAACACATCCCATGGAGAATTCATAGAGGCTCAACAGATGATAAGTGTGTAGAGCCTGCAGGGCATCTGCAGGGCGAGCAGGCTAGGCCTGGTCTCCCTGTAGCCAGGCAGGGAGCCATCCCTGGGCGGCTGGATTGGCCACCTACATGATTACCGGCTCCATCACGAAGCCGGTAGGGGGGGTGGGGATTGGGGGCTGCCTGGTCCCCAGAAGTCCCAGGATGCCCCATGCAAGTGGAGACTCACGTTGCCAAAACGGGGTTAGCAGAGCACTTAAAGGGGTGTGTGTGTGTGTGATATCAAAAGTTAACAAGACAGAGAAATGATGTAAGAATGTATGTGACTGACATTACATATTCCTATGTTATGTCAGTTACCATGAAATGTTATGTCTATTACTTGAATCTCTATAGCAAAAATAATACGTTCTTTGAAATATTATTATTATTACAAATTAATTGTATAATATGGTTGATAGCTTAGGAGAATTATCATATTACCGTTATATTGTAACTAAATCACTAATTATTCTTGTAACCAAAATAACACACCCATGCCCAAGCTTGATTACCTTCTGTCTGAATACTGTGGGTTGTTTTTACTGAGGAAAAAAAATTAATCATCATCATTCATTTGTAGGTTAAGATAATGAATTCATCTGTTTCAAGAGTTTCTTTATGTGAATGCAGTTGTATGTTTCTTTGGGTTTTTTAATTTTTCACAAGATTTAAAAGCACATGCAAAGCCTTCAAAATGGCTGCCCTGTCACATGAACAATTTACTAGGGATATGCACAGAATATTTTGTGCACATCCAGGGTAGCAGCAAGTGGGTGCTTTAAATGGAGGGAGGCAGGTCTTACCTGCCCCTCCATCACTCTTTCACCACCCTTGCTGCCCCACCATGGCACTATCCATACAAACATCCCTGCTGTACTTTTTTACAAGTGACACTGTGCCACAAGACTCCATTGTTTTTGCTGCTACAAGCAAAGGCTGCACAAGACTCCATTGATTTTGCTCCTACAGGCAAAAGTGGCTACCCCATCCCATGGAAGTAAAGCTGCAGTATATGTTTTAGGAACAAAGGAACATAGGAAGCTGCCATATGTTAGACCACTGGTCTATCTAGCTCAATATTGTCTTCACAGACTGGCAGTAGCTTCTCCAGGGCTGCAGGCAGGAAATCCTCTCAGCCCTATCTTGGAGAAGCCCGGGAGGGAACTTGAAACCTTCAGCTCTTCCCAGAGTGGCTTCATCCTCTGAGGGGAATATCTTGCAGTGCTCACACATCAAGTCTCCCATTCATATGCAACCAGGGTGGACCCTGATTAGCTAGGGGGACAAGCCATGCTTGCTACCACAAAACCAGCTCCCCTTTGTTACACAAAGTCTAGGAAGCAAAGTATTATCATTTTGAACTATTAAGGCATTGACAAAAGTAGCAAAAATTGAATTACCTTTCACTGCTTGCCGTGGTAATCCTGACTCATTGGCATTGCCCAGCGCTTATAAACTTCACAATGTAGGTCTCTATCAATCCAAAAAACAGACAAAGAAAACAGATGAATGTCTGAGGTACCAGACACCTGCATATATATTTCTGCCTACAGATATAAAGTCAAAAATGAAACATAGATCTGAAAACTGAAGTGTGATATTTCTTATTTTGTTATTTACAGTAGTGAATTACATCCAAGCCACACAACAAAAGGACAGTGACTGACATTCAGATTAATGAAACACTGGTGGAGCACCAACCCCTTCTGAAGAGTTCCAGACTAACATCGCACCTGTGCTTTTACGTGTGTAGGACCAGGCTCAATACTGGGGCTCGGTATTCCCACTGTGCAGGTGCTGAAGGCCCAAACAGACAGAACCACCAGCCGCTTCACCGCCACCACAGGGGAGGCCAAGGCCTGCTCAGTTCACCCCATCCCCACCACACCCCACGGTTGTGCACATGGTGGGCATGAAAAGGCCACAAAAAGGCCGGTGTGGCAGCTGTGGCAGTGGCAGGGCAGCAAGAGGCCTCTCAGGACATCTGGAGACCTACCTAGACTTAGAAGGCCATGGACTGGGTCCCCGGAGGTCTGGGGGTAAAGCACCTCTGCATGTAAACAACCTTATTGTGTAATTTGGGTGTAATCTATAAGATCAGAGGGGAGGGGATGTAATAAGGAATTATAATGAAGGAAAAGAAGGAGTTTCCCTCTTGTATTCTCCCTTTGTTCTGTTGCTGGTTGGTGTTTGTGGGTGTTCCTGTTTCTCTTCTTCCAATTCTTGTCTCTAGGATTAGTGAATCAGCATATTTTGTGCTGACCTCTGCTGTGGGGAAATGGCTTGACTACCAAGCCAGAGGTTGCCAGTTCGAATCCCCTCTAGAATGTTTCCCAGACAATGGGAAACACCTATATCAGGCAACAGCAATATAGAAAGATGCTGAAAAGCATCATCTCATAATGCACAGGAGGAGGCAATGGTAAACCTCTCCTGTATTCTACCAAAGACAACCACAGGGCTCTGTGGTTGCCAGGAGTCAACACTGACTCAATGGCACACTTTACCTTTACTGCTTTGCCAGGGTCAAAGCTAAAAAGGTAGCCTTATAAAGCTCTGGTAAACTTCCACTGCCATTTGTTCTCCAGTCTGTGAAGAGAGAGCACACACTGAAACAAATTTTACCACCTCCATTTTTATATCTCCATTTATATGTAACCAAATGTTCCAAATTAACTTTTTAAAATGGGATTGTTATGTTGAATATGAGGTTGGGGGGTCTCCTTGAGAAGCTTGTAATCCAAACTGAATGGACTGTTTTATCATATTTTTTCCTATGAAACATCTGTAAGTAGTGTGTCCATTAAATGCCCTGATCAACAAAATGTTGCTTGCACTATCTAGATTGGTTTAGTTAATCTAGTACCTTGTTTGACCATGGTACAGCATGCTCACTCCTGCTCTCTTTTTGTAACCTGAAAATTTCAGGTTGAAATATATGGGCCAAAACTTTAGAGATATCTGCTAATAGGATATCTTTTAAAGCTAGATTTCATAATATATAATCCTTATGTCTTTTCTTCATGTGTGACTTAATGG
The DNA here is from genome assembly GCF_027244095.1 of Hemicordylus capensis. Taxonomy (NCBI): domain Eukaryota; kingdom Metazoa; phylum Chordata; class Lepidosauria; order Squamata; family Cordylidae; genus Hemicordylus; species Hemicordylus capensis. Next base: position 200,541,670 of record NC_069661.1, read on the forward strand.
ACAACATATACAGTATGTGACTAAAACACAGAGAAGCATTTTAATGTATAAAAATTAACAGCATAGTGGCACTGCTTTGCAGTAGTTCCATTTCTATCTCTCTGGTAGATTCCAGATGGTGTAGCTTGGAGATAGTTGCTCTCTGAAATGAGAGCTATTGTATGGTGTCCCTCAAGGCTCCATCCTATCTCTGATGCTTTTCTACATCTACATGAAACTGCTGGGTGAGATCATCAGGAGATTTGGAGCAGGGTGTTATCAATATGCCGATGACACCCAAATCTATTTCTCCATGACATCATCATCATCAGGAAATGGCATAGCCCCCTAAATGCCTGCCTACAGGAAGTGATGGACTGGATGAGGGTTAATAAATTGAAGCTGAATCAAAGCAAGATGGAAGTACTCATGGTAAGGGATCATAGTTCGAGTGGCATGACAGATCTTCCTGTTCTGGATTGGGTTGCACACCCCTCAAAGGAACAGGTATGTAGGTTGGTAGTGCTTCTGGACCCAGACCTCACTATGGTCTCTCAGGTTGTGGCTATGGCCAGGAGCACTTTCTACCAACTTTGGTTGATACGACAGTCACATCCATTCCTTGAAGATAGTGATCTCAGAACTGTGGTGCACTCTCTGGTAACCTCTAGGCTTGACTACTGTAATGCACTCTGTGTGGGGCTGCCTTTGTATGTATTTCGGAAACTTCAGTTGGTTCAAAATGCAGAGACTAGACTGGTCTCTGGGGTGTCTCGGAGGGATCATAGTATGCCTGTTTTAAAGCAATTGCATTGGTTACCAATAGATTTCTGGGCAAAATACAAAGTGCAGGTGATTAAAGTCCTAAACAGCTTAGGAGTGGGTTACCTAGGAGAGCACTTTCTTCTGCATGATCCCCACTGCATATTGAGCTCATCGAGAGAGATCCATCTCAGTATGCCGCCGGATTAGAAGCAGGCCTTCTCTGTAGTAGCCCCTAGGCTGTGGAATGTACTCCCTTTAGACATTTGTGGTTTAATATCTTTGCCAGTCTTCAAAAGAGCCCTCAAGATATATTTTTAAAGCCAGGCTTTTAGTAATCTGTGAATGTTTTAAAATTTTAAATTGCTGTTTTAAACAGTTGGTTGTATTTTGTTTTTCTTGTGTTTATTTTTGTGAACCTCCTAGAGCCTTTGGAGTTAGGTAATCAATCAATCAATCAATCACTCAATCAAACAAGCAAGCAAGCAAGCAAACAAGCAAGCAAGCAAACAAACAAGCAAGCAAACAAACAAGCAAGCAAACATCAATTTGCTTTCCATGGCCTTTTAAGATAATATTGAGGAGAAACATATATTTTATGTTCTTCTCTTCACTATTTCTTGTGTTGTCTTTCATGCCAGAATGTGAAATAACATTTCATTAGAAAGGAAGTATATCCTTTCAAAAACTGTTATTTTGGATTGCTTGGATAAAGAAAGTTAATTGTTCTAAGTAGCAGTTTTTATAACAAAAATGCCCATCATTCCATTAACTTTACAAAGATGCTTAACTGACTCATCATTCACAGCCAGTTCAAAACAGTTCAAATTCCTCTACAATAAACAGAAACAAAAACTTATACACAAATGGTTCAGGACATCCTGATCATCTTATTATTATAGTACAAAACAGAGAACTCTGTCTGTTGTACAGCTGTCCACTGAAATAAAAGAAAAAAATCTTTCCCTGGCATCAAAAAGATAATGGGAGGTTACCAGGCATCCACACACCTATGGGGAGACCATTCGAGAAACAGGGCATCACACTGAGACATCTCTTTGTCTCTAAGTCACCAGTCACTACCCATCACATCTCAATCAGAGAGACAACCAGAAAAGTGTTTCCGAAGATTGTCTTAGTGCACTGGCAAGCTGGTAAGCATGTAGGCAAGCTTGAGTTAAGAGCAACAGGAGTCTGTTGAACTGAGTGTTACAGTTAAAAACATGAGGGGAAGCCACAGACTGAGAAATCGGATTTAGAAAAATAGGATAATCTTATCAAAAACAAAGGAGTTGACACATACTCATCCTAAGCACACACTGGCAGTAAACCCCATTGATTTTAATAGAATGTACTTCCATGTAAGTATTCTTAGAGCTGCAGCCTTAAAGGCAGAGATCTGAGAAAGGGTACTATATACAAGACAGACTGAGTTTATAAATGTTTTGTAGACTATTAGTATTACTGATCACCAACTTTACAATTCATGGAGGAAAGCCAGTACAAAAAGAGACGGGCTCCACTTGAACCAAGATGGAACCAGACAGCTTGCATTAAATATCCAGAAGGTCACAAAGTAGCTTTTAAACTGACCCCTGGGTGAAAGCTGAGAGGAGTTCAGAACCAATGGAAAACATCATGCTAAAGGAGGAGGATGTAAATGGATAGGGTACAATTTATGGAACGGGACAGGGCACAATTAGGAAACAAGCACATAGGAGGTTAAGATGGCTGATCAAAGAGATAAAAAGGCCATAAGGGAGATAGAACACATCAACAATATTTGGGACACACACCATATTTAGGTGTTTATATGCCAAAGCCATAAGCCTTCAAGCCTTCTTGGGGGAGCTGGAGTACTTAGATGCAAATGAAAACAAAGATATAGTGGTCATAAAGGAAACCTGGAGGAACAGTGAGAACCAGCAGAATACAGTTATTCCTGGATACCAACTCTGTAAAGACGATAGGGATGGTTGCATTGGGATGGTGTAGCACTGTATGCTAAGGAAGGGATAGGATCTAATAAACTAGAACACCTAGGCAGATCAGACTGCTCCACAGAAACATTTTCATACCATCTTTCATAGGGCATCCCAAGGTAGTTTATAAAAGTTAAAATACAATAAAACTCCATAAAAATCACACACAAAACCTTAAAATCAGTTATACAGTAAAAACCATCCCCCCCCCAAAGAACATTCATAAAAAGACAAACAGAAGCAGAAGAGCTGAGAGCTGTGGCAGCCCGTAATGGGTTAAAGCTTGAACAAATAAAAAGGTCTTTAGTTGTTTTTAAAAAGCAGCCACAGATACCAAAGAGTGGGCGTTCACTAGGAGAGCTTTCCTGAGCCTGTGGGCAACAACAGTTGCAACAACTGCCGATATGTTTCTGGGTCAAATACAAAGTGCTGGTTATTATCTATAAAGCCCTTAATGGCCAGAGACCAGGCTATTTAAGAGAGTGCCTCCTTTGTCATGAACTCTCCCACCCTTTATGATCTTCTCAGGTGCATAATGATGATTGGGCAAGGGGAGACAGTTGTCTGGGGGCCCCACAGCTTAGGGGGCACCCAAGAGACATGTCACATGCCTCCCCTACCTAGTGCTGGCCCCAGCTTCCTTGATTAACTGCATTTTTTTTCAAATGTAAAAAAAGAATTCCACCTTTGTTCAGAGGCATTACTGCAATCACACACTGTAACAGGCCCTTATCTTCTACCAAAGAAACATGCCTGGAAAGCTCATGGCAGGTTTTCCCCACTGCTACCCAGGACATGGTGGCCCTGGCACAGCACCATTTGCCAACTTCAGGGGGCATCGTGGCCACGCGGCCACCCTCCAAACTGGCTGGCTGAGGTCCAGCTGCCCTCCAAGCCCTGAGCTGCACCCCATTTTCTGCTCCCACAATGCTCTGGGGTGCTCTCATTTGCATGCCTGCCTGCCACAGCTTCCTGCTCACACAGTCCCACCCCCCCGGCATCTGCTTAGCGAGGCTTTCCGAGGAGTCAAGGGATTCCTTGATCGCGTTAGGCAAAAGTTTCAAAAATTTTCAGAGGCTGATCCAAATTTGCAGCCCCTCAGGGGTGAAGACAGAGAGAAAACTTCAATCCCTCACTTCCATTTCTTTTGGAGGGAAGAGGAATGACACTTCTGCAGGTAGTAAAATTGAAGGTGTGGGTTATGGGTTTAGCCGGGGAGCAGAGTTCAGCAGAATAAGAGGGGAATCCTTAAATGCTAAACAGGGCTCTCCACCCCTATCTCCCCTGCAAACCTGAACTCCACTTTTAGATTTCATAAAGTGCAGGCAGTTGGAACTCCTAAAACAAGCCCCGCCCTTCCTCCTCTGGCTTTTTGCTTACCTCTGCCTGAGAAATTGTTCTGTAGGATTAGAAAGAAAACTTACTGTTTGACACTCGTTTACTTTGGGTTGGTCCTAAATAAACCTCATTTTGGTTTGCAGATTTTCCTTCTGCTCCTACACCAGCTCCTAAGATTTTGGAAAAGACCCCCCCCCATTCCCCCCCCCCTTTTTAAAGTGAAGATTGGCAATATACAGACATGCCCCGTTGCCACAGAAGATTTTTTGAACAGGAATTGTAACACAGGCAGGACTATGTGGAGACAACCCAAAGTAATTGAGTGACATCCATAAAGCTATAAAAAAGGAAAGGAAAGGTTGTGGTCGAGTTGGTGTCCACTCCTGGCAACACAGAGCCATGTGGTTTCCTTGGTAACATTGCCTCCCCCATGCAGTAGGAGATGATGTCTTTCAGCATCTTCCTATATCGCTGCTGCCCGATGGGGGGGGGGCATTTAAGAATCTTGTCTCAGGGCCCACTCCAACCTAGTTACGCCCCTGGATCTTCTGGAGAGGTCCGGTTATGGTTGCCACCAGCTCTTCTTGTGGCGATTCAGGACCGGGCTTTCTCTGTGGCTGCCCCAGGGTTTTGGAATATGCTCCCTGCTGAAATAAGAGCATCTCCATCTCTGTTTGTTTTCAGGAAGATCCTCAAGACTTTCCTGTTCTCACAAGCATTTAATTAGAATTTTAATAATTTTAATAATTTGTTTTATATTATTTTTATCGTATTTTATGTATTTTAACCTGTGATTTTAATGTTTGGATTTGTACACCACCTAGAGATTAACATATCAGGTGGTATAAATATATGATCAATAAACAAACAAACAACAGAGAAGGCCCTGTCCCATGTGCATGACAATTTAGCCCCTCTCAGTGTTGGCACATGGATCAAAGGCCCCTCTAACAAGGCCCCTCTGACCTTGTTGGTGGGCAGAAACCCTTAGGAGCAGGGTGGTAACACCATGGCTGAAAAGAAATGTATTATTAGGGACATGCTATTGCACTTGTGGTCAAAATGCTAAAAAATGTCCTGGAGTTGGAGAAACAAGGCAAACATCTAAGGGAGAAATACTTATAATTAAATGTAATTATAAGTATTACTACAAGTATATTGTGAATTTACCTTCACATAGACTGGGTAAATTTACATTCAAGTAGTGACAAAGAGGCCAGATTTCTAGATACCATAAATATCTGTGCCTTGGAACAGTTGACCATAAAACCAGCCAGAGGGAAGGTGACCTTGGTCTTAATTCTGAGTGTTGCTCAGGACCTGGTGTGAGATGTCTGTGTTGTAGAATCAGTAAGGGAAGCACTCTGGGAAACAGGATGCTGGACTAGTTAGGTTTGGGGCTTGATCCAACAAGACTCTTCTGGAGTTCTTCTGGAGTAACAAAGAAGAAGGGAATCACTTATATTCCACTTATATTCCATTGGTAAAGCAGAAACCTGAAATTATCTGGAACTACACAAACGATGAAATGACAAATGATTGCTAACAGTAATAAACCTGAGCACATCATATTGTACTTATAGTAGTGATTTTCACAGTGTGCCATTTAGGCACTTTAAAGAAATAGGTTTTTAAAAGAATTTTCAAATATTGTAATATGGAGTTCAAATGGTTTGGACACAAATAGATTTTACCTGGTGTTACTGAACTAGTGCTGTGAAGTATTGTTGCTTTTTATTTGTCATAGTTGTACTCAAGAGTAGTTAGAGGCTTTACAAATACACACACACACACACACACACACACACACACACACACACACAACTACCAACAGGAAGCCAAGAGAAAGACTTTGCTGGGAATACACCTGGTGAGAAAATCAACTGTGAGGCTAGGCAGAAAAGTCTACTTCCCAATTTACTGGTTCAAGAATCAATATGCAATTGATCCACTTTGCTTCGTGATAGACCCTCAATAATGAGGCAGAATTACATTCAGAAACCTTGAACTAGATTTTATGCCCATATAATCCTGGTAAGATTCCAGAATGGTCTAATTCTGAATCCACATAAATTTATTGCAAGTGAACAAATTGTTGGGAGGTGCTCAGTGTTGTGATGCAAGTAATATAATCAAATAGATTAAGAGAACAGATATTGATTTCAAGATGGCCTAATTGTTTTCAATTTTATTATAGGGAGAAATGAATTAGCTAATATTATTAGAAGTGCATATACACACATAAAAAGAGGATCACACAATATACACACATTCTTCCTGCAACTCAGAGAACATTCTTTCATTCTTGATCATCCTAAACAATTAACTAATAATTGTGATTATTACTGGAAATATTTCAGTGCCATAGACATATCACAGTACTGGTACTATTTCTATGGACATGATCCCACCAAAGTTATGCATTCTTACAAAGATAAGAGTTATGCACTCTTATCTTACTCTTAAATAAGAAACTAAGTTAAATGGGACAAAATCATAGAATTATATCTCATTTAGTCAATGAAAGAGATGTACAGCCAGTCCTATGAAGTAAGTTGAAATAGTTGACATGTCCCACAGAATAATGTAGGCAGTTCTGAACCACCTGTGCAACTGTGGAAATCTAAAACACATGCCCATTTTCCTGCACAACAGGCCTGTTCTGCTACTAATTATCATTGCATGATCGCACTTGACTTGTGCTGTAAGAGATTTTTGATAACCCAAAATCCCTGCAACCAGGAATAAATGAGGGCTCCAAAAATCCTCACACTCATAGACATGGGTCCTTTTTTATGGTACTGGCTGTCAAAAATCCCAAGACCCAAGAAGACACGAGGAAAAGTGAAGAGATTATATTTAATCAAAACAGATTAATTTTCTTACCAATGTTCAGATGGATCACAGCATACAGCATGCAGCAAAATTACTTCTCTCACACAAAGCAGTCACAAAATTCACAGCCTTGAGACACTGACAGAACAGCCAGACCCTTGTGGTCACAATATACTATACCCCAAGGGAACCTCGACTTGTTCCTCTTTTTGCTAGATGCTAGGTGCCGTCAAATTGATTGATCGGATCAATTCTCTCCTTTCCTCCTCCTGTGTGCTGTGCCTAAGCCACCCTCCCTGAGGGAGAGAGCCCTCGGTTCGGTCCCTTCTATCCACAAATTAGGGTTTTAAGTATCCTCGAACCTTTCCCACCCACGCATCAATAGTGATTTGACAGAGAAAGGGGTCCTGGCCATTCATGACCCTTTGCCCAACCTGTAACTCTTGACATTTAATACTATTGGTCAAAGGTGGCCTATGCGTAAGGGAACCAAAAAGTACAGACTCTGGGCAGCACCAAACTTTCCAAGTGTGAGGTTTGTGGTTAGCATACTCTTACTTTTTAGACGATGCTTTTAAGTGAAAAATGAGGAAGTTTGCCTGAGTTGACAGGCTGGGTCTCTAAGATTAGATAAGAGAGAAGGTGGGGGCTTTCCTGAACAGTGAGCAAGAAATTACTCACTTTGCACTCTGTATAAGCTCTGGGACTCCACCAAGGTCTAATTTCGAGCACAATGTGGGGGATCTGGGACTTTACCTATATGACAGCATTGCTCATGTGTTCATGCTAAGATCAAGGCTTAAACTGTATCAAGCAAACAGACTCATGTCAAGCATTTATCTAATACAATATGGCTAACCTATCTATGCACTTATTCAAAATAAAATTGACCTGATTAGGCTTTACAGTGCCTTGACTTGCATTGGGAATAATATAAGTCATGTCTCTGCGACCAGTTGGTTTAATTCCTGAATTTCTCTCAGCTAGTCTCCAGTCACTATGGTGTACTACAGTAAGTAATAAACTCACCTCTCTAGGTTTAGATCCAGCTCAATTGCTGGAACTGGGTCTAGCGAATGCGAAAAGAGTAGTGAGAAAACGCCTTGTTGATACTGAGATCCAAGAAAACCGGGCTGTACTTCCAGAGTTTTATAGAGTAATAAGAACTAAGATGGACCTTTCCCCCGCAAAATATCTGTCGACTATCACTTTCTCTAAGTTTCGATGGATTCATCAAGATACACTCCTCCATCGGAAATCCAATGAACTGAAGCTGGTCTGGCGTCTAACTTCTTTCGGTTTGGATTATAATTAATGCTTAAAGTTCAAGAAGCTCACCTCTCAGCATGATTAGTGATAAATTGCTGGAATTCTACCTGCTTTTGCTGTAAAGATTGGACAAAGCTCAAGCCCTTGTTGTGAAGATGTCGTAAGTGTGCTAATTATAAATCAAGGATGGAAATTCAATGTGTTTTACTAAATGCTGGAATTGAAAATCTGAACTGATGACTAAAAGCTTTAAAACTTAAAAAAAGCAAAGCAGTGGGAACTATTATTATTCTCTTTTAGTACCTTTTGAGAGAGTTTAACTTAAGGGACAAGTGATTTGCTGTTTGCTGTTGAATATGTCTATCATGAAGTCCACCAATTAGAGGAAAAAGACAGATTATTGAACCATGAGAAAAATTAAACTGGCAGTGATAAGATACAAGAGTTGCGGTCGGGAGCTGAGTTTATCTGGAAAATAACTGCAGGCCTGTACTTTCTTGCAGAGCAAGGAGGCTGAATCCTGCTGTAAGAGCAGTGTTGCTGGAGGAGTTGTAAATAATGCAAAAGGTAAAGCAACAGAGCCAAACACAGACCCAGTCACAAGCTAGGAGATTTTCTGTTCCAAACCCAGGCCTGGGTGAAGGGAAAATGTCTTCAGAGTTAAATGAGACACTAGTTGTTATGAAACAGTTACTAGAAGCTAATACATGCACCCTCCAACATGTAAGTCAAGACATACAAACACTTAGTAAGAGAACATCAGTCAGTGAGGGGACAGTGAAAAAATTGGCGCAAGATAACAAAGCATTTAAAACAAGGGTGGAAAGTTTGGAGCAAGACGTAGGATCACTAAGAGATGACAGGGAAAAATTATTAGATCAAATGGCTTTGTTGGAATTGAGGCAAAAAGAGTGTTTCTTGAGGTTTAGAGGAATCCCAGAAAAAACTGGTCAAGACATTTAAAAAGTGCTTAGGGAGGAACTTGCATCACTCTTGGCAATTTCAAGTGAAGAGATGGATCCACAGATTGATGCAGCTTTTTGCCTGAATTCTGAATTTGCCACAAAAAATAAATTAGCTAGGGATTGCATGGTTCAATTCAATTCTAAATCAATTACAGAGCAGATACTCCAAGCACATTTTGCCAAAGCCCTTACTATTGAAGCCCAACAGGTAAAAGTTCTGAAAGAAATACCATCCAGGATTTTAAGGAAACGTAAGGATTACAAATTTTTGACAGATGCTTTGAATGCCAATGGAATACATTTTAGATGGGAACTACCTGAAGGGGTCTCCTTTTTCTACAAGGGAAAGAGGAACAGATTTACAGAGCTCCCCAAAGTGCAAGAATTTTGAGCACCCAGTGCCTTCAACACATAATTCTAACTAGCCAAGATGGATTACAAAATAGCTTCATGGAACGTTAATGGGTTAAATAGCAAACCAAAAGGGTTAAAGTTTTTCATTTTCTTAAAAAACAAAGTTTGGACATTGTATGCTTACAAGAGACACATATTAGAAAACAAGATAGAAAATATTTGGTTAATAAGGCCTTGGGACAAGTATTTGTTTCCTCTGATAGGGAAAAAAAAGAGGGGTAGTGTTTTATGTGAAACAACAACTTGAACCCAAGTTGATTTTTAAAGATGAAGAAGGCAGGATGCTAGCTTTGGACATTTTAGTTTCCGGAATCAAAAAGGTGATAATCGGAATTTATGCACCCAATGAAAAAAAAGTAGATTTCTATAATTATCTAGAACAGAAGAAGATGGCTGAGTTATCGAATACTAATTTGGTTTTCCTGGGAGATTTTAATGGAGTTGTCTCTACATCCTTGGATAGAAAATCTGATATGTCTGAAAGGAACCTACAAGGCAAGCTACCTAAAGCTTTTTTTGATTTAGCAGAACATATGGATCTTTATGACTTGTAGAGAATCAAAAGCTCAAATGCAAAGGAATATACTTATTTCTCTGAAAGATATAAATCTCATTCAAGGATAGATATGGTCTGGACATCCAAATCTATTACGCCATGTATAAAAAGAATGGATATCTTGCCCAGAACCTTCTCAGATCATAATGCAATTTGCTTTACATGGAAAAAGAAGGGAACGGTTTCCTTTTGCTGGAGACTGAATGAACACTTGCTGAAAAAAACGGATGTTGTGGTGAAAGCCAAAAGGAAGTTAAAGGACTATTTTGAACTGAATTTAAACCAAGGAATGGATAACAAAATAGTTTGGGATGCAGGAAAAGTGGTTATGAGAGAGTTTTTTTATACAACAAAATGCATACTTTAAAAAACAAAGGGGACTGAAAGAAGAGGCATTATTGATGGAGATTTCTAAAAAAAGAAGGAGAACTTTTATGGGCCAAGGATAAGAAGATTACTCAAGTCATTAAAATGCTTCAGCAACAGCTCTCTATGTTAGTATTAAATGAAGCTGAACGGAACTTAAAATATGCGAAGCAAAAGTCATTTGAATTTGCAAACAAACCAGGCAAGTTGTTGGCTTGGAAAATTAGAACTGAGAAAAAGAATAAGTATCTATCCAAGATACTAACAAAAATGGGCTTTCCTGTGATGAAAGGGAAATAAAAAGGGAATTATTTAGATACTATTCTGAATTATATAAAGGAAACAAAGTAGAAGATATAAAAATCGACAAATTTCTCAAGACATAAAATATTCCAAAACTTTCTAAGGAACATATAGAAATTATGAATGCACTGATATCAATAATGGAAATAACAGAAGTAATAAATCAAAGCAAGGCTAATAAGGCGCCAGGGCCTGACGGGCTACCAGCTTTGTACTACAAATCATTTAAAGATCAAATATTACAGCCTTTGCAATGGATGATGAATGATATTTTGCAAAGAGGGATTATGCCGGAGTCTTGGAAGTACGCCAATATCGCAGTAATTCCAAAACAGGATCAAGATTTAACGCAAGTCAAGAACTAC